>NC_090449.1:239683416-239999004 GCF_031143425.1 Pleurodeles waltl | reverse complement strand
CCCACTCCTCCTATCTACCTATCTCTCTATCCCACTATCTAACTCCCTCACTCTCCACCTCCTCCTATCTCTCTATCTATTTCCCTATCTATCGATTTCCCTATCTATTTTCTCTATCTCTCCCCCCCCTCACCCCCTCTATTACCTATCTTCCTATCCTCTCACTCTACCTCTCACCCTCACCCACCTCTACAACCCCCCCTCCCCTATCTTCTCAACCCTACTCCTATCTTTCTCCCCTATCTCCTAAACCTCCTAACACTCACCCCCCTCCACCCTTAAACCCCCCTCCCCCAGCTCTTCTCACTCTACCTGTCCCCCCCCTCCCTCGCGCTTTCCCGCCACGACCTCCTGCACGCCCCCGCCCCCCAGCTCCCATTCGCCCCCACCTGACCCCTCCCCCCCCTCCTACCTCATATGGCGGCCACTGCGCGATTGCGCAGCGGGCGCGCCGCTGGCGCGCCAGAGGCAAGCCCGTCTGCGCCTGTCCCGCGCCCAGCGCCACGACCCCTGGACCCCAGCTCTCCCAAGCCCCACTGACCCGCTACAATCCCACCACCCTCCACGCCCTCAACCCAGGACGCTCCAACACTTGCTTCCAAGCTCACCCCAAACGCACCCATGGACCCTTCGCCTGCAACTCCTGCAAACGCACCTTCCACCACGCAACAACCATGACCACCAGCCCACGCGCCATCAACCACCTCAAGTGCATCCTAGTCAACGCTCGCTCCGTCCACAAACACGCCGTTGAACTCTGGGACCTCCTGGACTCCATAGCACCGGACGTCGCCTTCATCACGGAGACCTGGATGAACGCCTCCTCGGCCCCTGACATCGCCACTGCCATCCCCGAAGGCTACAAGATCTCCAGAAAAGACTGCACCAACCAGGTAGGAGGAGGTATCGCCATCGTCTTCAAAGACTCCATCAGCGTCACCACCTCCACCGAAGACACCCCTCTCGCCGCTGAACACCTGCATTTTCACCGATCCGAGGACCACCCTCAGAGGATCCCTCATCTACCGTCCTCCCGGGCCACGCGCCCCTTTCATCGACGCCATCGACGACTTCATCTCCCCGCACGCCCTCGCCTCGCCGGACTACATCCTCCTAGGTGACCTCAACTTCCATCTGGAACAAAACAACGACCCCAACACCACCATCCTGCTCGACAACCTCGCCAACCTCGGCCTCAAACAACTGGTGAACACCGCCACCCACATCGCCGGACACACGCTTGACCCCATCTTCTCCGCCAGCAAACACGTCTTCTTCAGCCACGCCTCCGCCCTACACTGGACCGACCACAGCTGCGTCCACTTCACATTCCGACGCGAGACCCGCCACCTCCGCACCCAACCCATCCCTCGTCGACAGTGGAACAAGATCCCCGAAGAGCAACTCTTCTCCGCACTCGCCGCCAACCAACCCACCCTCACCACCGACCCCAACGACGCAGCCCTCAACCTCACAAACTGGATCTCCAACTGCTCAGACATCCTTGCTCCCCTCAAACGCACGCATCGACAGACCAACACCAAAAAACCTCTCTGGTTCTCTGACACCCTCAAAGAATCAAAGAAAACTTGTCGCGCCCTTGAGAAAGCCTGGCGCAAGGACCGCACTGCTGACAACATGACCGCCCTCAAGAACGCTACCCGCGAACACCACCACCTGATCCGTGCCGCCAAAAGGAACTTTTTCACCGACAGACTGGACAAAAACAGACACAACAGCAGAGAACTCTTCAGCATCGTCAAGGAGTTCTCCAACCCCAGCGCCAACGCCAACACACCCTCACAGGATCTGTGCGAATCCCTCGCCACTTTCTTCCATCGCAAGATTAGCGACCTCCACGACAGCTTCGGACACCAGACCCAACCAAACACCACCGAACCGGCATCCACGGCCATCACCCTCAACAACTGGTCCCACATCAACACGGAAGAAACCAAATCCATCATGAACTCTATCCACTCCGGCGCCCCTTCGGACCCCTGCCCGCACTTCATCTTTAACAAAGCCGACAACATCATCGCCCCGCACCTCCAGACCGTCATCAACTCTACTTTTTCTTCTGCTACCTTCCCCGAATGCTGGAAACATGCCGAAGTCAACGCCCTACTAAAGAAACCTACGGCTGACCCGAGCGACCTGAAAAACTTCCGCCCCATCTCTCTTCTGCCTTTCCCAGCCAAAGTAATAGAGAAGACCGTCAACAAACAGCTGACCACCTTCCTGGAAGACAACAACCTGCTCGACCCCTCACAAACCGGATTCCGAACCAACCACAGCACTGAAACCGCCCTCATCTTAGTCACCGACGACATCAGAACCCTGAAGGACAACGGTGAAACAGTCGCCCTCATTCTGCTCGACCTCTCGGCTGCCTTTGACACCGTCTGTCACCGCACCCTAATCACCTGCCTCCGCTCCACCGGAATCCAAGGCCAGGCCCTGGACTGGATCGCCTCCTTCCTCTCAAACCGTTCCCAAAGAGTTTACCTCCCTCCGTTTCGCTCAGAACCCACCGAGATAATCTGCGGCGTACCCCAAGGCTCATCACTCAGCCCAACACTCTTCAATGTCTACATGAGCCCCCTCGCCAACATCGTACGCAAGCACGACATCATCATCACCTCCTACGCCGACGACACGCAACTTATACTCTCCCTCACCAAGGACCCCGCCAGCGCCAAGACCAACCTACAAGAGGGTATGAAGGACGTCGCAGATTGGATGAGGCTCAGCCGCCTAAAGCTGAACTCTGAAAAAACGGAAGTCCTCATCCTCGGCAACACCCCGTCCGCCTGGGACGACTCCTGGTGGCCCACAGCCCTCGGCACCGCACCGACCCCCACAGACCACGCCCGCAACCTCGGCTTCATCTTGGACCCTCTTCTCACCATGACCAAGCAAGTCAACGCCGTGTCCTCCGCCTGCTTCCTCACCCTCCGCATGCTCCGCAAGATCTTCCGCTGGATCCCCGCTGACACCAGAAAAACCGTGACCCACGCCCTCGTCATGAGCCGCCTGGACTACGGCAACACCCTCTACGCCGGGACCACAGCCAAACTCCAAAATCGCCTGCAACGCATTCAAAACGCCTCGGCCCGCCTCATCCTCGACATAGCCCGCAGCAGCCACATCTCTGCACACCTGAGACACCTGCACTGGCTCCCAGTCAGCAAAAGGATCACCTTCCGACTTCTCACCCACGCACACAAAGCCCTCCACGACAAGGGACCGGAATACCTCAACAGACGCCTCAGCTTCTACGTCCCCACCCGCCTCCTCCGCTCCTCTGGCCTCGCACTCGCTGCTGTCCCTCGCATCCGCCGCTCCACGGCGGGTGGGAGATCTTTCTCCTTCCTGGCAGCCAAGACCTGGAACTCCCTCCCCACCAGCCTCAGGACCACCCAGGACCACTCCGCTTTCCGGAGACTCCTAAAGACCTGGCTGTTCGAGCAGCGATAACCCCCCCTTTTTCCCCTAGCGCCTTGAGACCCGCACGGGTGAGTAGCGCGCTTTATAAATGTTAATGATTTTGATTTTTGATTTTGATTTTTGATCTGTGTAGGGCAAACAACCATTGTGAATCCAGGGGCTGGCAGCCCAGATGCAGCAAATCTAATGCATTCCTGGAGGGCATTTGCGGTGGATTGAAGGCACAACAGAGATCAATTCAAGCTCTGGCCTCCTCTCTGATGGGAGCCATTGTCCCTGTTTCAACCGTTCCCCCTCCAACCTCCACTTTCCAGTCCCATTCTCCTCAACTGCAACCCATCCCACGCACACAGGCAGACGAGCATGCACACAAGACAACACCCAAGATTGGCACAGGCAAACACAAGCACCACACTTCATCCAACAGGCACTCACACAAAACCATTCAGTTGCAGACACGACAATATCCACTATCTCCACTGTCTCCCCCTCGTCCCCCTCCTCCACCTCCCACCCAGTTGATTCTACACTCACACCTGCATGCACTACATCAATATCCACTACCAGCATCATCACCACACCAAGCAGAACACACACCTCACTGGCAGTCACCTCCACAACATCCAGGCACACGTCCCCTGTGTCCTCTCCCACCGTGTCTGTCCCCACATTCCTAAAGGACACAAACACAAGCAGACACCCAAGAGCCATCCACCTCACAACAGCATACAGCCCATGTACCTGCACCCAAATCCAGCAAACACCTCCAACAACCACTCTTTCAACCTCCACTCCCATTACCCCTCTCTTCCTGCCCCAAAGTCCTTAAAAAGCTTTTCTTTTCCACGATTGACCTCTTCCCTACCCCTCCCCCCATCCTGCATGTATGGGCAGGGTAGCAAGGACCCAGCCAAGCACCTCAGCCAGACAGTCCACGGGCCCAGTGGTTGCACCACCTACTCGTGGTGGAAAGGATTCCAGGACAACAGTACTGAAGGGGAAGGAGCCTGCAGCAGCTGCTAAGAAGGGGAAGGAGCCTGCAGCAGCTGCTAAGAAGGGGACGGAGCCTTCACCAGCTGCTAAGGGGAAGGAGCCAGCACCAGCCGGCAGAGGGGGGAAGAGACATCCACCAGTGCCAGGAAGGGTAAGGAATCCCCAACCCATGAGCAGGAGGAGAGGAGGCACTCTACGCCATCGGAGGCTGCCAGCCAACCTGGCTTCCACCAGCTGTCCAAGGGGCCCCACAGCCAGCCATGGTTGTGAGCCATCAGAGGGTGCAGGGGTTGAGCAGGAGCCTCCCACAACCACCACCACAGTGCAGCCATCGGAGGGTGCAGGGGTTGAGCAGGAGCCTCCCACAACCACCACCACAGTGCAGCCATCAGAGGGTGCAGGGGCTGAGCAGGAGCCTCCCACAACCACCACCACAGTGCAGCCATCAGAGGGTGCAGAGGCTGAGCAGAAGCCTCCCACAACCACCACCACAGTGCAGACAGAGGATGTAAGGGCTGAGCAGGAACCTCCCACAACCACCACCGCATGGGCTGCTGTGCGGCCTGCCCCCACCAGAACTAGTGGGTAAGTCACCCACTTGGGAGACTGTGACCTTGCACTCCCCAGTACCAAGAGCACAGGCATGTTGCCCCCTCCAGAACCACTGGGCAAGACACCCACTTGAGAGAATGTGGCCTTGCACTCCCCAAGACCAAGAGCATAGGGCATGTTGCCCCCTCCAAAACCAGTGGGCTTATTCCCGCATCCGGCTGAGATGCATGCCCATTTGACAACTGATGCCCCTGCAGTGTTCTATCCGGATTGGTGCAGGTTTTGAATGGGGCATTGGACTGTGCCCTGTGGCCATGTGGGCCCTTTGCGCTAAGGACTGGGCAGTGTCCCTTTGTTATATATGTATGTACAGGTCTGTATTATGGCCAAATCGGAATTATCATTTTATTGTTGGACTGATTACAATAATTTGTCAATTCCTGTTGTCCTTGCATTATTCAGCAGATTTGCGTGGTCAGATTGTTTTTGTAATGCAGCTGGATGTGTTTATGTCGTTGTGTGTGGTGCATGTGTGTGTCACTCTCTTTTCCCTCCTCCCCCCTTCCTTGTGTACTAAGCGGCTGTACTCACCGTCGTCGTCTTAGCCGCGTTGGTGTTCCAGGTGGAGCATAAGGTAGAATATCATCGGGAAGACTTGCAGTTCGGGTTCCGTGGTGGCGTGGTTCTTCTCTGTGCCTCCAATGGTGAGTCCTTTCACTTTTGTGTTCTGTTTCCGCTAGGCTTTTGATTGCATTGGTACCGCCACGGAAAAGGTGGCGAATTGTGGTGTCATAATATGGTGGGCAGAACTTTGTCTTTCGTCTGGCTGGAGGCAGCTACCGCCGTGGTGACTGTTGTTTCCGCCCTAGCGGTTGGTGTGGTACATTGGCTGCCTATCGGGGATAACACCCCCATAGTCATAATTTTGCGGTAATTACTGCCCCTGTTGGCGGTATTACAGCCACTTTATCACCTTCCGCCAGGGTCGTAATGAGGGTCATAGTCACATCCCACAAAACAGATTATCTAGGTTTTGGGGGAAAGGTATTCCAAATCCCCCTCATCAGCTTACAAACAACAAGGCATTCTCCCACTGGCGTACCTTCCAGCGGAGAGTGCACTGCTGAAAAAGCTAATTGATAATTATTCACAAACCAATAAGAGAGGCAAGAATCATTCAGTTGTGGAAGAAAATTAACTATCATGCTTAATTTTGCCTCCTTTGGATCAGCGTCCCGCTCGATACATCAACCAACCCATCTGTGCAGGCAGAAGAATATCATCGTATTTGATGAGCAGGCTTGTCGGATATAGAAGTGTGCTCAGTGCAGAAAGCCTGGTAGACACCAGTGTTACCTGAAACCCTCCAAACCATGAAGCTCAGTTGTCCTTTCAGAATCAGCGGATGCTTTTGTCAGAGCAGATCTGTGAGAAGGCCCTGACAGTTTGGTATCCTTATCGGATAATCACATTCCATGTTGGGAAGGGCCGGTAACCGTTGCTGCACCCTCCTCAAGGGAGTCATTATTGTCATCTTGGCTTTTGATAACAGACCTGAGTTAGGAACCTCGGACTCATTAAGAGAGGGGGAAATTCATAATCCCATCCCAACCAATCCTGAAGAAAGGAGTCCGTGGCCTGAGTCAACTTGTCTGGTCTCCAACTGAAAAACGTCTGTAGTTGTCTGTTGAGGCGGGAGGCAAAAAGGTCTGACACGGGCCCCGAAATCAGTGGAGATGTTCGAAGACTAAGGAGAGAGGCATCCATGCACTGCTGTCTCTCAAAAACCAAGAGTTTAAGTCAGCTATCACATTTTTCTGCCCTGGAAAGTAGTCCACCGTGACTGACAACTGTTGCTGAAAGCAATGTCAGAAGTCCTTCGCTATCTCTCCCAACAAGTGGGATTTGGTGCCTCCCAGCTTTTTGATGTATTGGATTGCTGAGACATTGTCCATTCAAAGAAGGATGCAGCAATCCATCCTTTGTGGGGAAAGACACTTGGTAGCAAAAGATCCCGCTAACAGCTGTAGTCAGTTGATCTGGAAACATGGCCCCGACTGACACCATCTCCCATCCGTTGCTATGGGTCCACATCTGGCTCCCCAGCGTCATCTGCTGGCATCTGACTGTATCACAATCTCCATTTGGGTCCATGCAAATGCAACATATCCGTCTTGGCCTGGTCAAGGCAGACTCAACTCCTTCTTGATCAACCTGATCTTCTGAAGAAGTAGATGGAGTTGTGCCTTGATCAAGTCCACTTGAAGTCCCAGGAAGTTTATACATTGGGTTGGGGTAAGAATGGACTTTTGGCTGTTGATAACAAACCCAAGATCCTGCAGTAGCTGAATCACCCAAGAGAGGTGTGCCAGAAATGTTTGCCGGTCCGGTGCCATAAGTGTCAAATTGTCTAAGTATAAAATGAAGCGTACTGCCCGGGCTCTGAGGGCTTTCACAACTGGCCTCGTGAGCTTGGTGAAACACCATGGGGCCGCGGACAATCCAAAGAGAATTACTTTGAACTTCTAATAATGATTTTGCTAAGCAAACAGGAGAAAAATGCTGATGCAGCGCAAAAATTGGCATCATGAGTTAAGCGCCCTTCAGATAGAGGCACACCATCCAATCTCCTTTTTGAAGAAGGTCCCTGAGGAGATGGCTGCCCTTGATCTTGAAATGATGATAAAGGACCCAAGTGTTGACCTCTGTTATCCCCTGCGCATCTTGTCCACTAGAACAATTGTGCCGATAAAGCTCCACTGATGAGGGGTACATTGTCAATTGGCCTTCTTGTGGAGGAGCTCTTGAATCTCCAGATTTATTAAATGTTCTTCTAGGATAAAAGACATTTGTCTGGGGGAGACGGTTGCTTAGGGTAGTTGTAGAACTCTATTTTGTATCCCTGAACAGTATCTAACACTGCGCTGCCAATTGCTTAAGAATCGTTGGATGCAACCCCCCCCAGTATGATTTTGTGAAGAAGAAGAATGCTCCCCTGTAAGAACAGGCACCCCAGGAAGCATTGAGCCGTGCCAAAAAGGCCAGTGTGGAACACTTTTTTGAGTGATGGTAGCATCGACCTTCCCCAAGTCCTTCAAAAAGGGGGCACTGAACAGGAAACCACCCGCTACCAATTCCGCTTTTGAACTGGCCAGAACGTTAAATTTAGGGTCCATATGGATCGCCTTTGCTCAGTAGAATTGCACAATTCACGTTGCCTTGCTAGAAAATAGCCCTCTGGGCCCAAACGGCAAGGATGTCAGGGTTGATTGGTTCAGAAGTATCTTTGGCCTTATAGGTGAGCTCCATGATCTTGGTAAGAGGCCCTGCAAAGTCTTAACAGTTTATCCTGACAATTATGCCAGTGTTAGAAACTGGGGCCCATATTTACAAGCAGCCTGCACCACCGGTGCATCACTTTTAGTGATGCACCGGCAGCGCAAGCTGCTGTCCATAGCTACAGGGCCACACAAAGCCAGCGTTTTCAAGGGTTTTGCGTGGGTGTTCCTATGCTACATCCATGGATTTTGATGCATTCCTAGGTTTACAAGATTTTTTAAACCTGGGAATGCGTCAAAAGTCTATGCATCACCAGTGGTGGTGTAAGAGTGATGCAATGGGGAAAATTATCTTTATTTCACCCTGTTTTTTCTCTTTCTGTGTATGCTGCATTCTGCAGCACACATAGAAGGAAGAAAATATCTCCACTGATTGTTTTTGTGCAGGAAGGTGTCCCTTCCTGCACAAAACCAACCATCCCCACAACACAGGCACCCTTGCACCATGGTGTAATACTGGCTACACTGGCACATGTCAGCAATTTCTGCACCAGCGCAAGGGGAGAGGACAGAACTGTGCTGTATTGTGTAGATACAGTGCCACTCTGTGCCACCTGGCATTGTAATTAGCCCTGGGTTTCGGGTTGGCAAAGGTATGCACCCGATCCAAGCAGGAACCATAATCCTAATCAGGGTATGTCAATTAAACACCATAAATTAACCTGTGCTCACCCCTTGGTAGTTTGGCAAACAGCAGTCAGTGTTAATTTAAGAGGAAATGTGTAAAGTATTTGTGCAACACTTTGAACGGTAAAACTGTGAAAACACCACACAAAAAGATACCACACCCATTACAAAAAAAAGATTTTCATTTAATGAACAAAAGAAGACTAAAAATTACAAAAATCGAATCAGTAGAACTCAAGATATTAATTTTTAAAGAATAAACTTAATTGTAGTACGTCAAAGCATAAAGTGGCAACCGGGGCTATCTGGTTGGCTAGACCTGTTCAAATGTGTAAAGTCGGGCTCACCGCAATGGAGCACTGGTCAGATACAGGGATCGGCCCTGGCCCACTGAAACAGTACTTTGGTTCAGAGAGGCACTGACGTTGAGAGCAAGATGTAGGTGTGCGTCACCCCCTAGCCGCGCAGTCAGAGATGCGTCATGAATGGAGGCGATGCATCACACAGTATGCAATGTGATGTACCCTATCCTTGCAGCAGCAGCGATGCACCACTGACGATGTGGGTTTCACTTTCCTCGCAGCAGTGGTGATGCATTGGCTTTGACGGAGATGCGCCAGTTCGGAGCCGTGCAACAGTGTCAATGCCTGGATGTTCGACTGGAGCAACATTTTATAGCCACTCCCAAGGGCCCAGGACTGGAGTGGTGCTGCTTCGCAGGACACTTCTTGCAGCAAGCAAAGTCCAGGGGCTGGGGATGATGAGCTGGAAGTCTTTTGGGTCCCCGACACTTCAGAAAGAGGCTAGTCAGCAAGCCCTTGGAGTCACTCTGGTTCTGGGTTCAAGTGTTGTGGGTCCTGTCCTCCTCACCCATGCAAGGAAGGCAGCAGGTCAGCAGAGCAAGAAATCAGTTCTTCCAGAGCAGCCGTATGGCAGTCCTTGTAGCAGCACAGCAGCACTTCTTCCTGGCAGAGTATCCATGGGTCTAGAAGTCTACTGAGTTGGTAGGGCCAGAAGTCCAGCTCTTATACACAGCGGTGCCTTTGAAGTGGGGGAGACTCAAAGAAGGGTTTTAAAGTGCACAGAAGTCCTCCTCTGCTGCCCTGGCTCCAGACGCACTACAGGGAGGTATGCAACCATTTGTGTGTGGTCAGGACACTACCTATTCAGGTATAAGTGCCAGCCCCTTCCTCCCATCCTACCCACAATGACCCATCGGGATGTTGATGACCCATCAATCACACCTAAGCTCTCTAGGCTGTCTAGAGGGAATTCACAAGTCCAGCTGCCACCCCCACCCAGTTGTGTATTGGATACAGGATGCAGGCATCAAGGGCTAAGAATAGGAAAATGCCAACTTTCTAAAAGTGGCATTTTCAAAATTGCAATAATAAATCCAACTTTACAGTTCAAGAGGATTTGTTATTACACTTCCATAGGTACTAAACATCACAGGTCTACTCCTTCTCAATCGGGAATTACAACTTATTAAATGTAATCCTATGAGAGGGTTAGGCCTCACATTAATGAAAAATTAGTTTGAGAGTTTTTCACTACCAGGACACGCAAAACTTAAAAGTATATGTTCTGCCTTTTAATTAAATAGCACCCTGGCCTATTTGCTACCTCAAGCCTACCTTAGGGTGTCTTGTATGTAAAAGGGGGAGTTTAAAGCTTGGCAAGGGGTTTTAAATGCCAAGTCGACATGGCAGTGTAATACTGCATTCAGGCTGCAGTGCCAGGCCTGGGACAAGTTTTAAAGTGCTACTTAATTGGGTGGCATAAGCAGTGCTGCAGGCCTGAATAGCATTTAATTTACATGCCCTGAGCACATGTAGTGCAGTTTACTAGGGGCTTATAGTAAGGCTCCTAATTTTCAATTTTTGTTGATTCGTACAGGTAAATACAGACAGAAAAAATGTGATTCCTGTCTGCATTTATTTTTTTAATTGGAAAAATACAGAAAATTGTGCTTCTTGTGAGTAAGACGCCATGCTGTCTTTCATTAATTCCAGGCCAACAACTAAACAGGTAGGCAGCATTGAGAGTTAAAAAAAAACAGGATGAGATTTCCTAAATACAAGCCTATGTTAATGTATACACAAAGTATAATGGTAATATTTACCTGTGGGTGTATTGTTTGTAATATTTGACTGCTTAATTTGCTAAAACACGACAGGCATCAAAGTATGAGTGCACATATACCATAAAAACAGAAACCCTACTTATAAGTAAATTATATATGCCAATTAGGTATATAACAATGAAACCATATTTTAGGAAGAGAGCAAACACACTATAGCACTGGCTAGCAGTGGTAAAGTGCTCAGAGTCCTAAGGCCAACAAAAAGAAATCAGCAAGAATGTGAGGCAAGCAGACAAAATGTTTGGTGGAAGACACTCGCAGGCTGTCAGGTCTGACAGCCAGGTTCCAGCCAACCCCTTTTTTTGGATTCCTGGCAATTCTTTGCCTATGTTAGGGTCAATTTCAGGCATGTCAGTCTCCTTGCATGGAAATAGAGGCCTCAGACACTCAGCGCGGAGCCTAGATCTCATGTCCTTCTCAAAGCTCTTCCATATTCAAGGTTGCACATAAGATGCTACCTCTGGAGAAGGTACCCAGACAGACCAGCAAGGGTGGACAATATCATCTGAGTCTAAGTACAGAATCTTCCAGGACAAGCTGTACAGCTGAGAGGCATGATCCAGACCATGTGTCTCTTACACAGTCCAGGTTCGTCATTTGGTGGGGACGTTGACGTACATGTGGAATTGTCTGAGTCAGAGATATTTGAAGCCTCTTCAGTCTTAGACACAGAAGGTCATAAGGGTATTTCACAGGCATGGTCTCACATGTACGCGTTGGCCAGCTGTTGGAATGCTTTAGAGTGAGTTAATTTATTTGCCTTTGGCCGAAACGTAAGCAGGCAGCATGAGTTCTCCCTCCAAAGGAGGACTGCACTGGGCATACTTCCTAAGGTGGTGGGAGAAAGGTTGTAAAGTGCTGGTCAACACAAGAGTCACTCATTTTTGGACCAGGTTGTCCAAAGCACCCAAAAACCTATTTTCAAGTTCCAGCTCTGAGAACTCCTGCCTATCAGTAAAGCGTTCATCATCGAAAAAGACCTGCTCCATGGTCGTAGCTCAGCCCTCACAGATGCTGTGGAGATCCACAGAATTATACAATAACAGATCTGGCCCAGAGGAGTGAAAATCAAGCATGAAGGGAGCTGCTTTAATCGAGCCTTTTGAAAGGACTCAAGGGCATCCGTCAACTGAGGATTTTGCAACCCCAGCCAGACTTAGCTGACAGAGCCTCCTGTGGGGAGCGCATCCTGAATGGTATGCAGATGAAGTCAGCGGCAGTAACCGCTAAGCCCTGAAAATTACTGTCAGAGGGCTGCAGCATACGGGCGATTCAAGTGATTGCGGGCTAAGAACATACATGCACGCTGACTCTGATAGAAATTAAAGAAGGACTATGAGGCTGAACACAGCACCAGTGAGTCCGCTCTTCGCTCCACAAATGTGCCTTACCCAGGCAACTCTGGGCGTATCACTAGACCACCAAAGTAGATGAAAAGCACTAATGAGCTCCAGCGGCAAAAAACAGATGACTGTCTGATTGATCGAACAGGGGGTCACTCCGGAGCTAACGCAGACAGCAGCAGCAATCAATATAGTTTAATAACAACCTACAGGCAAAACGTTAACCAAAGTTAGAGGAAACAAAACAATTGGCATGGAATCACAGCATAAAGAAACATGGGGGTTATTCACAAGAGGCTTGCGCTGCCGGATTGTCACTTTTTGTAGATAATCCGTGGTGCAGGCCTCTCAATCATACCTATGAGGTTACGCAAAGACACCCTGCATGGCCTCATAGATATGGAGTAAGGTGAGGCAGCACAAAGTGCTGTGGTGCCTTACTCTGCATGATGGAGGCGTTCCATGGGCGTTGCAGTGGGTGTTCCTACGCAACACCCATGAATTTTGAAGCTGCTCCAGATTTACAAAGTCATGTAAACTTGAGGCAGCACCAAAACCTTATTCCTCCCATGAGGTTACTTTAGCTATTAGACAGGCACGTTATTTTAGCTTAGGCCTGCATCTTGTGCCCTTTCACTCCGAGGCATGCATTTTAATTATTCTATGATTTTAGCAGAAGCCTTATTTTAGTGGAGGTGTTTTTATGATTTTATCAGCTTGTCCTTTTACACAGACTTCTGATATTCTTTTCTCTGCATGAAATTTTCATTCTGTGCTTCATTCAAGGTTGTATGTGATAAGTTACGGGTTATAGCTGACACCAAGCATTCATCATGTCCCCAAGTCTCATACACAAAAACATACATTTTGTCATGTCATGGCAGTTTTCTCAGAACACCAGAAGATTTATTATAAAACACCTCACTGCCCCATACACAATAAAGGGGAATTCCAACCAACTGGCATTGTACACTGCACGTCACATTTGCAGGTTCTTCGGAGACCTGACCCAGTCTCTCGCTTCATGTGGGAGGATTCACAGTAGACCAACAGACCTCTTCTTTTCCTATAATCACAGATATGGGTGATGGGGTTCTCCCCGGGGGACTGATGGGCAGATTAGGTCTTACACTGCCATGCTCTTGTATAGAACTTCAGAAGAGCAGGAAGGGATTTTAGAATCATTGTTGTGACAGTATGGTGGGACTGTCCTGTGTTTCATTTTCCTTGTTACTGCCTTGCTTTTATTATGTGTTATCATCCTTATAATCACACTACATGCCTTTTTCATAAGATGCAGTTGATTCAATAAAACGTATTGAACCTAATCCTGCTTCTGTTTCACCTTTGTATGTGTGAGACATATGTGACTGAGAGAAAAGGGTAAGATTTGTCCCACCACGAGTTCCCTGAGAAATCCAGATGACATGCTAAGGGCTGCCACAAATCACCTTTTACTCTTGGGTACATGGTGAAGTGCTGCTAGCTGGCCAGAAGGGTTAGGCCGTCAGCTGTCACACAGCGTGGGATAAGACTCAATCCCCAGCACCCGGTGGTGCTGCCGCCCAAATCCAGCATTCTCGTTACTATAACCAGAGTCTTTACGACATGCCCCCCTACATTGGGCACCATGTCCTAAAGACTCTCAATATAGTAACAAGAGTCCTAGCTTGCCGGAAGAGTTAGGCTGGCAGTCATCACATGGCACAGGATCAGACTCAATCCCCACAGTCAGTGGTACTGTCGCCCAAATCCAGAAGTCTTGTTACTATAACGAGAGTCTTTACGACACCCTGAGCAGGTGCAACAAAAAGAAATGTTTTCATTTCTCCTCGTTTTTTCTCTTTTCGTGTGTGCTTCATTCTGCAGCACAAATAAATTGAGGAAAATGTCCCCATGGATTGTTTTAATGCAAGAAGGTTTCCCTTCCTTCACAAAAAACAATCTTGTTAACAACTGAGACACCCGTGCACCATGGTGCAAGGGTGTCTGCATTGGTGCTGGGCACCAAATTGTGCACCAGCGCTGGATGACGGGACAGGAATGCACCATATCTCATAAATACAGTGTATTCCTTCCATTTCAAATCATCCTAAGGCAGCGCAGCAAGAAGACTTGCGGCGCTGTCCTATGCCAAATCTGTAAAGGAGGCCCATGGCATTTACCTTGGATGGCTGCACAGCAGCAACGAAATAGGATGCAATATGGTGCCTCTAGCATTTATGGGATTAAGTCCATACTCATTTGGGCATGTGACCTATGTGAATGAGGAAATGATTATGGGTAAGGTATGTTATGATTGTAATGTTTTGTTTTTAATTGGCTGCTGTGTTTTTGTGGCAGTAGAGATAGAGAAACATAATCGGAGCCTCCATTCTTGCCATAGAATTGATGTTTCTTAATGATGGTCTGGGTAGGAGAAATGAGTTTTTTCTCTTCACTATATGGCCCTTTATGGTAAAACACAAAGAAATGCTATTTGCAAAATCTCCAAATAAATATGAATGCAACAATGTTTCGTCTTGCATGGGAAAATGCTGGGAGCTGCGCAGATCTTTTGTTGGGTCACTAATTATGAGCTATCTGGTTTCACATAGTCATGTTAGAAAAATTAAAGTTAAAATGTCTTAGTGCAGCATCTAATCGGATTGCTGAAGACCAAGTGACTTATCTCCCTGGTGGCCAGATGGGCCCCAGGCCTCAGCGCTAGTAGCCCTGGCTCCCCAACCCCCAAGTGAGCAAGGCAGGGAAGACAGAAATGCGTTGCAGGGGTTGAAAGCAGGTTGAATAAGCTATTCTTAGGCAAGAATCATCCTGAGTGCGTGTGACTTTGTTGCTATCACTATGACAAGCGATGAATATATATATATTTCGTACATCTTGGATAACATCACTGATAATATCATTGTAATATATTTGTAGTTAAATGTTTTCATGAAAAAACATTGCTTGGCGGGGGCACAATTTATAGTTACCTTAGGGCATGAATTGTAGTTACTTGAGATAACTCTATAACAGTTGAATTTCTATGGTTCGCACATTTAAAATATAAGCCTAACTATAACGTCCCTGTAACCTTTTTTTTTTGCATTTTTTCAAGTTATATATATATATATATATATATATATATATATATATATATATATATACACACAGAAAAAGTGTTTTTTGACTTGCCCATACCTTTGGCACCGTTTGATGAACCTTCATGAAATTTTCCCCAAAAAAGTGTCAAGTTGGGTCTTGTTGTGCATGGAAAGTTTCAGGGTTATCCGTCAAGCAGGGGCTGAGAAAAAGAGGGGGGTCAAAAAAGTGTTTTTCCCATGTTAATTCCCATTGGGATTTTAGACATGACTGAAGCCTGAACAGCTGGACGGAATTATACCGAATGCAGCAGAAAGGTAGCACTTGTTCCAGAAAGCACTCTCTTTTATTTGGTGTAAATTTGTCCGTCGTTTTGGAGATATTAAAGGAAAAACTAATTTGTATATCTATAGGTGCTAATACTTCTGAATCCTCCTGATCTTGTGCAGAGATCTGTTTGGCTGGCAACACTTAAATCAGGAAGTGTAGGCAGCCCTTTTGAGACTCAGCTTCAGCCGAGTCTCAAAAACAAGCAAAAAAGTATTTTTTTTAAAGAAAATTCACAGCGAAATTTGTGAATGTTCGCTGGTTTTACTGTGAATTTAAAAAGAAAAGCAAGCGCGGTCTCCGGCACTTGCTCTTCATTTTGCCTCAGGGTGGGCCAAGTCCCGGGGGATGAGTCAGTGGGGAAAGGGGGGGGGGGAAATGGGGCCCCCCTCCTAGGGCTGGTAAAAGCCCCAGGGACCTCCACCACCTCCCTGAGGCTATGTTTTACTAGTGTGCATGGGGCCACGTGGACCCCATGGGGCCCCAGGGACCACCACCTCCCTGGGCAAGAAACAAAACAATTAATAGGGGGGGCCCTGCTGACTCGCCCCAGGAACCACCACCTGCCTGTGGCTACATTATGCGGAGGGCGCGCAGGCTGCACTGGGGACCGCTACTAGGGCTACATTATTGAAATATGCTGGGGGGCCTCGTTGTCCCCCCGGGGACCATCACCACCTCAGAGCTAAAAGTAAAAAATGTGTTGAGCAGGGCCGCACGGACACCCGATCCCTGGGGACCGCCACCTAAAGCCCTCTTGAGGTAGCTGTTTGTTTTTGCTTGCTGGGAGCTGTGACAACTCCCGCCAAGCAAAAACACTCTATTCCCAGCAAGTGGGAGCCTTAAAACTGCTCCTGCTTGCTGGAAGCGGCGTTTTCATCTCTTTCCCTGCCCACTGTCATGTGGGCAGGGAAAGAGATGAAAAGATTTCTTCCACATGCACGGAGCTGCATTTTTATCAGCTCCCTTCGTGCAGGAACGATGTCGGCTTCCGCAGGAGGTGAAGAGCCGGCTGGGACCACAGGGGCTTTGAGGCTTCCCCGCAGCCCCTAACAGTAAACACTTACCTGTAATCCTTGATGGAGGTGTTTGCATCCTTGCTTCTTTCGAGCACAATAACTCATGTAGTGTCTGTGAAGAGTGGGTTCTTTTGTGTCATCTGCTGCTCAGACCAGATATTGTGTTCTAAACTTTTAAAAACTACATGTATGTATACTTGCATAGACGACCTGTCCATTTGGTCCCGCTCCTTATCATCAAAACTTCATGTGCATGGCCAAGGCAAAACAAGTGTGCTTTCTCTGCATTTCCTCAGTCAACAGCTACCTGTAATCCTTGATGGAGGTGCTTGCATCCTTGCTTTTTTTGAGTGCAATATGTTATGTAGTGTCTGTGGCGAGTGGGTTCTTTCTGCTGCTGAGACCAGAGATCGAGTTCTAAACTTTTAAAAACTACAAGTATGTGAACTTGCCTAGAAGACTCACCTGTTTGGCCCTGTTCTATAGACATTAGTGATACGCAATGTCCCTCTCCCCATTTTCCCTGGAAGATAGAGAGCTTACTAAAAGGACCCACTGAGCATGTTTGCTTGATTTTGGAAACACGTTTTTGATGCATAGGAATATGATCACATCTCCACCAAACAATGAAGCCCTTCATGAATGCCGTGGGGTAGTCCTTATTGCCTGGCTGTAGGCAAAGCCCTGCGGTCAAACCCTGCCACGCATGCCCAAAGACTGTGCATGGCACGGTGCTGGGTGGTTACTGGGTTATGCCCGCAGGGCCTGGCCACAGACCAGGCCCTCAGGTCAACCCCCACCGCACACGGGGTCTCAGTGGTTATAGGCGGCGGGCTGCATGCCCTCCGGCCAACCACACAATGCACGGCAGTAGGCCGTGGTTGGATTAACGTGCAGTAATTCAAATTACTTGCGATGGAGTCCTGTTAACCAGATTTGGGCTGGGCTCAGTAAGGTGGTATTGAAGCTTCCCATTGGGTCAATTTAATTATTCTAACATGTTGATTTGTCACTGTGATGAATCCTTGCCCCAGAGTTTGCTCCATTTTACTTTATTGGGCAAATATTATAGGGCCCTGTCTAAAAAGTTTTAGTCCATTAATTAAAGCTTGTGGCATCAGAGAATGTGCAGAGTCCGTGCTGTACCTGTAATTATTGAATTATCCTGCCCAATGCTGTTGAAGTGTTTACAATGGTAAACTCCTTGTCCCCTGACCTACATTTCACCACACATTACAGAAACAGCTCGATTGATTTTCTGGTCTTCACTATCTTTGTATATGATGGTTATTTAGGGACAAGTTTGTATCAAAACCCACAGAACCCTATTCATTGTTTCAATTGTCAAGCAATCATCCAAGGGCTCCTAAAGATGGTTTTAATATTGGTTTGTTTCTGTGTATTTGTAGAAACTGTAAGTGAAGGAAGGATTACTTCCAGGAGGCAGAAATCTTGAGTACAAAACTGATGGATAGAGACTACCCATGCAAATTGCTCTGAAGATCCCTCAAGAGAGCTTGGCATTCCTCCCTATGAATACCTATGTGCCCCAAAGAAAAGAAATATATTGAACAAATAGTATGTGCTACGACATTTGCACACAAAGTAATTTCATCACCAAAATAATTCCAAGCATTTGCAGTGCAATGGGTCTCGTATTTGCTTGAGTTAGAGCTATCAGCGTTGTAAACTCCTAACCGGACTTTTCTTGCCACATAAATTGAAAATGAAATGTAATACAGTTTCACATAAGCGAGCCGATTCGAAGCGCCACGCCATGCGCGTGAAGGATACACACAAAAGGAAAAAGACGTTTGCTTGCAGTCACACGTATCGGCAAAAGTGTAATTAGCCATTTAACAGCGTTGATGTCCAAGGCGGTAACCAACCCGCCCCAAGAAGGGACAAACATTAAGCATTTACCAATTATAGCAAAGGGTTTTTGAAGGGCAAGCCCATGAACTAACGATAGTGATGGGTGTGAGGCGGGAGTGGATAAAAGCCCAAATAGATAGCATGTCGGAAAAGCACCGCTTGCTCGCTGTTATGCTCTACCTGAAAAAAAAACAGGGGCCCTATTCAAGTCTATTGGCCTTTCAGAAGAATACCTATGTTCTCCCTTAAAAAACGTAAACATCTAACGGACCATTTAGTCCATGCTAGCATAAAGAAGAAATCAAATGATTTGGCATCATTGCTAGGACAGTAGAATATAACTGAACTCTATCTACGTGGCAAGTCGGTTATGTGCAGTTTTACAGCTAACACTAAGGAATTAAAGCATGGGGAAAGATCAACAGCTATTCTACGTATGTTATTTATGTCACCTTGTGCCCCTATAACTACATTTATATAAGACAGAACACCCAATAATTAGATTCAGACTGTGTCAATATCGCAGGAGGATTAGATGCCAGGTGATGTCAACATCCCTGGTTGCACCTTTCACCAAAAAAAAACACACTGAAAACGAAATAGGGTGGCAAGTAGTTGAATGGTTAAAATAAACCAAGAGGAGGGGCCCTGCAAGTTCTGTTAAACAAAGCAGAATATCATTGGATTCTGCAATGTAACGACGTTATGGAGGGCTTGAACTCCACGGAGGAATGTAAAACTGTTGTACATACATAATCAAGTCTGCATTTTAATGTAACATGCACTCTAAGTTGTAAGATGTCATATCTGCCATGTCCATTATGTTTTAAAAGGTCAAGATAGTTGTGTTTGCCCTCTGTTGTTGAAACTGTACAAGTTTATCAGTTATATGTGAATACCCAGCTGGCGCTTAAATAGTCCCCTGATTCCTTAGGCAAACAAAAAGTGTTAATTGTTAGGTGGGACATTTAACGTCGGTGCTATGACCGCATTATTTCTTCATATTTTTACTTTTTATGACAGCTTATCCATTAAAAAAAAATCGTATTATGCATTTTTCCAAACATTTATGGACCCCGAGTAATGGGCACTTGGGTATATGTGTTAAATTTCTAATAATTACATACAAGCAGGATGCCATTTTGACACTCTATCCTCCTGTGCGCGTTTCAGTCTTCTCAGACGGGGCATTTGGATGCTGGCACAGTCCTGCTCGACTGTCGAATTTCTGCAGCCCACTGAGTTAACTCTCTTGTGGCTTCGAGGATCTTTCTGAACCTGTTTTGAATTTGTGCAATACTTATTTTACGTTTTCTATTCAGGTGATCCTTAATCTGTGCAGGACCCTGGTTTCTCCCCTGAAGTGCTCTTTTAGGCAAGTGATTCATTCTCATTTTTGCCCATCAGTAAGTTGAATTTCTATTAGGTGATGGTTCACCCTGGCACGTTTTTCAACTCGGTTGCACTATTTCCCTTGGTGGCCTTGAAGGTTTGTTTTATGAGCTAATTTTTATTGTTATGATTAATAATATAACGAATAAAGTAAAAACATCTAATTTTTGTGCATGGTCTATTTCAGGCGGTGGGTTGTTGGAAAATATCAACAACAGCAAGAATAAGGGTCTGAACCTATGATACAAAAAATGTATTCAGACTCCTGTGCCAGCATAAAACCATGCAACTTTTCCATCGCAGACCATGCATGACGGCGAAGCATAGGAGGATTCTCCACAATAAAGCTCTACTAGTCGGAAGGTGCACCATATGAATCTCGCACCTAGCATCTCCGCCCCGGGCTGAGATTATGGTACATTTAATGCACCTATCTATTTTCAGTGTCGAAGAGGTTTATGGTTAAACATGCAGGTCAAAAGGTCAAGTTAACGCTACATCTCGTCCCTGGCCCCATCAACAAATATTAACAGCTAAAGACAAGTGCTGCTTGCAGCAGAATTTGGGGTGCAGTTGGAGAACTCTAGTGTTGTCAGTGGCGGGCCTGGCCTCCTGCTGATG
The DNA here is from genome assembly GCF_031143425.1 of Pleurodeles waltl. Lineage (NCBI taxonomy): Eukaryota > Metazoa > Chordata > Amphibia > Caudata > Salamandridae > Pleurodeles > Pleurodeles waltl. The sequence goes on along the minus strand of NC_090449.1, from coordinate 239,978,237 downwards.
GTGCCATGGCGTCCCTGAACTGTGAGAATGTCGGAACAGGGGGCGGTACTTACTGCACATAGTAAATACTGTTACCCCGAGTGGGGTATTTACAGGGTGGGATAATTACCTCCTATTCTGAGTTTGTGTACAGAAATTACATGCAGAATTGGTTTAGGTCACACCAGACTCCTCGTGTGCTGTATTGTACCACACATTTCAATACTCAATTTGGCTTGTTTGAGCAGCCGAAATTTCTCTGGGGATAATTGTTGAGGAGACGCGTTTACCTCAAAATTCGGCATTAAATCCCTGCGCAAAGTTGTGTTTGCGGAGGAATAAGAACCTTTCTCCACACTAGTAATCAAGGCCAAAGAGTGGTCACAAGCAGAAAGCGTGGAGATGCTGATGACGACTGTGGTGAAAATGCACTTGTCTAGGTAATCCTTGCATGGCCTACAACAATCAAGTCTGATGCACTGGTCAGGTAGACTCGCAACAGTACATGCTGAGGGCCAGGGAGTGGACAGGAAGCCAACAGAGTGAGTAAGCTGCTAATTAAGCATACTTTTAGAGTTGGGCAGGCCTTGTGGCTTGTTCCATCCATCTTCCAGACTGCTTCACACCTCCACACACTCACTATCTGCAGGCCCACAGGTCTGGCTGGAAACTATATTGCATGAGTACCTGGACGGTGAAAAAACAATAGCTGAAAGATATAGTATGGATTAGTAGTATTGTTGGACCTTGCCCTCTCTGCAGGGTCACCCCCAAACTTTTTGCCTTCACCCCTCTATTTCTGATGAATTTGTTTCTGTTGGCATTAGGACTCTGTCTACTTAACCACTCCTGACCAGTGCTAAAGTGCTTGTGCTCACTCCCCTAAACTTTATAAAACTGTCTTAAACCTGATTGTCATATTTAATTTACTTGTAATTCCTTTCAGAGTGGTATACCTTATACCCAGAACCTGTAAATTGATTGCTACTTGTGGGGCTTCAGCACTTATTGTGCCATTGACTTAAGTAACCCTTAAAACATGCCCCAGGCCTGCCTTTGCAGCCTGAGCGCAGTTTTAAACTGCCAATGAGACTTGGGAATATAACCCTCTTTCCCAGTCTTAAACTCCCCTTTTATTGCATATGTCACCCCTATGATAGGCCCTAGGTATCCCAAAGAGCGGGATGTGTTGTAATTAAAAAGTTGGACATGGACTTTTACATTTTACATGGCCTGGTGGTGAAAACTAAAATTCTTTTTTCACTACTGTGAGGCCCAACTGTCCCATAGGATAACATTGAGTTGCCTTATTACACTTAACAAACTATCTTTTAGTTGGGAACTGTAAGAAGAACAAGTTACTTTACCTTCAGTAAAGCCTTATCTAGTAGAGTCAGGATCCAACCACAGGCTCCTTATCTTAGAATTCTCCCCATGCGCTTAACTACACCTGGAACTTTTTTCCAGCAGAACCTCTGCATGTCGAAAGAGGGCATCATGCGACTCCATAGTAACGTCGTCTTCCGGATGTGACATCGACTGAGCCCATGTAACCCCCTTTCCAAGGCGCTGATGTCAGTTTCTTCTATGACTGTTTTCCGTGCCAAAAATGCTGAGCCACTTATAGAAACTGCCTATAGAAAGCGTGGGCCAAAAAAGAGCCAACCATGTGTCTATTAATTACGAACTCCCAAAAAAGGCATCTTAATACCAAGAATGGGTATGTTTGAGAGAAAAAGTTAAAAACAGTAGGCAGAGCCTTACCTGTAAGGGGAATCCCTGTCCTTAGAAATCAGTTTGCAGAGCGGGGAAGATGGGTGGGTCAGTAAGGAATCTGCAGCTGGATCCTGTCTCTACCCGATATAAGGCATTACCAAACTTAAGCAACATGTTCATCTGACAGAGACATCTAACTTCAGATTTCATACTTTAGGATTAGATACCAAAATCAATACCATCCCTGGAGGTGGGTCTGCAGCCCAGTTTCAGACAAGGAAGTCCTGCAGGGCTAAATGGACAAAATGCCCATCACAACAGACCTGACTGGCCAGATAGTAATGTTAGGTAAACATGTGCAGGGAAGCCCATGTTGCTACTTGGCAGATTACCAGGACCAGAACTCCACATTCTAATGCAGTGGTCGCGGATCCGGCTCTGGTATGAATGAACATGGAAACCCTCAGGGGGTTGCTTCTTGGCCAATTCTTAGCAGATTTTAATGCTGGTCACGACTGATCCTGCCAAGTCACTCACTGGAACAAGGCAGTCTATAAAAAGAGAAAAGAGACCGGATACTCTTAGGAATTTAGGTAAGTAAGCACATACATGCCATAAGAACTATGGGAAGGACCACAGGCAAGTAAAGTCATAAAGGCATTGAAAAGCATGGGAACAGCGTTACCATGGCAGTAGGAGAAAAATGTGTTTGATGACAACAGACAGTATGACCATAAAAACGACCTGCTCCCAAGGTGGGATTGTACCCCTGTTCGGCCAGTACCTGGGGCCCAGAGTCAACAGGCAATGCCACTGAGCTATAGCTCTTTGCCATAGAAGTACAAGTTACTTATATCTGGTAGAGACATATTCTAGTTGCAGATTTCTTACCTTTGCATTTCCCCAGGTGTCAGACTGGATCCGGAGATTTTTCTTCAAGCAGTACCTTTGTGCGCCGTCAGGTGGCATTGGTCGACTCCGTGGGTGTCTATGGCACCGTGATCACAGTGATGACATCACAGTCGTATATAGGCAACACCCCGGCCTGCTGACGTCAGTTTCTTTAAACGACTTTCCACACTAGTAGCGCGAAGCCATGAAGAACACAGACCGGTGCGCCAAAACTAGGGCCCTTAAGGGAAAGCTTCTATCCCTAGAAATCAGTTTGCATTGTGGGGAGGATGGGTGGGTCGGTCAGGAATCTGCAACTAGAATATGTCTCTACCAGATATTTCATTACCGAAGGTAAGCAACTTGTACATCTGATAGAGACTTCTAGTTGCAGATTCCTTAACTTTGAATAGATACCAGAGCAATACCATCCCCTGTGGTGGGCTGCGAACCAAGATAACACCAAAAAGTCCTGCAGGACCGAATGGCCAAAGTAGCCGTCCCTTCGGACCTGATTGTCTAGGCAGCAGTGCTCGGTAACAGTGTGCAGAGATGCCCACGTTGCTGCGTGACAGATATCCAGGAATGGAACGCCCTGTGCTAGCGCTGTGGTAGCAGCAGTAGCTCTAGAGGAGTGAGCTTGCAAACCTTCGAGAGGTTGCTTTTTAGCCAGAGCGTAGCACATTTTTGATGCATAAGAGTACAGTCTTTATAATTAAGAGCCGTAAAGGACAGTTGTGAAGTGGTTAAAACGGGGTACACATAAGGTATGTAAAGACCAGGTTGAGATACCACTAGGCCATGATGAATGGGATAGGAGGAAAGAGATGTGTGAGGCCTTTAAGAAACTTCCCAACTATGGGAGATTTAAATAAGGAAGGCTGATCTAGTAACGTCAAGAAAGCAGAGATAGCGGAGAGATATCCTTTAAGAGTGCCCAAGGTGGAACCCTGCAGGGCAAGGGTAAGAATAAAGAGAAGAACTTGAGAAAGAGGAGCAGATAGAGGGTCGACAGATTTGTCGATGCATCATGCCACAAATTCCTTCCGACAGGCGTATACAGTTTTGGTTGAGGGATGCCTGGCTGCCAAGATAACGTCACAGACTTCGGGTGGCATGCCAAAAGACGTCAACTGTCACCGCTCAATCTCCACGCATGAAGCCACAGAGTTGACAGGTTCGGATGGAGGACCCTCCCCTGCTGCTGCAACAGAAGATCCTACCAAAAGGGCAGTCTGATTGGAGGAAGTATGGCCATGTTCAAGAGCTAGGGATACTAGACTCTTTGTGCCCAGTCCAGAGCCACCAGTATTACTTGGGCTCGGTCTTGCTTGATGTTCTTCAGAACTCTGGGCAGAAGTGGTATAGGCGGAAAGGCGTACAGGAGGCCTGAATTCCACTCGCGACGAAATGCGCAGCCGAGCAAGTGCCGCCTTGGAAACTCCAATGTGCAAAACAGCTGACATTGCGCGTTCTCTACAGAGGCGAACAAGTCTAACCAAGGTTCTCCCCACCGCAGGAAGATACCTTGTGCCACCTCCGGATGGAGACGCCATTCATGAGTGACCACGCATCGTCGGCTGAGTTCGTCTGCTCTGGCATTCAAGGAGCCTGCCAGGTGTTGAACCACCAGGGAAATGCCCTGATGTTTCAGCCAAGTCCAGAGGTGAAGGGCCTCTGGACAAAGGTTCCACAACCCCACTCCGCCTTGTTTGTTACAAGACCACATGGCGGTAGTGTTGTCTGTGAACACCTGTACTGCTTTCCCCTTGAGGGAAGGAAGAAATGCTTTCAATCCTAGTCGAATCGCTCAGAGCTCCAGATGATTGAGATGGAGCCCAGTTTCATCAGGAGACCAGATGCCTCTGATCTCCACCTCTCCCATGTGGCCTCCCCATCCCAGGAGTGACGCATCTGTCACAACCTTAAGATCTGGTTGGGGAAAGGAGAGGGATATGCCCTTGACCCAATCCTGATTCGTTAACCACCACTGCAGGTCTCTCGCTGTTCCTTCAGAGATCTGGACCTTGTCGGAGAGATTCCCCTGATGCTGCGCCCACTGGAACTTCAGGTCCCAATGCAGAGCTCGCATATGCCATCTGGCATTTTGAACCAGCAGGAGGCAGGAGGCCATGAGGCCCAGCAGCCTCAGAGTCATTCTCACCGAAATCCAGAACAGAGGCTGAAACATCGGTATCATAGCCCGAATATCCTGGACTCGCTTTTCGGGAGGATATGCCTGAAACTGCACTGTATCCAGAACAGCTCTGATGAAAGGGAGTGCCTGAGAAGGAGTCAGGTGTGACTTCGGCACTTTGACAGTGAACCCCAGTGAATGCAAAGGGTTCGCCGTAGTCTGGAGGTGGGAGACGACTGTCTGGGGAGAGTTCGCCTTCAACAGCCAATCGTTGAGGTAGGGGAAGACTGGAACCCCTAACCTGCACAGATGAGCTGCCACCACTACCATCACTTTCGTGAACACCTGAGGGGCACTGGTAAGGCCAAAGGGGAGCATGGTAAACAAAGTGCTCGTGACCTACTACGAATCGGAGGTAACGTCTGTGGGCCAGCAAGACGGGAATGTGGAAGTATGCGTCTTGCAAGTCCAACACTACTATCTGGTCTCCGGGATCCAGGGCAGATAGGACCTGAGCCAATGTCAAAATTTTTAACTTCTCCTTTTTGAGAAAGAGTTTGAGGGACCGAAGATCTAATATAGGCCAAAGACCTTTGTCCTTTTCGAAACCAGAAAGTAGTGGGAATAGCAACCACGACCTACTTCTGGCAATGGAACCCTCTCTATAGCTCCTTTGGCCAAAAGGGCTTGGACTACCAACGAATCATGAACTTCACTGCATCCCTCCGATCTGTTACGGCATGGGAAAGGACAGTTCGGGCCTCCTCCGGAACTGCAGGCAGCACTTGCGTGACCGTATCCCAGTGAGTATGGGAATTGCGGCCCAAATGGCATGCGCTGTTTACGGAATGCTCCACTAGACTGTTGGAAGAAAACAACTTCATCCACGAATTATCCAGTCTTTTTGATTCCCTATCCGAGGGTGTGGCAGGGAATGGGCTAGATAAGGAAGAAGCCTGGATGTCAAGGCTCTCAGGCGTGGGGGGTATTGGGTGAGGAATTTCGGGTCTGACGGTGCAGGCCAATAGCGGTGGGCAATCGTCCTATTCACAGGAGCCCCTGTGTTGGGTCTAGACCAAGTACCCAAAAGGACGTCTGTCAGTGCTTCATTAAAGGATAGGAGGGGCTCGGAAGAGGAAGACCCTGGCTGAAGCACGTTGGTTAGGATATTAGGCTAACCTCCACAGAAGGTAGCTCGAGGTCCAGTACCTCATGGCCCTTCTTACCACCATAGAATAAGAGGCACCCTCCTCCATAGGCACGCTAGGAGGAGAGAGCATACCAGAGTCAGGTGAGGTGTCTAGACCACTGGCATCACCCAAATCCTACACCCAGTCCATTTGGGGGTCAAGCTGGTATTCTAAAAGGTTGAGCGTCTCCTCCATACTCTCCCCGTATCCACACCCACAAGAATAAGGGGCTGGATCAACCCTGGGCCCAGGAGAGCCCATAGAGAATGGAATTGGCTTTGAGCAACGACGTTCTGGCTTTGGGTCATCAGATATGAGGATGGGATTGACGTTGATTGTGGGCCCAACCGACGTCGGGAGTGTCAACGTCTGACCCGACGCCAGGGAAGGTCGCCGAACATGACTGGTGTTGGGGCGGATCCGCGATTGGATCCGGAGGGGCCCTCGGGAGCCGTGGTCAAAGCCGACGACTTTTAAACTGAGGGAACCCCAACTGACTCACCTGTGCCCGAAGGCACCAAAAGTGGGTCGGACTGCCCAAAAATTTGGCGCATGGCCTTGTAAAATTCTTTAAGTTGGGCAGGGGTGGCTCCGGTTCCCAGGAAGTCAGGAAATCGCAGAGCCAACCCAGATGAAGGCTTCGTTGACGGAGGCCTAGAGCGTCAATGCTTTTCCCACGTCGTGTCATCCGATTGGCAGGATCAAGTCGAAGAACGATTGTCCTTCTTTGACTCCTTTTTGTGACCCGAATGTCCAGATGACTTGGAGGACGAGGAGTGGTGGTGACTCCGTGGCTGGTCTCCAGACCTTCCTCTCGAACGAGACCGTGAGTGCCGCGGAGTCAAGTGTCGGGCCGCCATGAGCTTTAGGGACCGCTCCCTCAGAGCTTTCGGGTTCATGGCCCGACACTGAGCACGACTACGGGTCGCAATCACGCTCCCGGCACCAAAGACACACGAGGTGCGGATCCGTCACCAACATAGTTCTGTGTCAGGAGTCGCAGGGCTTGAATCCGGTCTTGTGGGACATCCCTCGACACATCACCGAACTTGTCAAAAACTTCGACAAAAGTGTCAACGTAGTCAAAAAATGACTGAGGTAGCTCTCTCCAGATCTGCGCGTAGGCTGGCGCAGAAAGAAAAGAACTGATGTCAGCACACCGGGGTGGCATCTATATACGACTGTGACGTCATCATGGCGAGCACAATGCCAACGACGTCCGCAGAGTCGACCAACGCCACCTGACGGCACGCAGAGGTACTGCTCGAAGAAAAATCGCCAGATTCAGTCTGATGCCTGGGCAAATTCAAAGGTAAGGAATCTGCAACTGGAAGTCTCTATGAATTGCCATTATTTTAGCCCAACCTGCTCTGTAAAAGCACTGATCAAAGGGGGGCACTCAAACACGTATCTGTGACGGAGAAAGCATTGAACAATGCTTTAATAGAAATATGGCAAAGACAGCAACAGCAACTATTGGTATAGAAACAAGACTGTTCTAAGACAAAACTGCCAAGATAATGTTAACACCTCTGGGACCATCTATAACATATAACGCACATAGGAGAAAAAGAAAAATAACTGCCTATGTAACAACAAAAGGAAAGATATATACATATATATGTATGTATATATAAGCCATAGGCAAAAGATATCACTACAATGATGTCATAAATATATATGAGGACCGAGCCGAGTAATCAGCAAGATAGTACTAATATAAGAGGATTTGAAAGTATGCAGGGCATCACGCACCCCAGTAAAGTAAAGGCCGCCAAAGCATTTAAACCAATGCTAACTGACTGAGTGGACCACAATCAGGTCACTGATATCAAAAGCTTAAAAGAAGGCAGCAGGTGTGAAAAACCTGGCTGAAGTACAGAACAAAAGTTAAAATACATAATCCTCTAGTGGATGTCCGCAAACTGAAAACAACGTAGTAAAAGCTGAATCAGCAAAAGGAGTTTCCACCTATAAAAGAGCAACAACTGTTGATTATAGGAAATAATGGGCCAGATGTAGGTATCTGTTTGCATGTCGCAAACTGCGTAAAACGCAGTTTGCGCCATGCAAACAGCCTAACGCGATGCTCATCCTCAAAATGCGAGTCGGTACCGACTCGCAATTTGAGGATGCGACTCACAAATAGGAAGGGGTGTTCCCTTCCTATTTGCGACCGCATCGCCATGCTGAGTTGCTTTGTGACCGCGAATGCTCGCAGTAACCACCCACTTGAAGTGGGTGGTAACTCATTCGCAAAAGGGAAGAGGTTCCCATGGGACCCCTTCCCCTTTGTGAATGCCGAAAAAAATGTTTTTTCAGAGCAGGCAGTGGTCCTATGGACCACTGCCTACTCTGAAAAAAAAGAAACCAAATGGTTTCGGAAGTTTTTCTTTTTGCAACTCGTTTTCCTTTAAGGAAAACGGGCTGCAAAATGAAAAAAAAACTGCTTTATTAAAAAAGCAGTCGCAGACATGGAGGTCTGCTGTCTCCAGCAGGCCACCATCCCTGTGAGTGCATGGAGTCGCAAACTGCGACCCACCTCATTAATATTAATGAGGTGGGTCTTTGCGACCCCATAACGAGTCACAGAAGGTGTCTGAGACACCTTTCTGCATACAATTTTGCGAGTTGCAATTTGCGAGTCGGTCCGACTCGCAAATTGCAAGTCGCAAAATTTTACTTACCTACATCTGGCCCAATGTTCCTACAACAAATAGGAAACATTAAAGTCACAGGAAGATATGAGACTAAGCATGCCTACTGCCATCATTATACTTATGTATATGGGCATCGTCCGAAGGAAGTAAGGCACACAGCAATACGGGAATTTGCCCTTATAAAGTAAGGAATCCTTACAATATTGCAGAAGCATTATAACTACCCCCGGAGGGATATAAATATTATGACACCCTGTAGAATAGAGTATAATGAACCAACCAGAGAGGCTCTGTCTGATGGAGTAATCAATCCCTATTACGGACAAATCCCAAGAACGACGGAACCATAATGTTCAAGGAACATGTGTAAAGTACCATATATCCACCGTAAGATGGAAGATAACCATCAACACAGTGCCCAAAGAATAAATACATAAACATCTTGAGGCTGTGGGTGGTGTGGCCTCTTCCATAAGAGGTGCCTGTAGCAGCAAAGGTACAGGACCTTGCCTCTAAGCAATAAGTAAGTACCATCCATCTCCTTGCGGTGAAGAGCCACTGTTCTGCATGTGAAATTAAGAGTCTCTCAGGAAGAGTAGAACAACCCTAAAAAAATAATGTAATGCTCCAAGATTAAAGCAAGGAGAAACAAGAGATTCACCGTAAATAGGCTCTTGTGCAAAGCAGTGAGTCATGTACTAAGGCTCCCAGGAAGTTATAGTTATGAGTTCCATATAAGGGATACTAAAAGTACCACAGATGTACCTAGTAATGCCTATAAGGCATACATAAGATGCTCCGCACAGAGCGGGAAACATGCCATACAGGCAACTATCTCTTGGGCATGAACCCAGCCTTCAGAGAAAAAGAAAAAATCTGTGTTCCAATAGGTGTTAAACCGACTTAGGACCACAAAGAATAGCAGCAACGAAAAAATGTAATTGAACGGCCTTAATAAATAATAGTAATACATGCACTAGGCAGGAGCACTGCATTGGGTGCCACCAGAAGGTGGAATGGTTTAGATGAAGCAAAAGGAAAGGGAAGGTATGGGAATAGACATATTGAAGAGTCTTTCCAACCCCAACGATCCCTAAAGCGTTGCAATGCAGAATCGGCATGTGTGTGGAACAGGTGGGCGTCATCAAAGGGCATGGCCTCTAGGGTGGTTTGGACAGCCTCCGAAAAGCCAGAGTGGCATAGCCAGGCATGGGAGTGCAGCGCTACAGAGTGAGCCATGGATCGACCCACTAAGTCTGTGGTATTCACACCACATTTTATTGCAAACTTAGCTGCCTGGGTGAGTTCGTTCCAGGTCTCCTCCGGAAGTGAAGGCAGCAGGCGCACCATTGAATCCAACAATGCATGGGAAAAGCGACCCAGAACAACTTTCCAGCCATCTGGACCCCCTGTCAGGAGGAATGTTTGGGCGGGACCCTCTGGCCAGAAGAGACCGTAGCTCTGCACCACAAATCTTCTCGGAGTTGGGTGCCACAAGAGACAAGCTGGGTCTCCAGAGGTGGACCAGTGTCTATGGACCGGTACACAGGGGCCCTGTAGCAGGCTTAGTCCAGGCCCCTAATAAAAGGTCATACAGTGCTTCACTATAAGGGAACCCAGGCTCTACTCCTGTTTGGCCCTGGTGAAGCACTATTATCAAGGGATCAGTCACCTCCACAGAGGGGAGCTGCAAATCAAGTGCTGCAGCTGCCCTTTTCAGCCCCTCAGGAAAGGAGCAGTTCATCTCTGTAGCAAGGCTGGTGGGGAAGGAGGTCTGAAGCCTGAAGACAGCAAGGACACTAGCCTCACCCAGCTCTGTCAGCCAACTATCCTCTAGAGGAGGGTGGACATTCTTGTCCATGGGGTTCCAAATCCCCAGCTCCTCTTCTTTACCTTCAAAAGCATGTTCTTCCATAGGAAAGACAGCAAGTGACTGCTTAGAAGGAGGGGGGAAGGTGTCTGAGCTGGATGGCACCATTGTTGCTGCACTTGATGCCTTCCGGCGTCAGTGCAGCGGTGTCCCGGAATCAGAGAGGGCTATGTTGCTGTCGGCGTTGGCTGATAGAACTCCCGTGTCGCAGGTGGGAACCCTGAAGGGCTGAGCACTGGAGCTGGCAAGGATCCGAGTATGGATCCGGAGAGTATAACTGACAACGAGGGCGAACCCGCAGGCATGGATTCAGCTAGTATACCACACTGGAGGGAGGTAGGGCCCCAAAGATGGCATTGATGGAAATTATAGTAATCTCACATCTGGACCAGAGTTGCCCTGGCTCTAGAAAAAGCAGGGAGGTGCGGGGTGGACTCATGCGCCGACTTCCTCAGCCGGAGGCTGGAAGAGGGTGTTGGAAATGCAGGACTTACGTAACATCTGTGGATGCAGTGACTTTGACCGCCTGCATTTCAATGTTTTATCCTTCGATGTTGAGGGTGATCGCTTCCGGGACCTTGAACAAGACCGATGATGATGCCAAGCCTCTACCAGTTGCACCACCAGGATCTTCATACGCCATTCCCGCAACACCTTCAGGCGAAGGCAGGAGTCCCAATTCTCAGAGCTGTGGTTTCCCTGAGGCACCCCATAAAAACAACATGAGGGTCTGTGGCCGACATCTGCCTGCCATAGGACCCACAAGCTTTGAACCCCGAGGACATGAGAAAAAAGGGGCAAACTGTTCCTTCAACACAAACATGTTGAGATAGGCCACAATGGCCTAATGAAGTGCTCTGAATCTGCGTTGGAAGAGCCTAAAAGAAGAAAATTACATCAGCTTGTCAGAAAGGGGATTATATGGACTCCTTCGATGTCACATCTGGTGGACTGCATCATAATGGCATCTCGCAATGCCCTCTTTGAACATGCAGAGGTACTGCTGGAAAAAAATTCCAGATCCCTGGCACCTGGGGGAGAATTCAAAGGTAAGGAATCTGCAGCTAGATGTCTCTATCAAACATGTGGTGACTGACTGACGGGGGTTAAATCCTTATCAAGCAACAACCACAATTCCTCTCAGGGCGAAGTCATGAGCGAACCCTAAATTAACCTTTGCTCAATCCTTGGGTATCCTGGCACAGAGCAGACAGGCTTAACTCAGAGGCAACATGTAAAGTATTTGTACAACACTTCAGACAGCAAATCAGTAAAAACACACCATAAACTGATCCCACACCAGTTTAGAAAAGTAATTTGAAAAAATAAAACAGGTCCAAAACGACAAAAATCCAGTTATTAGAACTGGAGATATGCAGTTTTAAAGTTTTCAGTTAAAATAGCTCTAAAAAGCCTGAAGTGCCATCTCTGGATATCTGGTTGCAGTGGAAGGGGACAATGTCACAAATTCAGGCTAACCGCAATGGAGTGCAGGCCTGCTACAGAGACCCAAGTAAGGACTGCTGAACAAAGGACCTTAAATCCTAGTTTGGATAGTGTTGCGACAAGCCATGTCAAAGATGTAATGAGTGGGTTCTGAGGTGCTGCAAGGCTGCAATGCAAGGTCCTGCATCATTGTCAAGGATCTTGTCAATGAAGATTTGCGATGTGAAGCCTGGTGCAGAGGATGAGTCGCACAGTTGTGGCAAAGCATTGGTTCAGAGGAACTGCGAGGTTGCGATGCAGAGTCCGGCATTGTCATTGAGGCGGCCGTCGATGAGGGATGCAAGGGCCTGTGCTGAGGATGCATCATGCAGTGGCGGTTCGGATGAGGCGGTGGGCTGAGATGCAGGACTTTGCGGTAGTACTGATTCATGAAGCAGCAGTGATGCATTAGTTATGCCTGGGGTTGTGCCATGCAGCAGAGGAGATGCAGCGGTTCTGCTGGGTCCACAGAGGCTGGCAAAGCACCTTAGACCCATTTCCAAGGGTCCAGAACTGGGGTTACACCCCTTAGCAAGGTAGACTCACAGATAACAGGGTCCAGGTGCTGGGGTTGAGGTTGTTTGAGCCTTCTGTCCCTGAGGCCCAAGTCAGGAGGCCAGCCAACTAGCCCTTGGAGTCACACTGATGATCCTGGGTTCAACAGATGCAGGTCCAGGTCTATCATCCAAGCAAGAAGGCAGCAGGTCAGCACAGCAGGGCAGCAGTCCTTTAGAGCAGCAGTCCTGCTTCCTGGCAGAGTATCCAAATGTCCAGAAGTGTACTGAAGAGTTGGTGTCTGAGGTTCAATATGTACGCCTGGTGCCCTTCCTCTGGATGGTGGCAGAAGCTTCCAGAGGTTTCCCTTTGAAGTCTCTGGGCACCCTGCTTTCCTGTCCTGGCTCCAGACTAACTACTGGTGGTATGCAGCCGTTTGTTTGGGGGCATAAACAAGTTTAAGTAGGGCTGTGTCTAGTCCACCCCCCTATCCTGCAGTTGATGGCCCATCCAGGCACACCAAATCCCATTATTGTGTGGCTGTCTGGGAGGAATTCACAAGGTCCAACTGCCAACTAACCCAGTTATGTGACCCAGGAAAGGCTGCAGTACCAAAGGAGATGAATTTGGCAACTTCTGGGACTTCAAAGGGAATTCTCCAGAAACTTCTCCCACTTCAAAGAAGGCATCATGTAAATTAAAAAGGGACCCTCAGACCTACTCTTCAGTTCACTTTCTGGATATGTGGAAGGACTTACAGAGGACAGCCTTCGGTGTACTTTGCAAGACTGCTTTGCTGCATTGTGAAGGAATGCTTTGCTGTCTGGAGCCCGCCTTGAACCCTCAGAGGCCTGCCCTGCCGCGCTAGTCCTACTTCTTCACCCGAACCCAGGACTACCAGAATGACTCCAAAGGCTAGTTTGCTGGCCTCCTGTTCAGAGCCACAAGGGAATAACAGGCTCCCTACCATCTTGGACCTGCACCTGGACCCAGCCTGAGTCAGTCCTACTCCCCACCACAAGTGGTGCTCCTACAGTCAGGGGCCCTTAGTGGTAGTGCTAAAAGTGCCTAGATAGCAAAACTCCAAAACTTGGGACTTAAATTTGCTCATCTATCTGCTCGAGGTGCATTGCAGGTCAGCCTGACTTTGCGTTAGCTCCTTCTACGCTCTTCTCTGCAGCAGTAAATCCCGCCCAGTGGTTATTTGCCAGAGGGGTATGTGGCTTCTCTAGATGACTACAGCCTCCTGCCTCATCCTGCAGGGGATTTTCTACTGCCAAACTAGAGAGTAAGCCCAAATGTAGAAATCTTCATTGCAATTTTATCCGGCAACTCCCTGACGACGTACCTCCTCAGTCACTGCCTGCACCCTTGACCCGCTGAAATTTACCATCTCAGAACTTTTTCTTCAAAATTGTTTCCAAGTGTGAAGACAAGCACTGACCAGGCCTAATCCACTCTTTGTATCCTACCTGCACTCCATTGCGGTCAGACATAATTTTAGACTTTGACCTAATCTCATGCAACTAGATGTGCGGAGTTGGCGCTTTGATCTTTTAGGTGCTAGATTTTACTAAAAAATGATAACTCCGGTTCTATTGATTGGATTTTTGTCATTTTGGTGTTAGATAACTTAATAAAATGCACTCAATTTTTTTTAATTGTGTGGGATTTATTTTGTGTTGTGTTCTCATTTTATTACTGTTTGTGTACTGCATAAATAGTTTACACATTGCCTCGAAGCTGAGCCTGGCTGCTTTTGTGCCAACCTACTAGAGGGTTAAGCACAGTTTAATTAAGTGATATTTGTGGTTTATAGTGACAGAGATTGTGGCTGTTTCTTTAACAGGGACTATCCTCCATTCAACCAACAACTCAATTTCTCATAAGTATATAATGCTCACTAACTTATGTGTAACACTTAAGGGCTTCCCCTGAGGGTAGCATGCTACACTGTATTAGATGTGTGACTGTAACACTGTTGTTTTTGGTTTCAGTCTTTATGATATGTGTTTTCATGTTGTTGTATTATGACCAAAGATATGGACTTATCCTGTCTTGAGACACAGAACTACCAGCTTGATTAATGAGAGAGAGCCTCTAAGTTTAGGTTTCATAGTGTGCTGACAGTGCAACTGGGTTTGCAGATCCCATTATTCATATTTTTCTGATTCCTGGTTTTATTTGCTGACTCTGGCAAATGGCCTCCTACTATGAGATTTCATGAATCTGAACCATTGCGTGTCATAGGGAGAGATTCAAGAAACAGATTCGGCACGGCTGCTTAGCTTGAAGTAATTATTTATATGCTATCAGATGTCAACTAATCATTGGAATAATTAGCCAGGACATGTCGATGTGGACTATGTTAAAGTCCTCCAATGGCCAGCTGTGTGCAGCAAGTCTCTTTAGCCATTGCATGCAGTACAATTTATACTGAGTGGCAGTTTATAGTGAACTGGCTGATTACATTCCTTTCATACAGGTGACATCAATATTGTATTGTTGGAAGTCATTAAAATACCCTGGACATCTCGTCCGAATTTCATATGCCCTTGGATACTTTGTATTGTTGTATAAAGAGTGTTGAGGTTTTGTCATGTCACCTGAAACAGTGGCGCCTACAACAGATTTTTTTGCTAGAGGGTAGGAAGATCTGAGGTGCTAATTGTAAGCATAGTGCTCTGTTTTGAGAATAATTTTTTTAACTTCAGCAATAGGTATAACAGTCCACCTCCAGTGGGGAGACTATGAATGATTCCAAAAACCTTGAACATTGATCATCGAGTTATAGTTAGTGAGAGAAGGACCTGAAACACTGGTGTCAAGTTTTCCCCGCTGTGTAGGTGACAGAGAAGTCTTTCTGAAGCATTCGGGATTCTTTATAGTTTGCCTATAAGGAAGCAAAGGGCCTCTAGGTATAAGCTGCTGCAATCGTTGACTTGGAGATCACAATGGTGAGAATAGGTAGTAGCGTTTGATGAGATCCAATGTCCTGCAAGATGCAACTCAGTGTTTTTATAATGTGGATGGCATTCCTTATGACTGCTGACATGATGGATCATGGACAGGTCAGAGTCTATGGTTAGTCCGAACTTTCTCTTTAAGAGGCCAGTGGGGCACCAAGTTCTTAGGGCCATATTAGTATGGGTTCGTGTCTGTGGATTATGAGCTGTGTTTTGGCGGTGTTGAGTTTTATTAGGTTGTTAATAATTCATGTATATTTCCAGCAGAGATGATCATCGAGTGGTGCGGTGTGGTGAAGATTGCCCATTTATATGATGTTTTTTGTGCCATCCACATAGTTGGTCAGAGGAAATACCTTTTATGGCACTGCTGCGTACACTGGGATGTCACATTCTGAATAGTAACCAGTGCTGTTGGACTCCGTCAAAGGCAACCAAGAAGTCCATTAATACTGTAACCATGCCGTTCTTGTCAAGTCAGTTTCATGTCATCCTATACACTAGCACATTCTGTTCTCTGGTTGCTCCTAATTCACACTGCTGATCAGATAAGAAATACATTGTTTCCTTCTGTAAAGTTGAGAGTTGGGTAAAAACTGCTCTTTCAATTAGTTTTCCCAGGAACAGAGCACTGAAAAGGCACCTAAGTTTGCTGGAATGGATGGGTCAAGATTATTTTTTTCTTAGAAGCGGGCTGATGTAGGTGGCCCTTGGAATGGGAAAGAGCCTTGTTGTAAGGATTTATTTTCCAAACTTCTAGCTACTTAACGGGCACAGGTTGTCAGAAGGAAATTTCTTTTCAAGATCTGATGGCGATCCTGATGGTCTGCTTGTCTTTACAAGGTTGTGGAATTGTTCATTAGAAAGTGTGCTGAAGGTGGCAAGAGATGGTTTGTTGAGTGTGTCAGCGTTTTAAGACGATTAGTTGTTTGGAAGAGGGTGTTATTTCTTGATGTGGTCCTATAGCTTAGCATTTTTTTAGACAAACTCTGCAGAGTTGCAAAAGAGTTGAGAATGTGTGGTCTCTCGTCCTTAGCTCACAAGGTTACAGAATTTTGCCAAGATTTTGGGTAGTTCCTTTTATGGGTAGTCTGCATCCAGTATGCATATGAAATATTGTTTTTTTTTCATATTTCTGATTGCTGGTGTGTAGGCTTGTTATAATGATCTAATAGAGTTACCTTTTTCGCTACGGGATTTCCTCCATCTCTATTGTAGGATGCAGAGATCTTTTCTAATTTTGTTGATATTGTTGCAAGTAGGCATTTTTTTTTTTTTTAGATTGTTCTGGTTTGAAGTCTACAATGTTGTTTGGGAGTCTAAATTAGCCTAAAGCTACTCACAGAAGGCAGGTGCTTCCATCTGTAACATTTTTCAAGCTTGGAGCTTACTTGAGGTGATGCTTAAAAACAAAAAATACAGTGTTCCTCTCAAACAGTGTGTCGCTAAAATCTACGCTTGGCAATAAGTTGGGCATTTTCACAAACTAGACTGCACCAGCATTTGCTGTAAGCCCTGTGACTTGCATGGAGTGTTTGTATGGAAGGGCAGTGATCAAACTGCAGAGGCCTGAATCTTCACAGAGATG
Source organism: Pleurodeles waltl (assembly GCF_031143425.1). Classification (NCBI taxonomy): domain Eukaryota; kingdom Metazoa; phylum Chordata; class Amphibia; order Caudata; family Salamandridae; genus Pleurodeles; species Pleurodeles waltl. The sequence continues at coordinate 239,961,260 of NC_090449.1, read as the reverse complement.
TCAAACATCAATTTTGTTTGGACTGTGCCTTGTTGACGTTGTGTATTGGAAGAAAGGGGGCCTAGTCAAGACTTAAGAAGTGCCCTTTGCAAGATGGTGGTCTGCCCAGGGTTTACTACCTGAATTTCCTAATTCAAGAAGAATTTATTTTTTTCATCTGATGTAATTTCCTACTTGTATCAAATATAAAGGAACCATTAATAGATACCCAAACAATACCATCCCAGAGGAGGGTCGGCAAACTGATTAGGCTAACAAGTCATTGAGGATGAAAGAGTGACACAACCATAACGCCAATTTGGGTGTACATGTATCTTTTACTCAGATGACCCTGATGTGAATGTGACTAATCACTCTGTGGGCCTGAATGTGTATTGATCAAACTTGTAATCTAGTGTAGCACATGATTTATTTTGGCATACATTTATCTTTTACTCAGATGTACCAGACGTGGATATGACTGTCTTTGCAATAATTTGACCTGTAATTGGATTATGATGCAAGCAATATGAAATATATGAAGTATAATCTGTTACTTAACTAAAAGGTATTCCTTCCCCTTACGTGCACCTACTCTAGTAACAATAATCACTTTTTCCAGAGTGCATGTCTCTATAATCACATGGGTAAAAGAGTGTTTTTCCTTTCCTTTTTTCATCTCTTAACCGTTACTAACCTTGAACATCGACTGAGACCATCTGACACTCCCATTCTATTCATGCAATTTCGAGAACTAGAGGCCTCACCAGCACCATCTAACATCTCTAGACTTTCACCAATGTCGCAACGTGGGAGGATCATGCTAGAACTTGACATTTCTTTTTAGCAAATGATGAATCAATAATAGGAAAATAGATGTATATTGGTATATACACTTAAGTTACCACTTCTGTTTTTGAAACTACCGGTGTTCCCTGCCTTTCGTTTTACTTCTCTTCACTTGTGGTGATGGACACATTCATTCGCTGTCCTAATTACTACTATTCACCATGATTTTATGTCATTAGCTTTTGCAGCCTTTAGAAAGCCCCAGGCTAACAAGCTGAATAGCGGGCAAAACATGTGTCAGCTGCCCTTCTAATATATTGTGGAACAACGTTTATTGATGAACAAATGAAAAAAACCAACATATTGACAATAAAACGTAAACTTTACAAAACCAAGAACGGATCCATACCGTTTTTATTCCTATGGGCAGACTCACTTACTGACTGCTCACAAGTAATATGGAAGATGGGTAACAACTGCCTGAAATGAGTTTGCCTTCAATAGCCAGATGATGAGGTATGAAAAGACTACCCCCTAACCTCCAAAGATGTGCTTTGACTAGATCCATCATTTTCATGAACACCAGAGGGGCACTGGTAAGGACGAAAGAGCACGGTGACCAGGAAATGCTCCTGTCCCACCATGAACCGCATGTAATGTCTGTGGTCTCTCAGGACAGAAATATGAAAATGTTCATCCTGCAGGTCCAAGGCTACTATCTAGTCTCTGGGACAAAGGGCAAATAGCACCTGGGCCCGAGTGAGCATTATAATGTATCCTTTTGCAGGAAGTTGAGAGGGTGCAAGTCTATAATAGGATTGAGGCCTTCATTGTTTTTCTGAGACCAGAAAGTAGCAGGAATAGCAATCACAACGTACTTCTGATGCTGGCATGTTCTCTATGATTCCTTTTGTAAAAAAAGAAAAAAAAAAAAAAAAAAAAAAGGACTGCACTTCCTGTCGCAAGAACGATAGGTGGTCCTCCATATCAGCCAATTCGAGTATGGTGGCAATGGGGACAGAGTTTCCTTGACCGGAAAGGCATATCCCTGCTGAACTATCTGAAGCATCCCCTTATCTGATGTTTCAGCTTACCATTGCAACAGGTGAATTCTGATGTTGCCACCAACCAGTTGCCCATGATGCTGCAAGCGCATATTAAAGGGTGTTTGAGGCTGCTGAGGTGGAGGGTTGAGCCTTGTAACACAAAGCTCTCAGGGTTGGGATGCTGAGTGATGAAGGCTGGGTCCACAGGAGTGAGGCGGTGGCAGCAAGCGATGTTCTTGTTCACAGGAGTGCCTGTGCAGGGCTTGGCCCAGCCCCGAGAAGGACATCATTGAGGGCTTCATTAAAGGGGAGAAGCTGTATATGTGGCATAACCCAGGCTGAAGCACCTATGTCAGATGTTGGTCTTGACTTCCACCATGGGCAGCGTAAGGTTCAGGACCTCAGCTGCCGTCTGTCCCAAAATGGCAAATGAAGCCCCTTTGTCCGTAGCCACAGTAGGAGAGAGGAGACAAGTGTCTGGTGTTCAGGCCACTTTTGTCAGCCAACTTCACGTACCAATTATCCTTGGCCAGGGGTTCCTCAAAGGGGTTGGGACAACTATAGGGATCCTCAGATCCCACTCCCCCAAATACATCCCACACAGGGTCAGTCAATAAAAGCAAGCATAGTCTCCGACTCGGGTCTGGATCCAGCTGGCCAGCACTCAATTTGATGTTGGACAATACCGATCCAGCTCTCCATCGGAGTTAGGAATAACGACTGCCAGGAACAGTGCAACAGAACATAACTTTGGCAAAGGTGAGGTATGAACCGGGGTCAGTCTGGATTCAAGAACGGATTAGAAGGTCTGACTGGCACCAAGGGCGGACCCACCAGCGGAAACCCAAATGAAGCACTTGACAGACTCGTGGAGCCCTAGAAGGGCCAGGCCACCCAAAAATGACATGCAAAGGTTGCTCAGGAAACTTGGGGAGGCACAGAGCTGTCCCAGGCTCCACATGGACGACACAGGAGCAGCGCATGGATTTGTGGTGTCATTCTTGCATCTTGTCCGATGACTTGCACCAACACGGAGAAGTCTAAGAAAGCTTTTACTTCTTCAGTTTCTTTTTGTGAGAATTACTGATGAATTCCAAGAGTGTGGCAACAACCAGCGTGAAGAACTCCAAGATCAGTCTTGAAAGCTTCCTCATGACCGGGATCTTAAGCTGTGAGTTGTTCAGTATGACACGCCAGAAGCTTCATGGCCCACTCCCTGATAGCCTTCGGATGCAAAGTCTCACAATCTGGACTGGGCATGGTGTTGCAGTCCAGCTACAGGTACCAAAGGCAAACCAAGTGGGTATCGGTCACAGACATTTGCCTGTCACATGCACCACCAGACTTGAAACCCACAGGTTTCTTGGGTGACAGTAAATGTAGACAAAAAGTAAAACAATGACTGACTGTAGCTCAATCCGGAACCCTGTGGAAAAGAAGGAATTAGGAGCTGCGTGCTCGGGTGGCACACCTATATAAGCACGAGGATGTAATGTCTAGCGCAGACAATGTCTACGATGCCACCAACTGGCATGCAGAGGTACTGCTAAAAAAGTTCCAGACCCAATCGGACGACTGGAGAATATTCTAAAGTAGGGCATTTGAGGCTAGAAGTCTATATCAGATTGGTACAAAACAAGTGTGAGAAAAGGCCTCTTTTTGACATGGTTAACCCCCCACCTTTTGCCTGGTATGTGATGTAGCCTAGAAGTTGATACTGCATAGGGCCCCTGCTAACCAGGTTCCCTGGGTCAGAGCTCTTTCCCTAAACTGTTGTGATGCATTGGCACAATTGGAGACTCATTTAGCTGCCCCCTGTAATTAGCCCCTAAGCCCCTGTAATTGGCACTTAGGTACCCAGGGCAGGAGGTACTAAGGGTAGGCCCCTGAGGGCAGCAGCACTTATTGTGCCGCCCTCTAGGGCCATGTATTCAAGTGCCCCCAGCACTGCCCTTGCAGGCTGAGTGTCCTGGTGCATACCTAAAATGCAAACTCGACATGGCACACTGCCTGTGTGACCTGTCCACAATACGCTGCATGCACTATGGGTAAGACACCCCACTGACTGGCCTTCCAGCCCTAGGGCAGAGTGCACTATACTGCATGTGAGGGCATAGCAGCATGAGCAATATGCCCCCACGGTGTCCTTGCCAAGCCTGGGACATAGTGAGTGAACAGAGCAGCCATTTGTAATACATGTGCTGGGCACTGGTCAATATGAGTTTCATAGCTACATGATGGCCAATCTTAACCCTGGGTTGTTTGGTTTTAAACAACTCAGAATGATAAATCCAACTGGTACCAGTATTGGATTTATTACCAAATCTAACCAGGGGATCATCTTAGAGGCGCCCCCTGCAGAAACAAACTACCCTGGCATGGTTGCTGGCCAGTCACATGCAGCCTGCCACCTCCAACCATAAATCTGCACCCCTGCGGTAAGGGCGTCTGCCCTCTGGGATGTAGAACGTAGCCCTTCATGGGTGGAGATGCTAACACCGCCTCTCTCAGGAATGTGCACTGCCCTGTTGGCAAGCTTCAAAGGGCTTATTGCCTTTGAAATTCGACCTCTAGGCCTGCTGCTAGCAGCAGATGGTCACCTCCATTGCAAACTTCCACTTTTGGCGGGAGCAACAGCAGGAAACTCAAACAAAAGACAGGAGGAGTGGCCATACCTGGCATGCACCACCACTAAAGTGTTGCATGCAAGGTGGACTCTCTATTTCATTTTCCTTCATCTTGGATGGGTTAAAATAGCCTATCAGGGGTAGGGAAGTGACCTCTGCCCACTGTAAGTTGTCACTTAGTGGGTATAGCCACCCTAAAGTAGAAGACCCATTGGTCACTACCAGGTTCCCCCAAACACCCACTAAATACAGTGTTTAGTGGGCATCCGTAGACCAAGAAATCAGATTTGACAGACAGAAGACCAGCACCAAGAAGATCCAAAGGCACGAGAACTGTGGACCTGCTGCACAAAGAAAATGTGCCAAAACCTTGCCTGCTGAACCCAGGACCGGACAATCGCCGCTGAGGAGCTGCTGGACAACTGAAAAACTCTAAAGAACTCCAGAGGACCTCCAGGCTTTGCAAATCACCAGAGAACTCCCTCCAGAGTGGAGGTACCACTCTAAACACACAAGGAACCAACAAACCAGTGAGGTCCACATTCACAGACCGGATGCCGCAGCCGGACCAAACCTCACATCGATGACCATCAGGGCAAATCCCATCAGTGTGCCACATTTGGTGGTACTATGCCCTTTAGCGGCTGAATCGTACCGATACCCTGGGTATTGGTCACCTGACTTCAGACACCAAGAAAAACAGCCCACCCGGGATTGAAAGTAATTAGGAGGAAGCCCCAGTCGAGGGATTTCAGAATAACCTGGACCTCCTACCAGAGGGTCCCTGTTGTCCTGCAATCAACCCTTGAACCGACTTACCTCCTGCTTCTGAAGGCATCCTTGTGCACATCTCCTGGATCACTGATTCGCTCTGTACCAGGCCGCCCTGTGCCCTGCACCGAAGAACCTGCTGTGCCCTAAGGGTCCCCCACCCCTTGCGACCTCAACTCTCCAAGGGGATCCCCGGGATTCACCTTTATTCTTATCTGTGCAATGCGTTTCCAAGTGATCCCCCACAGTGGCAGTGCACCAGCTAAGTCCTTTAACTGCTGCTCCCACTGGGAGCCGCCCACCGATGGCCTCGACCAACCTGCAAAAGAACTTGGTAAAACTACTGTACGATTTTATATGCATTTTTAAAGGTTATCCTTCATTGATTCCTATGTTGTATAATTACGCACAAAAATAATATTTTTATTAAACTTCAAAAATTCATATATTGAAATATACTTACCCAATTTTGATGATCTTAGCTTTAAAAATTACATAAAAATCTGAAGTATTTTTATAAATTGGTCTTGAGGTATTCCTTTGAGCTGCAATATTTTTATGCTGTGAGCACAACAAATGCTTTGACCTTCTCCAAGATTGGCCTACCTGCTTGACCAAGCTACCATAAATATTAGAGCACTAGGTGGTCTAGTTTCTACCCCTGTAAACCAACCTGTGGTTGCCTGCACCCTCTACAAAGTGTGCCTAGCTTTGTACACTACATAGACTGCCAACTTCTACAAAAAGGCTAATTTGGTACTGTGCTGTGCGTGCAAGTTATATGCATGTAATGGGTGCATATGTGCAAGAGTGGTACACTGCATGAAGGATGTAGTGCTGTGTAGCATGTACATGTTATGTGCATTTGCAGGGTGTAGGAAGCTGGCCTGGTGTATGGTGGGTACCCAAGGTACTTACACCTTATACCTGGTATCCCCTCTTAGTGAATGTAGGCAGTGTCTAGTAGCCAGGCTCTCTAGAGGTAGCTGTGGATGAGCAGCCAAGGCCATTCTAGGAGACATGCAAAACCACTGTAGTCACACAACACTTACACACATGAAAGAAAACATTCAGTTGTCCGAAAATAAAGGTACTTTATTTTTGGAACACAATACCACAAAGTACTACAAGGGCAACCCTCCAATAGGAGGTAAGTAATACACTAATTATATACACTAGTAAACAGCAAAAGGCATAGAAACGGTTAGAAAACAGTGCAAATGTAGATAACCAATAGTGACCCTAGGGGGAGCCCAAACCATATACTAAAACAAAATGGAATGCAAACACAGGACTCCCTCCCAGGTAAGTGGAATGTATAGAGGAGAGCTGTGAGTACTAGAAAACCACAGAGGTAAGTAAAACAGTACCCCCAGCAACCAGGAAAACAGGAGTAAATCACTGAAATGTCCCCAAACCACCCACAACAAAGGAAAAGAAGAAAAGAAGACACCCAGACAAGACTGCAAGAAGGCCTGTAGAGAGAGGGGACCAAGTCCAAACATGTCAGTGGAGTCCAGGAGGAGTAGTAGCTACTAACCACCCAGCTGTACTTGCAGGAGTTGGTCGACTGTGAGGAAGAACAAGTCAGCACTGCAGCCCTGGAGCCGGAGAAGAGTTCCTGAGGGATGCAGATGATGTCCCAGACTGGAGTGAAGATTGCAGACGGGTGTTGATGCAGGAATTCCATCAACAAGCCTTGGCAAAGGCAAATTCACAGTTAGTGGAAAAGTGGAGTTGCTAGGGACCAGCAAGGCCCAAACCAGTGAGGTCCACATTCAAAGACCGGATGCCGCAGCCGGACCAAACCTCACATCGATGACCATCAGGGCAAATCCCATCAGTGTGCCACATTTGGTGGTACTATGCCCTTTAGCGGCTGAATTGTACCGATACCCTGGGTATTGGTCACCTGACTACAGACACCAAGAAAAACAGCCCACCCGGGATTGAAAGTAATTAGGAGGAGCCACAGTCGAGGGATTTCAGAATAACCTGGACCTCCTACCAGAGGGTCCCCGTTGTCCTGCAATCAACCCTTGAACCGACTTACCTCCTCCTTCTGAAGGCATCCTTGTGCACATCTCCTGGATCACTGATTCGCTCTGTACCAGGCCGCCCTGTGCCCTGCACCGAAGAACCTGCTGTGCCCTAAGGGTCCCCCCACCCCTTGCGACCTCAACACTCCAAGGGGATCCCCGGGATTCACCTTTATTCTTACCTGTGCAATGCGTTTCCAAGTGATCCCCCACAGTGGCAGTGCACCAGCTAAGTCCTTTAACTGCTGCTCCCACTGGGAGCCGCCCACAGATGGCCTTGACCAACCTGCAAAAGAAGAACTTGGTAAAACTACTGTACAATTTTATATGCATTTTTAAAGGTTATCCTTCATTGATTCCTATGTTGGATAATTACGCACAAAAATAATATTTTTATTAAACTTCAAAAATTCATATATTGAAATATACTTACCCAATTTTGATGATCTTGGCTTTAAAAATTACATAAAAATCTGAAGTATTTTTATAAATTGGTCTTGAGTTATTCCTTTGAGCTGCAATATTTTTATGCTGTGAGCACAACAAATGCTTTGACCTTCTCCAAGATTGGCCTACCTGCTCGACCAAGCTACCATAAATATTAGAGCACTAGGTGGTCTAGTTTCTACCCCTGTAAACCAACCTGTGGTTGCCTGCACCCTCTGTAAAGTGTGCCTAGCTTTGTACACTACATAGACTGCCAACTTCTACAAAAAGGCTAATTTGGTACTGTGCTGTGCGTGCAAGTTATATGCATGTAATGGGTGCATATGTGCAAGAGTGGTACACTGCATGAAGGATGTAGTGCTGTGTAGCATGTACATGTTATGTGCATTTGCAGGGTGTAGGAAGCTGGCTTGGTGTATGGTGGGTACCCAAAGTACTTACACCTTATACCTGGTATCCCCTCTTAGTGAATGTAGGCAGTGTCTAGAAGCCAGGCTCTCTAGAGGTAGCTGTGGATGAGCAGCCAAGGCCATTCTAGGAGACATGCAAAACCACTGTAGTCACACAACACTTACACACATGAAAGAAAACATTCAGTTGTCCGAAAATAAAGGTACTTTATTTTTGGAACACAATACCACAAAGTACTACAAGGGCAACCCTCCAATAGGAGGTAAGTAATACACTAATTATATACACTAGTAAACAGCAAAAGGCATAGAAACGGTTAGAAAACAGTGCAAATGTAGATAACCAATAGTGACCCTAGGGGGAGCCCAAACCATATACTAAAACAAAATGGAATGCAAACACAGGACTCCCTCCCAGGTAAGTGGAATGTATAGAGGAGAGCTGTGAGTACTAGAAAACCACAGAGGTAAGTAAAACAGTACCCCCAGCAACCAGGAAAACAGGAGTAAATCACTGAAATGTCCCCAAACCACCCAAAACGAAGGAAAAGAAGAAAAGAAGACACCCAGACAAGACTGCAAGAAGGCCTGTAGAGAGAGGGGACCAAGCCCAAACATGTCAGTGGAGTCCAGGAGGAGTAGTAGCTACTAACCACCCAGCTGTACTTGCAGGAGTTGGTCGACTGTGAGGAAGAACAAGTCAGCACTGCAGCCCTGGAGCCGGAGAAGAGTTCCTGAGGGATGCAGAAGATGTCCCACACTGGAATGAAGATTGCAGACGGGTGTTGCTGCAGGAATTCCATCAACAAGCCTTGGCAAAGGCAAATTTACAGTTAGTGGAGTTGCTGGGGACCAGCAAGGCCCAAGAGGACTCAACCCAGGAGGAGGAGTCAGAGGGGACCCTCAGCGACACAGAGAGCCCACAGGAGCAAAGGCAGTGCCCACAGGATGGGGACACTGAAGATGCAGAAGAAGCCCACACAGCATTACAGAAAGGGATCCCACACTGCAGGAGAACCACACAGAGGGCTGTGCCTCGCAGGAAAGAGTGCTGGGGACTGGAGCTACACATCGCCTAAAGAGCCCTTGGAGGAGATGCAAACATGCCTTACCAGCTGCAAGAGACGCAGTGTACTGGGGTACTGTCCTGCGTGGTGAGGCTAGGACTTACCTCCACCAAAGTTAGACAGCTGGTAGAGAGGACCAACAGGACTACTCCAGACCACCACCCATGATGCAAAATCCCCGCAGCTCAAGATGCGAGGAGATCCACACAGCCGGTCATCGTTGCAGCAGGTGCCTGCGGATGCAGGGGAGCGACTCCTTCACTCCAAGGGAGATTCCTTCTTTCTTCTAGTGCAGGCTGAAGACACGCCACCCTCAGTGGATGCACAGCTGGTGGAAATTTTGCAACTGCTGGAAGGAGCCCTGGAATCAATGCTGCAGAGGAGTTATTCTTCTTGGAGGCAGCTTGTCAGGTCCTGGAGGTTCGATTCGCAGTTCCGGAGGCCAGAGGTCGAATTGGAGGTTGCAGAGGAGTCCTGCAGGAATTTTGCAAGCCGAATTTGAGGACCCACCTAAGAGAGAGACCCTAAATAGCCCTGAAAGGGGGATTGGCCACCTAGGCAGGTAAGCACCTATCAGGAAGGGGCTCTGATGTCACCTGCCTAGCCTGGCCACTCAGATGCTCCCAGAGATCCCTGACAACCTTGGATGCAAGATGGCAGCACCCAGGAACCCTCTGAAATAGCTTTGAGCACCACCCCCGGGGTGGTGATGGACAGGGGATTGGTCTCTCCCCTTTTAATTGTCCAGTTTACTGCCAGTGCAGGGACTGGGGGTCCCCGAACCGGTGTGGATTAGTTTATACACGGAGGGCACCAAATGTTCCCTTCAAAGCATACCAGTGGCTTGGGAGGCTACCCCTCCCAAGCCAGTCACACCTATTTCCAAAGGGAGGTGGTGTTATCTCCCTCTCCCAAAGGAAATCCTGTGTTCTGCCTTCCTGAGCTTGAACAGATCAAGCAGCAGGGGGCAGAAACCTGCCTGAGGGGTGGCAGCAGCTTGAGCTGCCTGGAAAACCCTGTAAAACTGGTGGCAGCAATGCTGGGGGTCCTCCAAGGAGCCCCCAGAGTGCATGGGACCATACTTCCAATACTTGCAACAGTATTGAGATATGATTCCAACATGCTTGGTACAAAACATGCCCAAGTTCGGAGTTACCATTATGAAGCTGGAGATAAGCAGTGACCTATGTCCAGTAAAGGCGTAAAACGGCGTCCCCGCACTGACAAAGTCCAGGAAAATGAAACTGGAGTTTGTGGGAGTCACCTCTGCTAGTGCAGGGGTGCCCTCACACAGAGATACCGGCACCCTGCCCTCTGGGGCGAGAGGGCATACCATAGGGGTGACTTACAGTGACCTGTGGTGAAAATGGGTGCATGCACCCGTTTCACACAGACTGCAATGGCAGGCCTGAAGAACCTTTTGTATCGGCTCCCTATGGGTGGCAGCATAACTGCTGCAGCCCATGGGGATCCCTTGGTACCCCAATGCCCTGGGTACCATATACTAGGGACTTACATGGGGGGGACCAGTATGCCAACTGTGATACGAAAAGGGTACATTTACCAAAATTTACAGGAGAGTGCATAACCACTGGGGTCCTGGTTAGCAGGATCCCAGGGGACACAGTCAAACACACTGACAACAGGCTGGAAATGGGGGTAACCATGCCAAGAAAGAGTGCACTTTCCTACACTGGCTGTATGTGTGCCTGTGAGTGGTGCAATACATGGCTGACTCTGGGTTCCATTTTCAGAAACATGAGGAGAGAAGTAGAGTATTCTGCTCAGAGATATTTGCGTATTGCTGCATTCCTGTAAGCTTAGTGGGACAAACTAGAGAGAGGAAGAGACAGGTTCCCCCCGTAAACTTCAAAGGGTGCTCTTTGATTCAGAGAGGCCACAAGGAAGGGGCCTGGACTTATCTCAGAAAGGAGAAGGGGCTTATAAGAGAATCATAAAGAGATGGGCAGAGGCCCTGGGCTTACCGTTTGGTACACTGTCACTGTGGCTCACATTCAGGTGTGAATTTCTAGACATTCCCATGGCGTACTGTGGGGCTATCAGCTTTGGAGTAGCTCCTGCTGTGACAGACTGCTTTTTGGCGGCAGAGAGAGCAGAGGTCTGGGCACTTCAAAAGGAAGCAGACCCCCAACATAAAAATACATTTCAAAAACTCAGACGCTAAATTACATTTGGTGTCTAGAAATGGACTATAAGAAGGGGCGCTTGAGACCCCAAAAATTATCAAGTGTGAAGCAGCTGGTCGGGCTCTGTGAAGAAGAGAAGCTCTGCAAGACTTCTGCCTGTGACCAAGACTGTGAGCCAAGGCCTGCAAACCTCCCAGCTAGGTGAGGGGACATCACCCAGGGAATGGAAGATCACCTGACCTGGATCTTGGAGCACATGCACCTTTTTGCTTGCCAAGACCACAGTGCCCTGTGAGGAAGAAGAAAACATTGGAGACAGTGAGGTCCAGTAGGGAATCCTGTTGAGTGGATTTCCTTAGTGAGGAGATGACTGTTGCACTGACTGGGTTGTTGCCTATGTGCAGGGAATATCAGAGATCCTTGTATGCTAGGAGAGGACTACAGCGAAGCGAGCCGTGATCACTGCTGTGCCTAACGGGTCATCATTCATTTGCAGTGAGGAACCGGCAACCCAGTCTGCCAGGAGGGGCTGCTGTACCAATTGGGCCATAGACCGTGTGTGGGGTAAGCCAAAAACCTTGAATGCTAGGAGAGGCCACTTGGAAGAATTATGCAATGCCAATCGGGTCGGAGTCCTTGTGCAGGGGAGAGTAGGTGACCCTGTATGTCAGAAGGGGCATACAGGGTCCAAGCAAGAAGTGTAAACTGGTTGGGATCATCACTTGAGGAGAGAGGCTGCCATGGTGATGGTGGCCCCTATGTGTTACACCATGATTGAGAATCGTCAAGACTTTCAGACTCTCCAACTCTCCTCTTCCCACAGGAAGGACCAAAGAACTTACCTAGCTTGGAGGGCCACAAAAGACTGGTCGCTGCAGCTGCAAGAACATGTGTGGGGAACTGGAGCTTTGCTGAGAGCAACCCATCTGGGTCGTGAGCAAAGAACATACAGAAGATAGCCACTGCAGCTCCAGTAGTCACTCTGATTCTGCAGGTGCCAGTAAGATGAATTTCAGGCCAGTCAGCTCTGGGGGAACTTGCTTGCCAGATAGTGCTTTGGAGCAAGACACTTTCGACTTTTATAGAGAGTCAGAATTAGATTTCTGAGACTCATCTAGTAGGACTTCACCTGAATGTCGCCTATGGTGAATTGAGAATAACTACTAGAACTAGGACAGTGGGCTCAGGAAATCCCCTAAGAAACAATAGAGCACTGACCTCAAGAGACTGTGGAAGGTGTTTGCGGATGTTGGATTTCCCTTTGTGGTGGTAGCTGTAAAACAAATACTTATTTTTCATAAAAGCAAGTACTTGCCTGGACAATCAATTATTACTGCTGCTGCGGATATTTTGAGTTGTGAAACCTTGGACTGCTCCCCACATGCCACTACTGAAAGTCGAGTACTGAAGGGCTACTCCACCCAGTTGCACAGACCCATAGTAGGCCAGGCCCTGGGATATCAGGAGTAAACCCCTCAATCCCCACGACTGAGCCCAATACCTGCTGCTTGTCCCATTGTCCTCTGAAAGGGGCTCTGACTCTTCATAACCTTTTTTTAAGTAAGGTGGATGTGAGTTAGTAGAAGGGTGAGTATACAAAGGTTTGTGAGTGGGAGATGCAAGTGTTGCAGTGTTAATTCTTTCACACACACACACACCCAAATGATAATGTATCAAACAAAAGCATAATACTTCTTCAAGAATAGAAGGATTCAGCAGTAAGAAATCAATTACTAAATTTTGTCATTTGTACACACTGTCTTGGCATTGGTAGCACGTCAGTAGTACCAGTTTAACACACAAATAAGGCAATAAGCAACAGAAAAGTGACCAGTTTACCTTTGCAAAGGGCCTTCCATTGTGCAGCATCATGTGTCATCATGTTTATATTAAGGGCCTGGTTTAGATATTGGCAGATGGGTTACTCCATCACATCCGCTGAAATCTAAATCCCATTATATCCTATAAGGCAGATGGGATATACGTCATTGTTGTGACGGAGTAAGCCATCCACCAATATCTAAATCAGGCCCTAAGTTTTGAACCGTTTGAGGGAGAAACATTTTTTTTTTAATCTGCATATTATGCAGCAGATGAAGGATTATGCGGCACATGCTCCAAATCTATAATCAAGCAAAAAAATGTTGCGGCAGGACAATCACTTAATTCCAGTGGCCATTGGCAAAGGGTAGCAGCACATGGAAATTCCAAAAGGGTACTATACTGGAGCCTGTGATTCACCACATTGTCTTTCTGTTAGTAATGAGGGCATTTTAGACGTGTTTCACAGGCAGCATCAATAAGACTACCTCATCTCTATCATCGCTATTCCGTGGTTCTGTCTTTTTAAATGTAGGTAAGAGGCAAACTTCAGTGTGGTAGAGATAGTCATACTGTCTACGTTGTGAGCTCACCTCAATTGAGGCCTTAACACAAGAAACTTTAACATGTACAGTGAAGAGGATGGTTAAAATGCATTTTTGACCGAGTTGTGTACTGACCCCTTCACCCTAGATTTCTGCCACTGACTAAATTGAAATTTTCAAATCAGACATCCCTTTGAAAGGGGATTTCTGCTGCATTGCCTGCACACACGCAATTCTGTTTGAAAACATATTCGACATTAAGCAATACCTAAAAGTATTTATTAAAAGTGGTTACCTCTTTTGGCATATGTTTAAAAAGACAAATAACTTGTCAGGAACATGAATTTTCCTACAAGCACTTGCACAGTCACTGTTAAAAAACCACAATCTTTATTTTGCTGCCATTCCTCGACTTCAACGAAAACTGCCAGACTTTTCTTCTGCGGTTACTCCCATCAGACCCAAACCAGAATACGATCCATGTGAACTGAAAAACAAAACAGAAGAAACAGGTTCCTTTCACCTTCGAATCACAAGGCACTGTAGAGTGCGCTAGACATTCCACTGGCATGAAGCAGCGGCCGTGTGCATTTATCATGTGTCAGCACCCACATCTGAAACCGTTTAATGTTATTTTAGGAAACATGGACTCGATCTGCCAAACCAAGTGTACAATGCACTGCAGGAAAGCACCAAGAGAGCCATCCTAAAATGGGAACAAATCTCTGGGGTCTCGAGCTGCAAATGTATGCTTTTTGAACGGATTTACCGGGAATTTTACATCCATTGTTCTCTGCAATCTCTTCCATCTATTATTATTCGGCCAGCTACCAAACACCACACCAATGCGACTTTTAACCGGGTTGAGAATACTATATGGGAGACTGTTAGTCCTTGGCTCATATGTTGGTTGTATCCCATATACTTTTTTTGCATATATTTCTATATTGTTTTAAATCTTTCTGCTTTACTATGGTGTCTAGTTCTATCATTTCATGCTAGTCAGATCTACAGAGCTCATTTTGTTTTCCATAGTTCAGCCATTTTCCCTCAGATATTTTAGTACTAGGGAATTTAAAAGCCGTTTAAAAAAATGCATGACTCAATAATATGGTTGATGTCACTGTTTTACTGTATACTCAGCATAATCAGGTTCACGAGCTTGATAGCTGAAACCTTTGGGCACATATGCAGCTTAGTGTATAATCATACGAATTTATGCTCGAAAATAGTAGATACTGATTTTAATAGGCGTGGGCAAAGTGAATAGGTCCCACATTTGAGACCCATTGGGGGAAAAAAAAGCCTATGACGCAGCTGGCTACATCATTTTGTAGGTGCACATGACACTGCTGTTTTTTTTTCTTTTTATTTGCTGATCGAAGTTGGAATCAGGAGCCCATTATGGAATGCTATTGTCCATTGTGTGTCATGATTTTACCATTCCAAAATGGTCAACACGGTTTTAAAAGTGGCAGCCATGTTTGAATTTAAAACAATGATAGACTATTTACAATACCTTTGAAAGATGGACACCAACTGCTACGTTAAGGTTTGTTATTGAAAGTATATGCCGGCCATGTTACACAGCAGCATGTTTTCTTTTTTCTACTTGTATTCTTTTATCTTGTGTATATTGATGAGTTTGTGTGCATTTAGCCTTTTAAATGCGGCCGTAAGCCGCACTACCTCTCCAGTGCAGGCATATGCCCTTAGCTGTTTCAGGGGAAGGGCATAAAGGCCGTTCTTTAATTATTTACATCAGGCTGCTTGGGAAGAGCTTCCAGATTGTCATTGCAGTTTTAAAATAAAAAATTGCAGCCGGACGTCATTGCAGTAAAAGTGAAAGTACAATGAGCTGATGTGCTTGTTTTACTTTCACTTAATCAGTGCTTGGGGGCATATCTCAGGTGCATGAGCACTGATTCTGACGTAAGAGGTATCGCTGGAAAGGGAAGAATCTCCCTTTTCCAATGGTACCTCTGATCAGTGGTTCTCTGCTTGGGGATCACCACAGAAGAGAGAGAGCCCCAAGCAAGGATCCACCCACTTGATACCAGGGATAGGGGGAGCTGCCCCCTGGGCGACAGCTTGTGATCCCCCTTGGAAATTTGTATATTTCAGTAATTCTGCTTCCAGTGAGGGGCAATTACCTCCAATCTGCCCCGCGAGCTCACTAGACACCAGGGATTTATTTATTTATATAAAAATATAGGGCGGGGCTGGACATGGCCTTCCACACCCCAGGTAAATGAGGAAACAGACTTTTTGCCACTCCCTGGAGGGACAGTTACACCCGTATCTGCACCCCCCCAAATGCCAGGATTTGTTTTTCTTTTATATCACAAACATAGGGGTTGGAGCATGGCTATGCCCCCTTCCCAAATACATGGGGCAACAGTCTTTCTGCCCCATTGGGGGGGGGGGGGTCAGACTGGGGTAACTGCCCCCGATTTGCTTCCCGGGGGTGGGGCAGAAAGCCCACAATACACAAGCAAAATATTTTTTAATTTTATTTTTTATATAGGGGTGAGGGCTGCCCACCATGGGCATGGCTGTGCCGCCATCCCAACTAAATAGGGCAACAGTCTTTCTGCTCCCTGGGAAGGGGGGGTGGTAATTACTCCCAGTGTGCCACAAAAAGCCCACTAGACACCAGAGATTTCCTAACAAAAACATAGTGGTTAGGGTTGCCCAGCATACGCATGGCCCTGCTACCCCACAAGTGCTTTGGGCAACAGTCTTTCAGACCTCTCCCAGGGGCCAGATTGTGGTAATTACCCTAGCCCCTAAAACATCAACAGTCTTTCTGCTCCCCTGCAGACTAAAGCAAGGGAGAGAACATTTGATTCTTTTGGGTGTTGTTTTTACATATGGGCCAATATCGTCCCACTTGCAATGGTGAACGGCTGCACTTTTTGAGCTTTGTTAGGCTGCTACCTGGAAAAATCCATCATACTCAGACAGGTCTGAAAACTAGACACCTGAGGGAGTTCAGGGTGGAGTGCTTCGCATGCATCCCTCACTATTTTCCAACCCACGATGCCAGCAAACCTCCAACTTTGACTAAAGTCACACATTTCCTCACATTTCTATGAGGAAAACTTCTGGAATCTGTGGGGATCCACAAATTGCCTACCACACAGCATTCCCATAAGTCTCCCGAAAAAAATAAAAAAAGGTTCCTCGTCTGTATGAGTGAGCCAAGATATCTTGAAGCAAAATGCCTTAAAGTGCTACACAGAGAGGTCAGCAATAGGGGTAGCTGTGGGATTTGAGGCCATGGAACCTACCAACCCCAGCTACTTTTGAAAAGTAGACAACCAGGGGAATTCCGAGTGGGGTGCCTTGCTTGAATCCCAGGGGTTTTGTTACACAAAACACCCTGTAGTCCTCAATTTTTGCCTGAAATCACACATTTTCCTTACATTTCTGTGATGGAAACTTCCGGAATCTGCAGGAATCCACAAAATTTCAACCAGTGAGCACCACTTAACTTCTGCTAATAAAAACGCTGTGCCACTTGTGTGGTTGGGCCCAGCACCCGCAAAAGGAACAAATCAAACTGAGTCGCAAGTACAGCAAACCGTTAATTAATGCCATTTTTAGGAGAAAAAAACAGACTTATCGAGAGTACTTCTTTTCCATTTTTTCCCTCAACAAAACTCAAAATGTAACTATATTTTGGTTATTTTCTTGGTCCTCTCCAGGGAAATCCACAAACCCTGTGTACGTTTAGAATCCCCAGGATGTTGGGGGGGAAAAAAAAGAATGCAAATTTGGCGTTTGGCGTGGATACCTTATGTGGAGAAAAAGTTATGCAGGCCTATGCACAAACTACCCCAAATAGCCAGCACTGGGGTTGGGGGAGGCCCACCAGTTAAGGGATTAATACAGTTGTGTAAAAGGGTGAATGCAAGAATGAGTTAGTTGATGGATACATGGATGCTTGAGTGCAAAGAATAATAACCAAGTATGTGTGTGATGACATCTTGAGCACCTAAACCCATCAATGACTTTCATAAATCAGATCTGTTGGCACTGCCAATGCTTTTTTACAAATATAGATATAGATACAGCTAGATAGAGTCTCTACCAGATACCTCGTTACCGAAGGTAAGTAACTTGTTCATCTGATAGAGACTTCTAGCTGCAGCTTCCTTACCTTAGAATAGATACCCAAGCTATAACCAATGGTGCTGGGTCTGAAGGAGATTTTTTTTTTTTTTTTATACTAGGAAGTCCTGCAAGACAGAACAGGCAAAATGCCCCTCTCTTCTCACCTGGCTATCCAGGCAGTAGTGTTTCGCAAACGTGTGTAAAGAAGCCCACGTTGCAGCCTGACAGATGTCCACCACCGGTACGCCACGTGCTAACGCAGTGGTAGCAGCTTTCCCCCAGGTCGTCCACCCGGAACTCTTTAGTGCAGTCAAGGTAGAACGATAACGCTCTTTTTGGGTCCAGTCGATGGAGACGCTCCTCTTCCTTAGAGGGATGCCGGTAGTGCAAAGAAGGTTGGCAGGGTGATATTTTGACCCAGATGAAAAGGGGTCACCACCTTGGGGAGAAAAGAGGGACGAGTTCTTAACACTACCTTGTTAGGATATATCATGAGATAAGCTGGCTTTGAAGATAAAGTCTGCAGCTCACTCACTCTCCTGGCAGATGTAATTGCCACCAAAAAAGCTGTTTTAATAGTGAGCAGCCGGAGAGGACAGTTATGCAAGGGCTCGAAAGGAGCACACATAAGGAAGGTAAGAACCAAATTAAGATCCCACTGGGGAATAACAAAAGGCACAGGCGGGAACAGATGCACAAGCCCTTTCAAAAACCTCTGTACTATAGGTGATTTAAACAGAGATGGTTGATCAGGCAACTGAAGAAAAGTCGATAAGGCTGCAAGATAGCCCTTGAGAGTCCCCAAGGAGGAACCCTGCTGGGCAAGAGACAAAATAAACAAAAGGATGTTAGACAGAGAAGAAGAAAGAGGATCGACCTCTCTGAACAATATTAAACAAATCGTTTCCAACGGCAGGCGTAGATCGACTTAGTAGAGGGACGCCTGGCTGCCAGAATGACATCACAGACCTCGGGAGGGAGGTCATAAACCATCAACTGTCGCCGCTCAATCTCCACGCATGAAGGCGCAGAGTTGACAGGTTCGGGTGGAGAACCTTCCCCTGCTGCTGCGACAGAAGATCCTCCCGAAGAGGCAGCCTAATTGGAGGACCGATGCTCATTTTGAGAAGCTCTGGATACCAAACTCTCCGTGCCCAATCCAGAGCCACAAGGATTACTTGGGCCCGGTCGTTCTTGATTTTCTTGAGAACTCTGGCCAGAAGTGGTATAGGCGGAAAGGCGTACAGGAGGCCTGAACTCCACTCGCGACGAAAAGCGTTGCCTAGCGATAGCCCCCTTGGAAACTCCAATGCGCTAAACTGCTGACATTGCGCGTTCTCTGCGGATGCGAACAGATCTAACCAAGGCTCTCCCCACTGCTGAAAGAGTCCTTGCGCCACCTCCGGATTGAGACACCATTCGTGATCCTCTAAGCATTTTCGGCTGAGTTCGTCTGCTCTGGCGTTCAGAGAACCTGCCAGGTGTTGAACGACCAAGGTCATGCCCTGCTGTTCCAGCCACGTCCAGAGACGTAAAGCCTCTTGACAAAGGGTCCATGACCCCACAGCCCTGCTTGTTGCAGTACCACATTGCGGTAGTGTTGTCCATGAACACCTGCACCACCTTCCCTTTCACAACAGGAAGAAATGCTTTTAATGCCAGCCGGATCACCCGAAGCTCCAACAAGGTGATGTGGAGTCCGGATTCCGCCGGAGACCAGTGACCTCTGATCTCCACCTCTCCCAGATGGCCGCCCCATCCCAGAAGTGACGCATCTGTCACTACCGTTAGATCTGGTTGGGGAAGGGAGAGGGGTCTGCCCTTGATCCACTCGCAGTTCACTAACCACCACTGCAGATCTTCCGTAGTCCTCTCCGAGATCTGAACCACGTCGGTAAGATTTCCCGGATGCTGTGCCCACTGGAACTTCAGGTCCCACTGCAGAGCCCTCATGCACCATCTGGCATACTTGACCAACAGGATGCAGGAAGCCATGAGTCCCAGCAGCCTCAGAGTCTGTCTCACCAAGATCCAGGATAGAGGCCGAAACATCGGAATCATAACCTGAATATCCTGAACCCGCTGATCGGGAGGATAAGCCCGAAACTGCACTGTGTCCAGAACAGCTCCGATGAAAGAGAGCTTCTGAGAGGGAGTCAGGTGTGACTTCGGCACATTTATAGTGAACCCCAGCGAATGCAAGAGGTCCGCCGTCGTCTGGAGGTGGGTGACGAGATCCTGGGGCGTAGGAGCCTTCAACAGCCAATCGTCTAGGTAGGGGATGACTGAAATCCCCGACCTGCGCAAATGAGCTGCCACCACCGCCATCACCTTTGTGAACACCCGAGGGGCACTGGTGAGACCGAAAGGAAGCACGGTAAACTGAAAGTGCTCGTGGCCCACCTTGAACCGCAGGTAACGCCTGTGTCTTGGCAGGATAGGAATATGGAAATATGCATCCTGCAAATCCAACGCCACCATCCGGTCTCCTTGGTCTAGAGCAGACAAAACCTGAGCAAGAGTGAGCCTTTGTTCTTTTTGGGTATCAGAAAGTAGCAGGAATAAGAACCATTGCCTACTACTGATATCGGCACTCTTTCTATGGCTCCCTTGGCCAAGAGAGCTGTAACTTCCTCGCGGAGCAAAGCTAGATGGTCCTCCATCAGCCATTCCTTTGTCGGAGGGATAGAAGGAGGGAAAGACTGGAAGGGAAGGGAATAGCCCTTCCGTAAGATCTGCAGTACCCACTTGTCCGTGGTGATGGAAAGCCAGTGAGGGAGATGAAAACGAATCCTCCCTCCAACTGGACGGACATGATCCCGCAGAACCACACTAGGAGGGCTTGGGCTCAGTGGAGGGGGGCTGTGTGGCGGCCGACCTCTGGCTAGACCCTCTGGGTCTGATGGTACCACGACCACGTCCTCTTCAGGGATGCTGTGAAGCCTGAGGACGGTGGTTAAACTGTGGATGGCGTGGTACCACGCCCCTCCCGAAGCCTCGAAAGGGACAAAAGACAGACTGCTGTCGTGCCGGCGCTGAAAGGCCCAAGGATCTGGCCGTGGCTCAAGAATCCTTGAACCTCTCAAGCGTGGAGTCTGCCTTTTTGCCAAAAAGGCGAGAGCCATCAAAAGGCATGTCCATCAAGCTGGACTGGACATTCCCTGAGAAACCAGTAGAACGTAGCCAGGCGTGGCGACGTAGGGCCACTGACGATGAAATCGCTCAGCCCAGCGAGTCTGTCGTGTCCAAGACACACCGGATCGTAAACTTGGCTGCATCTCTCCCATCCTTTACAGCCTGGGTGAGAGTGTCCTGCACGCCCTCCGGGACCTGGGGCAGCACTTGCGTCACTGTATCCCATAAAGTATGGGACTAACGTTCCAATAGGCAAGAGGTGTTTACGGACCTCAATGCCAGGCTGGTGGAAGAAAACATCTTCCCAAGCTGATCCAGCCTCTTGGATTCCCTATCCGGGGGAGCGGAAGGGAAGGCACCACGGGATGTAGAGGCTTGGACAACCCAGCTCTCAGGAGTGGGGTGTTGTGTCAGGAAACTAGGGTCACTGGGAGCGGGTCTATGGCGGCGACCGACCGTCCTATTGACAGGAGCCCTTGTGCTGGGTTTGGACCACGTACCCAGAAGGACATCTGTAAGAGCCTCATTGAAGGGCAACAATGGCTCCGATGTTGACACCCCCAGCTGAAGCACTTCTGTCAGGATATTCGTCCTGACTGGCAACATAGGCAAATCTAGGTCCAAGACCTCAGCTGCCCTACGCACCACCAAAGCGAAAGAAGCCCCCTCCTCCGTAGCCACATTAGGAGGAGAGAGCATACCAGTATCTGCAGACGTGTCCTCTCCACTGGCCTCCCCTAGATCCTCATACCAGTCCTGCTGCAATCCTGATTCTAAAGGGTCCTCAGACCCCTCCCATTCCTCTCCTGCGTCTGGATGTTGTAAATAATGCTCAGACAATGATCTGGGCCGAATCGGCTCGTCGGAGTCGACGTGGCTCCGGCTCCAGATTATCAGGAATAAGGATGGGGCTGCCACCGGTGGGCGCCGGTGGTGGAATCGTCGACGTCAGACCCGGCGTCGAATCTGAAGGGGCCCCTGCTGACCCCCAGGGGCCCGAAGACCCACCCGAGGGTACAGCCCGCTCAAAAACGAGACGCATGGCCTCGTAGAATTATTTGAGTGGGGGTCGATCCGGTCCCCAGAAAGGGGGGGAAGACGCGGAGTCGACCCTGGCGACGGCTCCGCAGAACCACGCTCGGAACGTCGAAGTTCCCTAGACGCCTCGTCAGTCGACGGGCATGGCGAAGACGAAGTCCGCTTCGACTTTTTCTTCTTCTTGTGCCTCTTACCTTCAGATGACCTCGAATGCGAGGAAGAGGACTTGGGGCTCCGGATGCGGAGCCGCGACCTCCTCCTACTGCAAGACCGTGACCTCCGTGGAGTCGCCCCGTCCGAACACGAATGTTGGGCCGCAAGAAGCTTAAGGGATCTCTCCCTCAAGGCCTTCGGCGCCATGGCCCGACAATCGGAGCACGAGGTGGAATCGTGGTCCTTGTCCAGGCACCAAAGACAAACTCGGTGCGGATCCGTCACCAACATGGTGTGATGACACGCACCACACGGCTTGAATCCTGTATTTCTCAAAGACATGACTCCAAACAGCCAAAAAAGCGTCAACAAACCGGCGAAGAAGGGTAGCTCTTTCCAAAACTGCGCTTAACAGGCGCGGAAGGAAATGAACTGACGTACGCGCGCCGAGACGGCATCTATATAGACAACTGTGACGTCATAGACGGCTCCAACGACGCTGACGACGCACGCGAAGCTAGTCGACGCACGCGGATCCGAACGACGCCGCCTGACGGCGCGCGCACAGGGTACTGCTCAGGAAAAAACTCCGGATTCGAAGCTGACGCCAGGGAATTCTAAAGTAAGGAAGCTGCAGCTAGAAGTCTCTATCAGATTAGGATTGTGGTTGCTTCTTGACCAGGGCTCATACCCTAGTTAACCAACAACCCAATTTCTAACAAAAGGTAAAACAATATAATGTAAAAAAAATCATCTTGGGAAGGTTGCAGGTAAGAGAGACAGAAGTAAAGATGTATGATGTTTTAGGGTGTACGAGGAGAATACTTTGCAGAAACTAAAATGGGATGTGGTGGAGGGAGAATGGGGTAGCAAGGCCAACCAGGATGAGGAGGTATGGTGTATGTGTTTGTGTAAATACAAAACATACAGGTCAATAATCTAATTTAAAGTTTCAAAAGATCATAAACCTCAACTCTTCAGCATGCAGCAAAAGGAAAATGCTACTTTACTCTGTGACCTCTAATAGGACGGCATAGCCAGCTCTCCCGCAGTACGCATATTTAAGACCAAGTGGTGGAGGTGAGCTACATGGATAGCAGTTTGTGTTGGTTGTACTGTGCCCCGTCACCATGTACAGCGAGATGGTGTCAAAGTCATGCTGGGTAAGCAGTGCCAGCTCATAGTCCAGAAGCACCCAGGAACTCAAACCAGCTGCAGCAAGGAATGCTATCACAGCTCCAGTTCCAGTATAGACTCATATGAACCTCACAACAATGCGTCCACCTCCATTGGCAGAAGAACTGCAGACAGGCGCCATTCACCAGCAGTTTGCAGGAGATTAACCAGTTATTAGTGTATCCAGTCACCACAGGGAGGGGAAGCCAGCAGATTTTTCTGAGTGCCAGATGCGTCTCTGGAGCAGTCTCATTTTAGGTGTCTGCCAGCACAATCCACACTAGTTTACTACCCTCCTGCTTTTACAGATGTGGTAGGAGCACAGCAGCCACTGGCGCGGCACTGCAATGCACTGGCAGAGATAGCGGCAGACAGGTGGTCAGTGAGCAACACCATCAGCACATGAGGCACTTGGCAGGAATACATGTCACATGTTTTGATGATCCCTGTCCTCTGTGTGGTGGTCGAAGCTGCCAAGCACAGATAGGTCAAAGAAATTGGTCTTTGGGGCACAGTGAGCCCTGAGGAACATCTCTAGTGCAATGAATTATCCAAGGCCAAACATCAAATTTCGAGGCCCGGTGGGCCCACCTAAGGCAGAGAGTGGCATGTCTCTTACACTCGATACTGAGAAGGTGTAGTTTGGCTTTTTCCTACTGTGGAGCCAGTTAAGAAAGGAGAAGTGCAACAGATGTTGTGACACTGTAATGTAAAGTTTTCCTGGTGCTGCATGTAGCCAAAGGACTTGGACCTGCCATAGGAACCACTATGCAACCCCTTAACAGCTGAAATTAGGGATGTGCAGCCTGCCAAAAATACTGCCATAGAACATTCGACACAAAATAAGCAGTGATCACGTTGCTTGCCTTAAGTCAGTACATGTTTGACAGCAAGTTTTATGGCTCTGGATCAATGCATCTGGTAGCCCGGTCTATCTCATGCGTGTGAGCAATGACAAGAAATTAGTCTTAATAAATATGTCTCATTTGTGGAAGTAGTTACAATTCATAAGGTACCTGTTGGCGGGAAGAGGTTATCTAGCTCGCAGATAGCTTTCTTGGCTGGAGATGGTTTCCCATATGATTGATGTTAGACCTGACCTTCTTCGGGTGGTCTTCCCCCCAACGTTTCACCTACCCCCCCACACCTTTTTTTGTTCCTTGCTTTTGCTGGTATTAGGGTTCTGTGCACTTTACAACTGCTAACCAGTGTTAATGTGTTTGTGCTCTCTCCCCTAAATATGGTAATATTGGCCTCTCTCCAACTGGCATATTTAATCCATTTATAAGTCCCAAGTAAGGTGCACTACAAGTGCCTAGGGCCTGTAAATTAAATGCTACCTGTGGGCCTGCAGCACTGTTTGTGCCACCCACTTAGGTAGTACTTTGACCATGTCTAAGGTCTGCCATTGCAGAGCCTGTATGTGCAATTGTCCACGGCCATGTCGATCTGGCCAAACAGCACTTTTGCCAGGCCCAAACCATCCATTTCTATGCATGAAAGTCAGCCCTGGACAACCCAGAGGGCATGGTGCAATGTATTAAAAAAACGTCAGGACGTACTTCGAAAGTCGATTTTTACTGCAGCAAGGCCTATCTCATCCATAGGATAACACTGAAATTACCTTTATACATCTTATAAGTGTAATTCACAATCTGGAAGAGATAAACTGTGAGTATGGTGTCTCTGGAATCACAATTTAATAATCACAAATTATGTTGAAGTCGGATTTTACGTTGCAATTTTGAAAATGCCACTTTCAGAAAGTTGCCATTTTCTTGCTTTAGCCATTTAGTGCCTGCTGCCCATTTCTGATCACTTGCCTGAGGTGGGTGGCAGCTTGGTTTGTGCATTCCCCCTAGACAGTCACACACAATGGGAGCTTAGGTGTGGCTTAATGGCCCATCCTGGGAGGTTCGAAGGGAGGAGCTGGGCACAGCCTCACTTACACCTGAATAGGTTGTGTCCTGTCCCCACACAAGCAGAATACTCCCTCCACATTATCTTAAGGTGATAATGGGGTCAGAACCATTTTAATTTCTTGGTCCAGCTTGGGTAGCATATCTCTCACAAGTTATTTTGTTTGATTGTAGCTTATAATACCCCCAATTCTTTGGAACTTTGGGTTTACAAGTGATCAATACTATCCTGGTGAGTTTTGGGACATGATTCTGTTCACTTTCAAATGGTGTAGTGTTTTGAAAGTGTGATTATCCTTTAATTTAGCTCACACTGTGTGATACTTCACTTGTCTTTCAATAAACCGATGGGACCTAACTGGGAGATTTAGGATGAGTGATCTCACTAAGAGTTTGACCCCTTCAGAATATGTAATGGGAAGAAACTGATCATAGTACTTGATAACAGTACATTAGTTGACCAACCATATGACCAGGAATCCCATTAGCTTTTTGTCTATGGGAAATACAATAGCATGGTATACACTGGGCGTCGATCCTGGAATGCATCGGTAGCAAGTATTACAGTTTCCAACTTTATCCTTATTTTCACTGTTGTACTTAATTAGAGAGATGCCCCAGTACACATAGTGAGTATCGGTGGACCTTTACATATTTTTACAAGATTCTATGTCATTATATATTATCATTATGTAGTGACCTGCTGGGCAGCACTTCCTTTTCAGAGAAATTAGCTGAAAATAACAATACATTGATACTGTATAGTTTTACTAGAAACTGTATGAGAAGACAAATTCACCCTTTATATTACCACATGACCAGGAATCCCATTAGCTCCCTTTGTATGGGGGAACCAAATAGTACAACATGGACCGCAGGTTCAATTCTGCTATGCACTTGTAGAAAATATTTACGTTTTCAACCTTTAACCTTTTCTTCACTGCTGTAATTCGTTAGGCATAAGCTCTAGTGATGAGAAAGTGTAGTGACAGATCTTTATATTTTCATGATTTTATTTCGTCATATATTGTCTATGTATTTCACCCCAGCTGCTGAAGCCGCAAGGGCAATCTCTAATGAAGTTTCGGCATTTAACCTGAGCATAACCAGGAATCGGTTTTTGATCCGTGCTCACTTCTTATCCAGTTTGAGGTAAACTCAAGAAACAACATTATCTTTGTGGGACAAGACGGGAATCTAAATCTTGAACTCAGTATTTATATTGAATCCTTTGTTTCTCATTGATTTATAGTACCTGGGGAAACCTTTTGCAATCTACATAGAAGTATATGTCCACAAATAATACATGAACTGAAGCTGAGCATACCAAATAATCTGTTTTTGAACAATGCCCACCTCTTCCTGCCCAGTTTTAGGTAAACTTGAGAAATATTACTATCTTTGCGGGAGATCTTGGAAATCCAAACCTTGAGTTCAGTAGTTACTTTGAATGTTTTATTTCTTATTGATTCAGAGTACCGGCAGAAACATTTTCTGAGCTACATATTAGCAACAGTCCACAGATATGAATTGAAGCTCATTGGGAAACCTTTCTGCATACGATGCAAAAAAGACATAGGTAACTGGGGGTTTAACAGTCTTTATTTCTGTGCTTATGTTTTGGGGCTTAAAGTGTTCTTGAGGTATGGTTATGGTAACTGTGACCTATAATATTCTGTGTATGAAAGTGTATTTGGGCAAAATGGTTGTAATACTTTATTTTTAAAGAATGTTGTTCACCAGTATGAGTCTATAATGTTTTAGGTATTTCCAATCCAATGGTTGAGTTCAACCATAGGGATATAATTCACAAATATAAATGGGTTTACCATTTAGTTTCAGCCCTGAAGAAGCAGTGAACTCTGCTGCGACAACACGTGTTGGCTGAAAGTTGTCATGTTGTCTCCACAACAAAAGAACGACACAGAATTAACCCTATTTTGTAAATTGCTGTCTTTATTAATGACTGATTGATGTAATTAGTTAGTGATGAGAATATGTATAAAGTATAGATCTAAATTTCCAATAAAATGAGTGAATCTTATACTGTAGTTTAGATTACTGGAATGCACCCATCAAATACAGTTATTATTGTCAGTACACTTCTGGACCGGTAAATTCTCTGCTAGGAAGAAGGAGTGCTGTGCTGCAGAAGGACTGCCGCTCTGCTGGACTCCTGCCCTGCTGTGCTGCCCTGTGCCTACTGTTCCCTTGCCTGGGTGAGAATGTGCTAGAAATTGGGTTTCTGGTTGTCAGAGTATGAACCCTACACAGGCAGGAACCACAATCCTAGTCAGAGTAAGGCAGATACTTGTGCTCTCCCTCTTCTAACTTGGAACAGAGCAGTCAGGCTAGTCTAAAGGGGCAATGTGTAAAGTATTTGTGCAACACACACACTGTAACACAATCAAAATACCACAAAAACCCACACAGGTTTTGAAAAACAGACTGTTATATTCTGAACAAAACAAGACAAAAAAAGAGAAAAATCCAATAAGTACCAGTTGAGATATGAATTTTAGAAGAATAACTGTAAAGTACAAGTTACTTACCTTCGGTAACGAACTATCTGGTAGAGACATATTCCAGTTGCAGATTCCTTACTTTTGAATTTCCCCAGGCGTCAGACTGGATCCGGAATTTTTTTCTTCAAGCAATATCTCTGCGCGCCGTCGGTCGACTCAGCGGGCGTCATTGACGTCCTGCTCGCCTTGAAGATGTTACAGTTGTATATAGGCGCCACCCTGCACACTGATGTCCATTTCTTTTCACGACTTTCCACGCCAGTAGTGCGGAGCCATGAAGAACACAGAGTGGTGTGCCAAAACTAGGGCCCTTAAGGGAAAGTTCTTGTCCATAGAAATCAGTTTGCAGTGCGGGGAGAATGGGCAGGTCGGTAAGGAATCTGCAACTAGAATATGTCTCTACCAGATATTTCATTACCAAAGGTAAGTAACTTGTACATCTGATAGAGACTTCTAGTTGCAGATTCCCTAACTTTGAATAGATACCTGAGCAATACAATCCCCGGTGGTGGACTATGAACCAAGATCACACCAAAAAGTCCTGCAGGACTGAACGGCCAAAGTAGCCGTCCATTCTGACCTGATTATCTAGGCAGTAGTGTTTGGTAAAAGTGTGCAGAGATGCCCACGTTGCTGCCTGACAAATGTCCAGGACTGGAACGCCCCATGCTAGCGTTGTGGTAGTAGCAGTAGTTCTGGAGGAGTGAGCTCGCAAACCTTCAGGAGGTTGCCTTTTAGCCAGAGTGTAGCACATTTTGATGCATAAGAGTACCCATCGTGAAATGGTCCTCTTCTGCACCGCCTTCCCCTTCTTTGCACCTACATATCCCACAAAGAATTGATCGTCCACCCGGAAGTCTTTGGTACGATTAAGATAGAAGACCAATGCTCTTTTTGGGTCCAGACCGTGGAGTCTCTCCGCTTCATGAGAGGGATGTGGGGGTGCATAAAAGGTAGGCAGGGTGATGGACTGTCCGACATGGAAGGGTGTCACTACCTTAGGTAAAAAAGAAGCCCTCGTGCGAAGCACCACTTTGTCAGAATGTATGTTAAGAAAAGGTGGCTTTGATGACAGAGCCTGGAGTTCACTAACTCTGCAGGCGGAAGTAATGGCAACCAAAAAGACAGCCTTTATAGTTAAGAGCCTTATAGGACAGTTGTGAAGCGGTTAAAACGGGGTACACATAAGGCATGTTAAGACCAGGTTGAAATCCCATTGGGGCATGATGAATGGGATAGGAGGAAAGATGTGTGAGGCCTTTAAGAAACCTCCCAAATATGGGAGATTTAAATAAGGAAAGCTGATCTGGTAACCTCAAAAAAGCAGAGACAGCAGAGAGATATCCCTTAAGAGTGCCCAAGGTGGAACCCTGCCAGGCAAGGGAAAGAATAAAGAGAAGAACTTGAGAAAGAGGCGCAGATAGAGGATCAACAGAACTGTCGATGCACCATGCCACAAATTTCTTCCAGTGACAGGCGTATACAGTTTTGGTTGAGGGACGCCTGGATGCCAAGCTAACATCACAGACTTCAGGTGGCAGGCCAAAAGACATCAACTGTCGCAGCTCAATCTCCACGCATGAAGCCGCAGAGTTGACAGGTTCGGGTGGAGGACCCTCCCCTGCTGCCGCAACAGAAGATCCTCCCGAACGGGCAGTCTGATCGGAGGAACTATGGCCATGTTCAAAAGCTCGGGATACCAGACTCTTCATGCCCAATCCAGAGCCACTAGTATTACTTGGGCCCGGTCTTGCCTTATCTTCTTCAGAACTCTGGGCAGAAGTGGTATAGGTGGAAAGGAGTACAGGAGACCTGAATTCCACTTGCGACAAAAATCGTCACAGAGAAAGTGCCGCCTTGGAAACTCCAACGCGCAAAACAGCTGACATTGCGCATTCTCTAAAGAGGCGAATAAGTCTAACCAAGGTTCTCCCCACCGCAGGAAGAGACCTTGCACCACCTCCGGATGGCAACGTCATTCGTGGTCGACCACACATAATTGTCTGAGTTCGTCTGCTCTGGCATTCAAGGAGCCTGCCAGGTGTTGAACCACCACGGAAATGCCCTGATGTTCCAGCCAAGTCCAGAGGCAAAGGGCCTCTTGACAAAGGGTCTATGACCCCACTCCACCTTGTTTGCTGCAATACCACATGGAAGTGGTGTTGCCTTGAACACCTGCACTGCTTTCAATGCTAGTCGAATCGCTCGGGCTCCAGATGATTGATATGGAGCCCGGTTTCCGCTGGAGACCAGATGCCTCTGACCTCTGCCTCTCCCATGTGGCCACCCCATCCCAGGAGTGATGCATCTGTCATGACCGTTAGATCTGGTTGGTTAAAGGAGCGGGATCTGCCCTTGACCTAATCCTGATTCCTTAACCACTACTGCAGGTCTCTTGCAGTTCCTTCCGAGATATAAAACCTTGTCAGAGAGATTCCCCTGATGCTGCGCCTGCTGGAACCTCAGGTCCCACTGCAGAGCCCGCAATAGCCATCTGGCATTTTGAACCAGCAGGTTACAGGAGGCCAGGAGGCCATGAGGCCCAGCAGCCTCTGAGTCATTCTCACCGAAATCCAGGACAGAGGCTGAAACATCGGTAACGTAGCCCGAATATCCTGTACTCGCTTTTCAGGAGGATATGCCCAAAACTGCACTGTATTCAGAACAGCTCCGATGAAAGGGAGCGTCTGAGAAGCAGTCAGGTGTGACTTTGGCACGTTGATAGTGAACCCCAGTGAATGCAATAGGTTTGCCGTAGTCTGGAGGTTGGAGACGACTGTCTGGGGCAAGTTTGCCTTCAACAGCCTATCTTCGAGGTAGGGGAAGTCTGGGACCCCTAACCTGCACAGATGAGCTGCCACCACAACCATCACTTTCGTCAACACCCGGGGGGGAACTGGTGAGGCCAAAGGAGAGCATGATAAACTGAAAGTGCTCGTGGCCTACCACAAATCATAGGTAACGTCTGTGGGCCGGCAAGACGGGAATATGGAAGTATGCGTCTTTCAAGTCCAACGCTACCTTCCAGTCTTCGGGATCCAGGGTAGATAGGACCTGAGTCAATGTCAACATTTTGAACTTCTCCTTTTTGAGGACGAGATTGAAGGACCGAAGATCTGATATAGGTCGAAGACCTTTGTCCTTTTTCGGAACCAGAAAGTAGCGCGAATAGCAACCATGAACTACTTCTGGCAACGGAACCCTCTCTATAGCTCCTTTGGCCAAAAGGGCTTGGACTTCCTTGCAAAGAAGCACCATATGATTCTCTGATATCCGATTGTATGAAGGTGGCATGGCTGGAGGAGATGTCTCGAAGGGGAGGGAGTAGCCCCTTCGGACAATTTGGAGGACCCACCTGTCCGACGTAATGGATTGCCATTGGGGCAGGTGTTGGCGTATCCTGCCACCTACTAGCTCCTGATGTACACGCGGACTAGGAAGGCTTAGAGGCTGAATAGGGGGTGGGGGTGGACTAGGTGACCCGCTGGCTCCCTGATCCCCAGGAGAGTTGGATCCCTCAGCAGCACAGGGGCTGTACAGCATGCGTGGGTCAGTGGCCAGGGAGGAAAGGACACGGTTGGGTGCCCCTTCCGTAGCCACAAAAGGCAGACTGCTGGGGTCTGGGTGCGGGCGTGAGGCCAAGGGACCGGGCCATGGCTCGGGGATCCTTAAAGCGCTTGAGCGCCAAGTCCCCCTTGTCTCCACAGAGACGTGTGCCATCAAAGGGCATGTCCATCAAGGATTGCTGGACAGCCCCTGAAAAGCCAGATGTTCTCAGCCAGGCGTGGCGTCTCAATGCCACCGTCAATGCCCAGAGAGTCGGTTGTATCCAGTCAACAACGAATCATTGACTTCGCTGCATCCCTCCCATCTGTTACAGCTTGGGAAAGGACAGTCTGGGCCTCTTCCGGAACTGCAGGCAGCACTTGCGTGACCGTATCTCAGAGAGTATGGGAATAGCGGCCCAAAAGGCATGCAGTGTTCACGGACCGCAGTGCTAGACTGTTGGAAGAAAACAACTTCTTCCCCAAATTATCCAGTCTTTTTGATTCCCTAACCGGGGTGTGGCAGGGAATACACCAGATGAAAAAGAAGCCTGGATGACAAGGCTCTCAGGCGTGGGGTCTTGGGTGAGGAATTTCAGGTCTGACGGAGCAGGTCGATGGCGGCGGACAATCATCCTATTCACAGGAGCCCCTGTGCTGGGTCTGGACCAAGTACCAAAAAGGATGTCTGTCAGTGCTTCATTAAAGGGTAGAAGGGGCTCGGAAGAGGAAGACCCTAGCTGAAGCACGTTGGTTAGGATGTTAGGCCTAACCTCCACAGAAGGTAGCTCGAGGTCCAGGACCTCAGCCGCCCTTCTCACCACCACGGAATACGAAGCACCCTCCTCCATAGCCACACTAGGAGGAGAGCACATACCAGTGTCAGGGGAGGTGTCTAGACCACTGGCATCACCCAAATCCTTCACCCAGTCCATTTGGGGGTCAAGCTGGCATTCTAAAGGGTCCAGCATCCCCTCCATACTCTCCCTGTATCCATACCCACAAGAATAAGGGTCTGGATCAACCCTGGGCCCAAGAGAGCCCATAGAGAATGGAATCAGCGGCGATGAACGTGGTTCCGGCTACAGGTTGTCGAGTATGAGGATGGGATCGACATCGCTTATGGGCCCAACCGACGTCGGGAGCATCGACATCTGACCCGACGCCAGGGAAGGTCGCCGTGGCAAGACCAGCTTCGGGACAGATCCGCAATTGGATCCGGAGGGGCCCTCCGGAGCTGTGGCCGAAGCTGACAGCATTGAAACCGAGGGAACCCCAAAGGACTCACCTGTGTCCAAAGGCGCCGAAGGTGGGTGGGACTCCCAAAAATGAGGCACATGGCCTCATAAAATTCCTTAAGTTGGGCAGGGGTGGCTCTGGGAAGTTGGGGAAGTGCAGAGCCAACCTAGATGAAGGCTCTGTTGACGGAGGCCTAGAGTGTTGATGCTCTTCCTGCGCGTATTATCCGATCGACGGGGTGAAGTCGAAGAATACTTGCCCTTCTTCGATTCTTCTTTTTGTGACCCGAATGTCCCGATGACTTGGAAGACGAGGAGTGGCGTTGAAGCCTCAGCCGGTCTCAAGACCTTTCTCTTGAACGGGACCGTGAGCACCACGTGTCGGGCCGCCATGAGCTTTAGGGACCGCTCCCTCAAAGCCTTCGGGTTCATGGCAGACACTAGGAGCACGACTTCGGGTCGTGATGACGCTCCAGACACCAAAGACACACGAGGTGCGGATTCATCACCGACAAAGTTTGGGGACAGGAGTCGCAGGGCTTGAATCTGGTCTTGCAGGACATCCCTCGACGCATCCACAAACTTGTCAAAAACTTCGAGAAAAGTGTCGAAGTAGTCAAAAAATGACTGAGGTAGCTCTCTCCGGATCTGTGCGTAGGCTTGCGCGGAAAGAAAAGAACTGACGTCAGCGCGCCGGGGTGGCGACTATATACGACTGCGATGTAATCACGCCGAGCACGACGCCAATGAAGCCCGCAGAGTCAACTGATGCCACCTGCCGACGCGCAGAGGTACCGCTCAAAGAAAAATCTCTGGGTTCCAGTCTGATGCCTGTGGAAATTCAAAGGTAAGGAATCTGCAACTAGAAGTCTCTATCAGATAATAGCACTTAGAAGCACATGGTGTTTTAGGGGTTATTTGAGGTTGGGCTGGACATGGCAAAGTCAACAATTCAAGCAGACTGTGATGGGGCGCAGGATGGGTACAGGAGTCACACAGGCCCACGCAACAGAGTACCCTGTTCTGGCTTGCAAACACATTATACAGAGTGGATGAGTAGATGCCACTCCCCCCGTCGGGGATGCATGATTTTTCACATGCGTTGATGGTGATGTGTTGGTTTCCAAAGATCGTTGAAGCCGCGATACGCTGATCCCTAAGCCAATGCGCCGGGTTTTTCCATGCTGTCAAACTGATGCATCAATTGTCCTTCAGAAATGGAGGCGATGCAGTGGTTTCAGTGCCGCATCAATGCTGATGCTCCTGAGGCCGCTTCCAGCAAGCAAGGGATAAGTCGGTCGATGAAGCGGTTCCAGAGATGCTGCTCGGGCCCCAAGTGTGTTGCACCAATTTTACTCCCAGAACAGGGTCGATGCATCCATGCTTCCAGCAGGCAGGAGATTCGTCAATTTCACAAGTGCACTGGGTTCACTTCCAGTGAACTAGGCACGGGAGCAGAAGGAAAGACTTTGATTTCCTTGAGTCTCAACAACAGGAGGCAGGCCAACATGCCCTTGGAGATCACTTTTGGTTGCACAGCAGAGTCCAGCTCTCCGATAGCAGGGTCAGAGAGCAGCAGAGAAGCACAGCAGAAAAGCAGTCTTCCCAGGTCAGCAGTTCAGCAGACTAACAGTCCTTGATCCAGTACAGACGTTCTTCTGACAAAATCCAGTGGTAGGTCCAGAGGTGTCTGATTGGGTGGTGTCAGAGAACCCGTACATATACCCCAGTTGTGCCTCTGAAATGGGGCTGACTTCAAAGAAGGGTCACTGAAGTGCACAGAGGTCCTTTCTTCCCAGACCAGGATCAGTAGGGGATAATCAGCCCTTTGTGCGGGGACAGGCACTGCCTATTCAGAAGTGTCAGCCCTCCTGCCCAGGAAGGGCCATCAGAATGCAGATTAGTGCTCAGACACACCTAATCTTCCTGTGTTTGTGGCTGTCTAGAGGGAATGCACAAAATGTAGCTGTCACCCACCCGAAATGTGTATTGAAACAGACTGCAGGCACACAGAGACGTAGGAGCAGAGAAATGTCCACTTTCTAAAACTGACATTTCTAAAATAGTAATGTTAAATCTAGCTTTACCAGTAAAGAGGATGTATCATTACCATTCCACAGATATGAAACATGACCCAGCTACTCCTTCCTAATCATGAATTACAACTTAAAAGTGTATTAAGAAATTCCCAATGTTACCCTATGATAGGAGTGGAACTCACAACAGTGAAAAACAAATGTATGTGTTTTTCACCACTAGGACAGTTAAAACTTGAATGTACATGTCCACCTTTCACTTACACAGCACCCTGGGCTTCCCAAGGACTACCTTAGGACGTAGGTATGATAAAAGGGGAGTTTAAAGCTTGGCAAAGGGTTTTCTAGTGCAAAGTCAAAGTGGCAGTAAAACTGCATACATAGGTTCTGTAGTGGCAGGCCTGAGACAGGCTTGAAAGACAACTTGTGGGGGGGTATGGCACAATCAGTGCTGCAGGCCCACTAGTAGCATTTAATTGACATGCCCTGGATAGCTGGCATACCACTTTACACAAGACTTGCATGTAAACTAAATAAACCAATTGTGTATACACCAATGCTATCATGTTTAGAGTAGAAGCACATGCATTTCAGCACTGATCAGCGGTAGTAGAGTACTCAGAGTCCTAGGGCCAACAAAATGAATCAGCAAAATCAGGAGGTAAAAGGCAAGAGGTCTGGGGAAGACCATCCTAAGAATGCCAGGTCTAACATGGACTCAACCTGCATCACTGGAACCGTGAGTGTTTCCAACAGCTAGCTGGCTGGCCTCCGGATCTGAAGCCTCAGGGACATAAAAGGCATCCAACCACCCTGCTCCTGCACTCTACCATCTCAGTCTGCTGTGCCAAGTGGGCCATCCCAGTCCTGGAACCTTGGAAGTGGGCCTAAGGTGTTTGATCCAGCAGAACCGGCGCACCCTCTGCTGCGGAAGCAGAATCAATGCATTGCTGCTGTTGCATGAAACAGAACCAGGCATCGCTATCGGAACTGCCACAGCAATGCTTTTCCAGACACAAGGTCCTCACATCCCCATCAACAGCAGCCTTGATGGCAAATCTCCACATCACAGCCACTGGTCTCATCAGAACCACAGCATCGCCTTGGCTGCGCAATGTATCCTTGACATGGGTCTTCGCATCGCAAGGCCCGGCGCCTGGGCTCTTGATGTTGATGCACCCTAACTTCGCCACATTTTGGAACTGGCACATCACCATTCTTTCATGGAGAAAAATCAACATTTCCCTCTACTGCGAGGTTCGGAACTGACACAATGCTCCACAACCAGGATTCAAGGTAATTTGGTTCAGCAGCCAGATATTCCCATTTAGCGCTTATTGCTTTTAAAGGCTAATTTACAGCTTGTTCTTTAAAAAATCATAACTCAAGTTCCACTTCTTGGGGTTTTGCCATTTGGGTCTTCTTTTATTTATTAAATTCAGATCTATTGTTCTAACCTGGTATTTAATTGTTTTGTGTGGGGTTTTAACTATTTTACTCTTTGCAGTGTTGCACACATACTTTATACATTGCCTCTAAGTTATGCCTGACTGCTCTTTGCCAAGCTACCAGAGGGCGAGCACAGGTTAACTTAGGATTTGCCTGACACTTACCCTGTCTAGGAATGTGGTTGCTGCTTGACCAGGGCTCATACCACAGTCAACCAACAACCCAATCTCTGATAACTGATTAGAGAAGTGTGCGCAAAACAAAATCAAGGGTGTTCCATTAGGATTTCAGTGACACCTTAAATCTCTCCGACTCCGTGGCAGTGCAGATTGAATATCCAGGTTTTGCCACCTACATGGGCAACCT
Organism: Pleurodeles waltl; assembly: GCF_031143425.1. Taxonomy (NCBI): domain Eukaryota; kingdom Metazoa; phylum Chordata; class Amphibia; order Caudata; family Salamandridae; genus Pleurodeles; species Pleurodeles waltl. Next base: position 239,924,873 of record NC_090449.1, on the reverse strand, counting down.
ATACGGACACGCCTGACAGTAGGAACCTACATCTTCAGGTCAACAAGAACACTTATAGGTCAGACATTATTGGTATGCTACTTCAATAAGAGCTTCCACAACACACATTTTGACCACCAAACAAAAAGCGTACTAGTTGGTACCATTAGAGTCCGATCATTTTTATCCCAAGTTTGAAGCCAGAAGGCACGGGCCTCTGTCCCTCTCAACATGCCTGGATTGTGGTTTCATAACAGAAGTAAATAATGCTGAAAAATATGAGTAAAAGGATTTTTCATTGCAAGACCAAAAGTATGGCATATCTGAAAACTTGTATGCAAAATACAAATTTAGTAAACATATAATTATGGGCATAACCATAGAGAGGGGACATAAAGATAATTAAATTGGTCACCTGCATACCCTGCCCATGTCAAAGTAATGGCAGCACTTCACTACTTCGACAATGAGGCATTGTGATGTACATGCAAATCTAGTATTAAGGCTGAAATCACATAGCCCATCCAATACAGAACACCCCACTAATGTGATCACACTGATATTTTTGTCCACAAACATGCTATGATCCGTACCTACCAACATCCCATCATTATTCCTTAAAATATTTGTTTAAAAAATTATTCACTTTCTACATTCTCAAGATGATTCAAAAGTGATTACAGCCTGGCAGTCACATTTTGTCCTCTTTTGCTGCTTCCTATCATTTGAGGTCCAGGACAAAAGATCAGACTGTTAACACGTATAATAATTCCCATGAAGCAAAAAGTAGAAGATACTGTCTAATTCTAATGGTGCCTAATGTTCCATAACAGCGGATAATGCCGGAAGTATCGCTGACTAAATTCTTATATAATAAAAAGGTAAAATACCTGTGCTAGACTTGGCATCCTTGACATGGTCTCCCCTAACTTTTTGCCTCTGCTTCCCAGGTTGTTTCTGTGTGCTGGACTCTGTTTTTGCTGTTTTGTTGCTCTGGATACTTTGCCAATGCTGACCAGTGCTGAAGTGTGAATATTCCCTGTACAAATTCTAAGTGTAAGTTGGCTTATCCCTATTGGCATATTTGATTTACTAGTAAGTCCCTAGTAAAGTGTACTAGAGGTGCCCAGGGTCTGTAAATCAAATGCTACTAGTGGGCCTGCAGCACTGGTTCTGCCACCCACATAGTAGCCCTGTAAACATGCTGCCACTGCAGTACCTCTGTGTGCAGTTTAAACTGCCTATTCAGCTTGGCAAGTGTAGCACTTGCCTGGCCTAAACCTTACCTTATTATACATGCAAGGCACCCCTAAGGTAGGCCCTAGGTAGCACCGTGGGCAGGATGCAATGTATGTTAAAGGTGGGACATTTACTGATGTGTTTTACATGTCCTATCAGTGAAATATTGCCAAATTCGTTTTTCACTGTTGCAAGGCTTATCCCTCTCATAGGTTAGCATGGGAGCTGCCTTTAAATATCATTAAAGCACAGATTCCCTTTGGGAACAGATAGAAATATGGCGTTTAGGGTCTCGAACTGACAATTTCAAAATACATCTTTTAGTGAAGCTGGTGATTGTGTGTTTGAAAATGCCACTTTTAGAAAGTAGGCATTTTCTTGCTTAAAGCATTCTGTGACTCTTCCCGTTTGTGGATTCTCTGTCTGGGTCAGTTTGACAGTTGGGCTGTTTGCAGCTCCCCTCTAGACAGTGACACAAAGGGGGCTGGGAGTGTAGCCTGCATATCCTGTTGGGTCATCTGGGCTGGAGGGGGGGGAGTGGTCACTTACACCTGACAGAGCTGTGCGCCTGCCCTCACACAATGCAGTCTACAACCCCCTGGGCTGTGTCTGGGGCATGGCCTGGGCAAGGCAGGATCTTGAAAACAACAGAGACTTCTCTTTGAAGTAAGCCTGCTTCAAAGGCAGAAAAGCATATAAGAAGAGGACCCAAAACCCGTGAAAATCAGATGACTTCTAGAACCATGAGGAACCTTTGCCCGGGAGAAGAGCTGGAGAAACTGTAAGAGCACTACTGCCCCTTTGCCTGTGACTGTGCTTTGCTGGGTTGGCCTGCAGTAGCTCTTTCTACCTGAGAGAGGACAAAGACTGACTTTTGTGTAACTTCCCACTGGTGAAGAATCTCCATGGGCTTGAACTGAGCTTGACTCCCGTTGTTGAAGTCTCAAGGACAACAAAGACTTCTCTCTGCCAGCACCTGGGCTTTCTGCTGAGAGTCCTGCCTGCCAAATGATGCTCTAACCTGTCTCTGGGCCCTTGAAAGATGCAGCTGGTGGAAAAGGACAGAAATCCACGCAAAGACCGCCATACAGGGAAACTTTCGATGCACCTCCCGCCCCGTGGCTAATAAACGACGTGCCGCCGGCCTCATGGCTAAAATCGACACCCCGTCTGCATCACAGCTGGGAGATCGATGCAACACGGCTGGAGAAACGACGCGCAACACCTGCAGCGGTTGCTGTTAAGGACGCACGCCCCCACGAAGCGCAGTTTCTTGGCACCGTTCAACCAGATTTCAACGCAAAATTGCTGGGCACGGAAATCAATGCAAAGCCTGCCTGGACCTGAGGTGCCCGTCCAGGATCAACGCATCGCTATCTTGTGGGAGGGAAGAAACGGCATACACCGACCCGACCGGAGAAGAACCAATGCACAGTCTCACTTGCGAGTGAGAAATCGACACACCGCTGGCCTTTTTCGACGCACACTCGCCCGTGCAGCTTTATTTTGACGCTACGTTTGTGCAACAACAGCATTCTCATTGTTTTCTAAGGATTAAGACTCTTATTCTTTTTAAAATCCATATCTTGACTTGTGTATGTTGGATTTTTGTCGCTTTGGTCTTGTTTTGTTTAGATAAATATTACCTATTTTTCTAAACCTGTGTTGTGTCATTTTGTAGTGTTTTAACTGGGTTACTGTGTGTTTTGGTACAAATAATTTACACATTGTTTCTGAAGTTAAGCCTGCCTGCTCGTGCCAAGCTACCAAGGGGGTGAGTAGGGGTTAACCGAGGGTGGTTTTCCTTTACCCTGACTAGAGTAAAGGAACTTACTTGGACAGGGGGTAACCTGACTGCCAACCAAAGACCCTATTTCTAACAACCTGAAAGTTTTTGCAAGTCATAGAGAAGCTGCCTTTCAATTTGCAGACGCTTAATATAATCCTAACGCATGGGGTATCCCTTAAGAGACAGGTAATCAGATAATAATTGGAGGGGACTTCAATGTTCTGCTCAATCCTACTCTAGACAGATCCACTACTAGACCAGCGGTTAGTACAATAAAAATGAGGAACTGTCTCCAGGACATTATTAAGAATGTTGGCTTGGTTGACCCCTGGCGAATTAGAATGGGACAGACTAAGGAATTTACTTTTTGGAATGAAAAAATATGCCCATACCTCTAGAATATATATATTTTTTTAAAAGATATGAGAATTCTGAACAAATTAGTGGACATTTCCCACCAGCCATTTCACCTGTCGGATTACTCAGCAGTTCAGTTGGACATCATCTTTACCGGTCCATGCGCATGACATTAGAGGTCCCTTTTGGGCAAAGAAGAGATTATACAACTGCTGAAAAGGGACTCTAAGGACTTTTTGTTTCAATTAATGTAGGCTTGGCATTGATAACCACAGTTTGGGGGACATATAAGGCTTTTATTCGTGGGAAATTGATTAGTTGTGCAGCTTATAAGACTAATAGAACTAAAGCTACACTAGAGACCTTGGAGGGTAATCTCTGCAAATTACAGGCTCAGATGGACACAACTAAGGAGGCAACGACGCAGGCTGGCTTACGGCATCATATTCAGGAGGTTAAAAATTAACTTGAGACTTTTCTGGAATCAATTGTGAGAAGCAAGTGGGAAGTTAGCAAACTAGTGCATTTTGAGTATGGAGAAGGATGTGGGAGGCTATTCGCTTGGAAAACTAGGTCTGACAATGCTAGAAATATCATTAAAAGCATAGCGATGGATGAGTCGGCCAGGGTGTCCGCAGAAGATCATGATATTGAAGGAGCATTTTTTAAATTCTTTTCGGAACTATATAAGGAAGACACTGTGGCTCCGGCGGAGGTGATTAAAAACTGGTTTTGGGGGGGGACACACCCTCCCTAGGCTAGAACCAGATAAGAACCAGGCCCATAATCAATATTTCCAATTTGAGGAGGTAGAAAATGTTATCGCCAGTTTGAAAAAGGGGAATGCCTCCGGTCCAGATGGGATCCCAGCAGAATTGTATGAACTTTTTTAAAAAGAGCTTGTGCCGTTTGAACTCAATTGATGAATGCGATATTTATAGAGTTCCACAATCATGGAATTAAGCTATTATAACTCCAATATTAAAACTACAGAAAGATGCTAGGAGATGTGAGTTGGTTAGGCCTATTTCACTGCTTAATAGCGATTATAAAATCTTAACACAAGTAACAGCCAGGCGATTAGATAAGGTGATTGGTGATCTGGTTCATAACAACCAGAAAGGTTTTATGAAAAAAATCGGCAATTAAGTGATTTGGTTCATGATTTAGTCTCTGCAATTGACATTTCTACCGCCACCAATAGGCCTCTCACCATTTTAACAATTGATGCCGCAAAAGCTTTTGATCGGGTGAGTTAGCATTTCTTGCAGGTAGTGAAGGAACATAACTTAGGAGACAACTTTCTTAAGACAATTAAAGCTTTTATAAAACACTGCTAGCTAGGGTTCTGATTAATGGCTCCTTATCTCCACAGTTTAAAATTGAACAAGGAACACGACAAGGATGCCCCCTCTTCCCCCTTCTCTTCAATCTCTACATTGAACCTTTGGCTAGAATAATTAGATCAGATCACAGAATAATACAGTTTCAGTATCAAGGATGGGTTTTGAAGGAAGCTCTAGATGTAGATGATCTATTGGTTTATAGGCAGGATCCTCAGACCTCATTCGCTGCACTTTTTGAAACTATATATAGCAGGGTTTAGGGAAATCTCTGGTTACTTAGTTAATACCGATAAATCTGAAGTGATGATCTGGAATGGCCCACAAGACAGATTAAAGAAAGATTAAATTCGCTATCTTGGGGTAAAAGTGGTCAAAAACTTGGCAGAGATGGCCCATGTGAACTTCTTAGATCTTTTTAGGGAAACTAAAAGGCTCCTTTTCAGATGGTCGCATCTCTAACTTTCTATTTAAGGTAGAACGAATCTAATAAAAATAGTGATACTCCCAAAATTTACATTCATCTTTATTACTCTCCCCCAATTTTTTTAAGCTGAATGGTTATGGAAATTGCATGGGGAAGTAGTCCATTTTATCTGGTCATATAAAAATCCAATAATGGCCTGGAAAAATTGAGGAAAAAGAAGCTAGATGGAGGAATTGCACTTCCAGATTTTCAGCTTTATTACTGGACATTCCTTCTGAAAAATAACAGACCACTATTTTCTAAAGAATACGGTTACCGTCGGTTACGGGCATTAACAAGCAGCCTTCGGGGGCAGGCTACATATTTCCTTTATAAATTCATCCATCCTAAGTACTACAAAAAAGTAAGATTAAAAGTTCTTAACTCTGCTTGTAGGATATGGTTTGCACTAAGAATGAGGTTAGGAATTCCTTATTATAGCGAGTTAGCCCCAATCTGGGTTTTGGCTGGTACACAGATATGTTCACAAGACGCCTTAGCTACCCCACTGATAGAGGAACTGTACGATGGGGACAAATAGTTACCAATGGCTCCGCAGTTTCATGGGAGCTATTATCTGAGCTGACAAACGCTAAATTATCCATATTTAAATATATACAAATTAAATTGTGGCTAAAGGGGATCATGAGGCCAGGCTTGTTACAGATTGGAAAGTGAAATAATAGGCACCCAGAGGATAAAGAAAGAAGTTTCAAGATGGCATTGGGTATTAGTACAGGCCGAGGACGCCTCTCTTCCATCACCCGTAGAGGGGTGGAAACCTGATCTCTCTACGTTTGACTTTCTTCACTTTTGGCAAACATCTTTGAAGACACTTTGGTTTGTGGTGAAACCCGCCTCTTTGAGGAGGAATCACTTGTTTACCTTACATCTGGTTTATTGAACCCCCAAAAGGTTAGCTAAAATAGGCTTCCAAAAGAGGAGTAATTGCCTGAAGTGTGGCCTACAGGGTGTAGATGATATTCATTTTTGGTGCCGATGGCCAGGAAATAAAAATGTTTGGGAAAATGTGGGCAAGATGATTCTACTTATTATAAACAGTCGAGCAGAAATTAGTTTACCAATTATTATATTTGGGCTATATGAGGGTGTTGAGGTAAACATATATGACAAATTGGCAAAACCTGTGGCACATATCTTTTTTTATCTAATATTGATAGCACGGTGCAAAATATGTACCAAGTTGGTATCTAGTTTCACCCCCTCTCATATTGACTGGTTACTGTCGGTGAAGAGAGTTTCTGACCTCCACTGTAGTAAAGGCCAGCTCAAAAGTCAGAGAATGTGGGAACCTTTTTTGACCTTTTATAGAATTAATTCTCCCAAGTAGGCATGTATGGGGCCATTTCTCTCCAGCTGATTATGGTAAGAGTCCAATTTCTCTCCAGCTGATTATGGTAAGAGTCCAATGATTAATCCAGATGCAACAGAGAGGAGGAGGGTATGTGGATTGGTTCCTACCTCCTCCCTCATGTAGCTTCTCATTTCATGTTGAAGGAGGTCGTGTTTTGGGTGTCTCTTCTCGGGTCTGGGACCTGATAAGAGCTGTGACATGGTAAGACATCTTCTGTTGTAAATGAGGACCCAAAAATGTTTTTTGTTTTTTTTAAATTATGTGCAACTCAAGGCCTCAATCTTAAGACTGTCAGATACATTGTTTAGTTGATGAAGGGCATTTCATGGACCGGCGGCCTTAGACTCTCACTCCTTACACTGTCTTGTGCAGAGAACAGCCCCTCCTTGTTCTCGTAAATATCAGCTGCAGGGCTAGATGGCTCCTTCAGAGGTGCCCTTCCAACACCCATGCAGGCTTACGCTCCTTTCTTTTGGGTAGCCCATCCTTATAGCAGCCATAAATACTAGCAGCAGGACTGGTTGCCCCCTTCAGGAACACCAGGGATGCTCTTCCAACACTTGCGCACACAGGCAACGCTTTTTCTTGCTGAGATTAGCCCTTAGCCTCAATGCGCCTGCCACTCATAAGTAGCAGTCGGACTTGGTTCAACTGCCAAATGCACAATCTCGTCATTAACACTACAAGCTAACGGAGATGTAGAGTCACTGCAGAATCTCTGCATCTGTAAACACCATCTGAGGCGTAGCGCCCAAAAGACCACCGAGTACACTTGCAGAAGAAAAAGATGATTGACCCAAGGGCTGTTGTTCCTCCTTTGTGGAAAGCGAGGATTAGGGTTAAACGATGCGAAGTTCAGCCCACGGCTCCTTTCATATGATTAAGAAGCGAAGGTCTGTCACTGCTAAGTGCAGAAGAATAACACCAGAGAAAAATCACCTTCACATGTATCCATTTTAAAGATCTGATAATCATGGAAACTCCCACTGGTAACCCTCTAGCTGGAGCCAGACGTCTCTCAAGCACTGGTACTTTTAACACTGCTGGCAACCACAGCTGATAATTACCCTGGAAGGGAAGAAGGCTGAAAGAGACCAGCAACATGAGCAAAGGAAGGAAAGGAGGGTGGGTGGGTAGAAAGGGGCAACACCACTGACAATGGAAGGCAAGATGGGTGCTGGGTGTCTGAGGGCAACAGTACTGACACCCAGCACCCATCTTGCCTTCCATTGTCACTATAGACAATGGAAGAAGGGTGTCAGTTAAGTACAAGGAGGTGAAAAAATACACGAGGGAGCCTGCTGAGATGCACTCTGGTAGAGTGCTTCCACACCAAGAAAAGTAGCACCTAATAATGAGCAGTGGAGGGACACGAGTAATGTATCCATGCTCCTGGGAAAGAGATAAACACACGTAGAGAAATGACGCCTACAGAAGCTAACTAATAAGAAACAAAGAAATGTGAGTCAGAATGATGCCAACCAATGGTAAGTAGTGGGTGAGCTCTATGCCCACTTACAGCAAACAATACATCTCGAAGAGACAGTGCATGTGCTGTCTAGCCGAGACCTAAAAAGTGGCATTTGTGGAGTCTAGTCTGAACAAGCCGTTTCTTACCAGACTAAACCTCTCGCAGAATTTTCTGTTCAGGCGGTGTAGAATACCCCATCAATTTCTCTCTCTCTAGATCTAAATATTGCAGCTGTGCAGTTTTGATACTCTGATTTGTGGCACACTTCTGTTGAATCACTGACTCACAGTTTTTGCCAGTCCATGTAGCAATGGCCATATCCGAGTGACTAGAGTTTTAGTGAATGGGTGTGTACATGGGTAAATCATGATAATTTCCTTTGTGACATTAGTGTCATATCTTGAGTATTTGTGTGCAGCAACCTCTGCAGCCATACCATGTCACAGACCAGATTAACTGTTACCATAGTCTCTCTTTCACATTTTTCTGAGCAAGTGATGCAAACGATGTAGGAAGCAGCTACTCACGGGGAAATTATTTTCCCATGTTGGTGGACTCTTGCTGACAGCATCAACAAAGGTGCCAACTGATGGTCGACCTTTTAATTGAGTAGAATATGTTCACTAATTCATTTCATAGCTAAAGATAGTAACAACTCTCATTCACAAATGCTGTACAGCACGTTTTTAATGCCGAGCCAGACAAAACAAAATTTCCAATCGAATGCACAACATGGTCGTTGGTGTACCATACGGATTTTCCATCGCCCAAACATACTCAGGAACGTAATCCTGATTTTTTTTCTGCATGGTCATTAAAGTGAATCAAAGGTACTAAATGTCCATGATAGATATGTGCAGAGACCCGCTGACATTAGCCAGTCCTGATAAGGCCTATCTACGGAATCTTTTATGTTACTTACACCGGGTGAGGGGGATACCCATTTTTAAGGACACAACACATGTGTGCGCAAACATAAAACAGTCAACTAGTTAAAGTAAATACGAGAATTCATGTAGTGCACGTCTGTCCTCCATATCTTCGGCTTGCTTAAAAAAATACGAAAATATATCTAGAGCTCAGGGGTCAACCCTTCAAAGCACCACTCCCCCACAAACCCCTATGGGCCACATATAGCCCAAGACCAATGAATCTATCTGAGAAATGGGAAACTCAGAAGCTCCTTCATACACTGCGAGAGGGCCACCATTTTCCACTAGGCCCCTGTAGGTGATTTTGCATGCATCTCCAATATCTCAGCCAGCACAAGCAAAACACAAGCTCCGTCTCACTGCCAAGAGCAGACCCCGGCTGAGCCTGTGCACGATCAGTATTACTGAAAGCGAATCCGAGCCTTTAATATCTCTTAATCCCTTTGGGGAAAGCATGTCATTGCCCTCAATTCCTTAAATCTCACAGCCGGTGGGTCTGGTTAGCGACAATTCATACATAAACCCAACTACCCAGGACGTGCACTACAACCCCGTGTAGACTGCCACTGCCCATGAAGACTTCCCCCAGATGTGTTTATGTGTCCCGTCCACTTTTGACAGCGTGTATGTTGTTCCCACCGCACAATGTATATGGATTGGGGGGTGTAGGTGAATAGTAGTGTTTTTTGTCTAAATGCTACATTTTCCGATCAACCCAATTACAAATTCAATTACCCTTAATATATAGCTCAATCGGGCGAATTTTACATGACCCGTCCATTTTATCAGATAAAACGGTCCATGCAGTGTATTTAAAGCTATTCCTACACAGATTAAAAATAATTTTAAAAAATGCGTTTGAAAGAAAAATGTGCTGCTTACAAAATTATTTTTATAATGAGTTCGAAAAGTTCCCAAGGCAAGACAAAAACAGAACTAAGTCGAAATAAAAATGCGTTTTTAATCGTACGTTATTAAAACGGTTTCCCCAAAAGACCCTATAAATGAAGGGCAGTGTCGGTTCGTTTATGGTGGCCGAATTATAAACCAGGCCTTGCCACGGTTAGCTCCTGAAGATAAAGAAATCCGACATAGCACAAAAAGCACAGATAGCAGCGCAACTCCGGGTGCCTCGACAATATATAGAATGCGGTCGATTTAATTTAGAAGATATCTACTAGGGGTGTGCGGCATTCACATAATTACTTTTTGCCTAATTACGTGAAATGGTATGCGACATCATGCTAACTGCAAGCCTGGGATTTCGAGTTATTTGTAATTATGAAATGCGTCCTCGCGTTCGATTTAGGGGCAAGGACACATTTTGGGCTTGAAAAAGTGCTAAATCGCACATGACGGAAACGGTATTTGTACGCGTTCTGTTAATGTTGTTCCCGTGCCAGCAATATAGAATCCCTCCTCCACCCCCCCCGTCCCCCTTCCCCAACAGACAGAAATTGCGTGATGTGGCGTAGTTTCGGGCATTTCAAATAACAAGTACGCGAAAAGACGGAAAGTAGCGATGTTACGCTGGAGTAACGACACTTTCTCCCGGGCCTAATATTTACACGTTTGATGACATCCCTTGCTTCAAGCTAGCTAGAAAAAGCATTGTTTGCAGGCATTAAAAGAGCATAGTAAGATTTTGTGTCATGGTTTCACTTTTATACCTCGGAACCATATGACCAATACAGGCTACACCCCAACCAGTGACACGTTTTGGTTTCTCTGTCAATGTGTGTGATGCATGATTAATTGTTGTGCAACACACACGGACCCTTCCTCAAATATATTTTCAGTATTCGTTACAGGAGCAATAACACTTTAATACTAATATTTCACAGATTGATGATTTTTACTATCATGTATAATAAACCTTTTTATTTGCATAAAAAAACATACCAAAACAATGAAATAAGTCATTGGGACTGGATCTAATTTGACACATTTATTTATAATCCCGGGCCACGTGGGCCTTTCATCAACACAATTTAATCAATCTAACCCGCTGGACATTAAACTGTGACATTCCATTACATCGTTTGTTTTGTGCTGTGCCACTACAAATAGGGACTAATCATATTCAAATCAGTCGTGTCTCTGGACCACCAGGGACAGTCCAACCGATCCCCCACCCTCCCCGAAACTGCTATGCCATGCACCTTCTGCATGCATGACTACACACGCATCTCCAAACATGTTTCGGCCTTATGGGGTCTCATCAGTGAGGCGCAACTGGAGTCCTTAGGCAGAGCCAGTATGGATCTATATTTCTCAGCTAACTCGTTGCGGAAAGGTGGGTTCCATGAGAAACAACAACTAAAAACATCAACGTTATTTTCAGAGAAATGAATTAAAAGTTACACTGTTCAGCATTGAACAAACTGGTTTACTTATAAGTTCCTAGTATATGGTACCCAGGGCATGTAAGGCAGTGTCACCTAAGGGCTGCAGCACTGGTTGTGTCACCCTGTGTGTGACAAAGTGAAAACATGGCCTCCAGCCTGCCAATGCAGACTGGAAAGGCAGTGTTACACTGCCAGTTCGACTTTGCCATTACCATTAATGGCAAAGCCACCCTATCCCTCAACAATATAGGTCTCCCCTAAGGAAGGCCTATACAGCACTATGGCAGGAAGCTGTATTTTGTTAAATAAGACCTATATTTCTGATATATTTCAACAGCAATACTTCCAAATTGTCGTTTTGCTGTGGATAAAATTGGTAGCTTTGCTGGCTGTCAAAGGTTTACTGCCTGGCACCACAAACCGGCTAACTCCTGAAAGGGACCACCAGCCTGGGTAATGTAAGGTATCAAATTAATCGTGGCATTAACCGTGACTTGATGGTCAAGTCACCATTTATATCACTTTTAAAATGAAGCATTTTTAGAAAGTCTCCACTCTGTACTCCAACTAGCCCAGCCGCCTCACAAAGATCCTGGCACACAGCCAACATTCTGACCGCCTGGGGAGACGTGCAAACGACTCCCACACTCGCAAACAAAGGCAGTAGCCGCAGAGTGAGGCGTGACCTCCTCCCCCAGGGTGGCCACTCAAGTGTTGGCCCAAAAGGTGAGCTTCAAGAGGGAAGTCGCCTTTGGTGGGCAAATGGTTGTAACAATCCTGAGCAGGCTGCCTTTTGTTCCTGTAGACAGGTTGGAGACAGGCACAGAGTGGGAAACCCAGTGCCGGAACCAGCTTTCCCACGGATGTGTAGCACTAAGGTAGCCACACCTCTGTGGTGGGCTACCCTGCTCCTGACGACCAAGGAAAGGTTGTGCCATCTTGGAAGGAGCAAGAATGCTCGGACAGCCAGATGCTATTCTAGAGACGAACTTCGTCACCCAAGAGGAGGGGATTCACTAGCCCATTGGCTAATGAACTTGTTGTCTTCTCGGGGCACTTACTGGGATAAATATGGCACCCCTGGCGCCTGAGACCTCAGTATGCTGTGGACCCAGAATGAGGACAGAAGGAAGACAATGTTATGGTCGTAGGAAGTGGACAGAGGCTGCAACATCGGCATGACTGCACTTTGAGATAGTAGACTTTGGAATCCTGTCCAGAGTTCCTGGTTTGGCGAAAAGTTGATTTCTGGCCCCAGATCAAAGCACTGACTCCAAGGGTCAGTTGGCTGCCCGCTTGGAACAGAACCAGGGTTATTAAAGGTGAAGAGCCCAAATACCCAAATTGGTAGCCACTGCAGAGGTTTAGCCGCTACCCGCTGTCAGGCACTTCAAAGGACTTATCCGAGATAGTAAAAAGTTGCACCGGTGTCTGCTGGACCCATGGGTGTTGTCTATTCCCGGATTCATCTCAACCAAGGGACTCTAGCCTCCACCTAAGGTCTGCAGCCGGATTGCTGGATTGCAAAAGCCAAAGGCCTGCCACAGGACTTCGTGGGACCCCCAAGACCCATGGTCAAAGTCACCTCACCTCACCTGTAGACCAAAATTCATATTTCCAGAGCCCTCTGATGTATTTTGATGATCAAAGACTCTTAAAAAAAAATCATAAACACATGCTCTATTTTTTTTATAAATTAGTGTCTTCTTTCTTTTGTGGGTCATTGCTTTCTTATTTTGTTGTTTGGTGCTGTTAAATGCTTTACACATTGTTCCTTTGCTAAGCCTTACTGCTCACAGTCACAGCTACCCAGGTTGAGCTAAAGGTTAAGGAAACATACCTGAATGGACCCAAGGTAGCATTAGAGAGTGTACTGCACGATAAGGCCCACTACCATATCCTATAGTACACCCAACTCCTCACAGTATGCACATCACATAACAGGATTACACAGCACACATCTAGATATAAAGCAAAAGAGTGTTGTCCCATGAAATGGGACCCAAGCCAAAGAGCGGGAAAGGGAGGCTTGATGAGTGGGCTGGTACTTCGAGGGAGTGAAGGACAGCAATGAGTTTATGGGGCTGCAAACTGAAGTGCCTATGAAGTGCTGGACAGGAGGAGACTGAGGGGAACTAGGATTTTAACAGGAGGAAACTGATGCAACTGGAAGGTTACAACGCAGTAGGGTGTTACTGTGAGTAGGGCCTTCTTTTCTAATATGATGCCGACAACGAATGGTGCCTGGCAGATTGTGACAAGGCTGGAGTTTCATATCCTTGGCGCACTGCAGAAGAAGGCCTGGCATTAATTTTTCCCTTCTGCACTTCCCGGATTCCAGTCAGCTGATGACATACAAAATACAGTAGAATGCCTGAATTAATTTCAGCCATGGGTGATTTACTAAGGGACACATCTCAATTTATTTGTCTCACTGTGCCAATACAGTGACCAACTATGTGCACATCATCCTTGGTTTGTCATGAAGCGGGGCTGGAGGTACTGCTTTCAATCAATCAATCAGCCATTTGTAAAGCGCAGCACTACCACCCCTAAGGGTATCTGGGCACTGGGGGTGATGTATCTCCATCGAAGAGCCATGTTTTGGGCCTTCTGAAAACTGGTAAGAAGGGAGCCGTCTGGAGGTGGAGGGGCAGGATGTTCCAGGACTTGGTTCCTATGTAGGAGAATGAGCTGCCCCCACTGCAGGTGAGATGGATGTGGGGTGTGTGTGTGTGTGCGCGCACGAGGTTGAACGTGGTGGAGTGCAGCGGTCTTTAAAGGACGCGGAAGCGCAGTCTGTGGTTGATGTAGGCCGGCCCTTGATTATGTAGAGCTTAGTATGCCAGTATGAGGATGTTAAACTGACATCTCTTCTGGATCGGGAGCCAGTGGAGGTCGCTGAGGTGAGGGGAGATGTGGCGCATTTGGGGTGGTTCAGGATAAGCTGGTCTCCGTGTTCTGTAATGTCTAGAGTCTTTTGAGCAGCTGAGTGGAAATTCAGGCGTAGAGTGTGTTGCCGCAGTCGAGGCGGCTGGCGACCAGTGCGTGTGTGATGGTTTTTCTAGTGTCGGTCAGGGTCCATTTAAAGATTCAGCGGAGCATTCGGAGTACGTAGAAGCAGTAGGCAGCCACTGAGTTTTCTTGCTGTTTCAGGGACAGTTGCTATCTAGGATGAATCTGAGGTTTTGTGCGTGGTCAGATAGAGTAGGTGTTGGTCCTAGTTTCGCTGGCCATCAGCTATGGTTCCATATGGAGGTGTTCTTCCCAAAGATCAGGACTTACATTTTGTTGGGGTAAAGTTTGAGGCACTTTTCTTCCACCCATGTTGCTTTGTTGGTCATGGCATTTCAGAAGTTGGTTTTGGCGTTGTGGGGGTCCTCTGTGCGCGAGAGGATCAGTTGGGTGTCGTCAGCATGGAAGAATATGTTGAGTTCGTGGGATCTGACTATGTTAGCGAAGGGGAGAGGGGTCATGTAGATGTTAAAAAGGGTGGGGCTGAGGGAAGATCCTTTGGGATTTCAATTTAAGATTCAACAAGCACAAGGGACAGCTAAGTCAAACCTACTTGTGCAGAGTTAATCTCTGGGACGCAAAGCCTGGCTGTCCCTGCTTTATCAGTGCTGTCTAGACTGAGGATTTGTGTGGTTGGACAATGAACCACATTTTACAGCAGGCCATTAACTCTCATGTACTTTGGAGGCACTGCACCCCTTTTTAATATTTTGGTACAATTTTTCTCCTGGGCAACAGTGTCTTTGCTAGGCAATCATGATATAATATTTTTGAAGTCAGGACAGAGCTGCACAGGTCTAAAATGTCCTTTTAAAGAAAATACTGTTTTCTCTGTGGACTTGTTTGAAGGACATTGAGAATACAAGGGAGTATTTCTGAAAGTAAAGATGTGTGATGAAATTAACTTTGAACTATAAGAACAAGTTAGTTACCTTCGGTAACAACATATCTGGTAAAGACATATTCTAGTTGCAGATTCCTCACCTTGGAATTTTCCCAGGTGTCTGACTGGTTCCGGAGATTTTTCTTCGAGCAGTACCCCCTGCGCACCGCCAGGTGGCTTGGGTAAACTCAGTGTGCGTTGTGGTCGCTGTGATGATTTTGCGTTCGTATATAGGCCCTGTTCCTCCGCTGATGCCAGTTTCTTTTCACAAAGAACACTGAGAATGGTGCACAAAGACTAGGGCCCTTAAAGGGACGTTTCTGTCCCCAGAAATCAGGTCGCAGAGTAGGGAGGATTGGTGGGTCAGTAAGGAATCTGCAACTAGAATGTGTCTCTACCAGATGTATTGTTACCGAAGGTAAGTAACTTGGTCATCTCATAGAGACTTCTAGTTGCAGATTCCTTACCTTAGAATAGATACCCAAGCAATACCATCCCTGGTGGTGGGCTGCGAACTAAGATCAAACCAAAAAGTCCTGCAGGAAGGAACTGTAGAAAAGTACCCTCTTTTTGGCATGGTTGCCCCCACTTTTTGCCTGCTGTCAGTGTGTTTTGACTGTGTTCACTGGAATCCTGCTAACCAGGTCCCCAGTGACTGTGCTCTCTCCCTCTAAATTTGTTTGCTTAGGACTTAGAACACAACACAACTGGCATACTGGTGCCCCCATATGAGTCCCTAGTTTACGGTACTTACGTACCCAGGGCATTGGGGCATCAGGGGTTCCCCACGGGCTGCAGCATGTATTGTGCCACCCATGGAGCCCATGTAAAATGTGTCTACAGGCCTGCCGTCGCATCCTGGGTGAAAAGGTGCATGCACCCTTTCACTACAGGACACTGCACCAGGTCACTCGAAGTTCCCCTACGGCAGGCCCTCCCAGCTCAGAGGGCAGGGTGCAGATACCTGTGTATGAGGGCACCCCTGCATGACCAGAGGTGCTCCTAAGAAACTCCAGTTTTATCACACTGGACTTTGTAAGTGTGAGGAAGCCATTTTACCTGTGTTATGGACTCGGGTCAGAACCTGTGTCCAGCTACATAATGGTAACTACAAACCTGTTGCCAGTATAGGATTGTATGATTCCATGCACTCTGGGGGCTCCTTATAAGACCCCCAGCATTGCTCCTACCAGTAATCTGGGGTTTTCCGGGCAACACACCCGGCTGCCGCCCTTCAGACAGGTCTCTGCCCTCTTGCTGCTTGACCAGCTCAAGCAGAGGAAGGCAGAACAAATTATTTCCTTAGGGCAAGGGAGGAAACACCTTCTCCCTTTGGAAATAGATGTTACATGCCTTGGGATGGGTAGCCTCACTAAGCCACGGGTGTCCTTTGAAGGGCAGATTTGGTGCCCTACTTGCATAAACTGGCTTGCACCAGTTTAGGGACCCCCAGTCCCTGCTTTGGGGCGAAACTGGCTAATGGAAAGGGGAGTGACCACTCCTCTGTCCATCACCACCCCATGGGTGGTGCCCAGGGCTACTCCAGGTGGCCACTTGGTTCTGCCATCTTGGATGCAGGGTGTGCAGACGACCCTGGGAGCATCTGAGTGGCCAGGTCAGGTAGGTAACGTCACAGCCCCCTCTTGATAGGCGGTCACCCTGCTACGTGACCAATCCTCTTCTGGGATATTTAGGGTCTCCCTTTTGGGTGGGTCCTCAGATTCGACATGCAAGATTCCAGCAGGACTACTCTGCATCCTTTACTTCATCTTCTGGCCACCTGGACTGCAAATGGACCCTCCAGGAATTGACAATCTGCAACTCCAGCGATGATTCTGCTTTTCAACAGTGTTTCTCCAGCTCCTTCAAGCAACTAACATTTTCCTGGCTGTGCACCCTCTGAGGGCACAGAGGCAGCCTGCACAAGAAGTAGGAAGGAATCTCCCTTGGAGTGAAGGAGTCTCTTACCTGCATCCAGAGGCACCAACTGAAACGATGACCGGCTGCGTGGATCTTCTCTCGTCCGGGAACTGCGTGGATTCTGAATCACAGATGGTGGTTTGGAGTGGTTCCCTTGGTCCTCTCTATCAGCTGTCCAACTTGGGAGACGGTAAGCTCTCGCCTTTCCTTGCAGGACAATACCCCCGTGCACAGCTACTCTTGCAGCTACCAAGGCTTGTTTGTTCCTTTTGCAAGGGATCTCAGGCTCCATGTAGCCCCAACCTCCAGCACCCCTGCTACAGGGCACAATCTCCTGCCTGCTGCTCCAGCGATGCGGGACTCCTTTGCAAGTGTGCTCAGTGGGCCTCACTGTGACTTCTGTGCCTGCGTGTCACCTGTGAGGGCTGCCTCTTCTTCTTGTGACTCTCCCAGCTGCTCAGGGTCACCTCTAACTCACCTCTTTGGGTCGAGTCCCCTGGACCTTGCTGGTCCTTTTCAGCCTTGCAAAACCTTCTTCACCGACTCTTGCATTTGCCAAGGCATGTAGGCAGTTTTCCAGCATCACTGACTGACTGCATCACAACCGCCAACATGGGACATCACCTGCACCACTTCTGGAACCCCTCTCCTGCTCCTGTGCTGCACTGCTAATTTCTTCATCCACCGTCGACCAGGTCCTGCATCCACAGTAGTGTGTGTAGTGGCTCCTGTACAGCCAGATACTCCAACTCTAACTGGACTTGGTCCCCTTCTTTTGCAAGTCCTCTTCTGTCAGCATCCACCTTTGGTTTGTTCCAGTCTTGTCTGGGGCTTGCACAGTTCCTTTCCAAAGTTCTCCTGTGGGATTGTGGAAAAAACAGGTTCTTATCTCCTCTCTCCTGGTCACTGGGGGGTGAGGGGGGGTGTAAGGGCACTCTAGTACTTACCTTTTGGGGTTTCTAGCTCCTCCAGCTCCCCTCTACTGATTCCACGTCATTGGGTGGGGGACTGCCTTTCACATTCTACTTACTTAGTATATGGTTTGGTCTCCTCCAGGGCCTTTACTATTTCCTATTGTTTTTATTATTTGCTATTGCTTTCTATGCTAATCACAGACTTCTAATATGTACATAATAGTATGTTTACTCACCTCATAGTGGAGTATTGCTCATACAGTGTTGTAGTATTTGTGTTACTATAATAAAGTACCTTTCTTTTTGTAACACTGTGTGGTTCTTTCATGTGCGTAAGTGCAGTGTGACTGTAGTGCTATTGCATAAGCTTTGCATGTCTCCTAGATAAGTCTTGGAAGCTCATACACAGCTACCTCTAGAGAGCCCTGGATTCCTAGACATTGTCTTCGCCGCACTAATAGGGGATACCTGGACCTGGTATAAGGTGATAACACCACAGGTACTCACCACACACCAGGCCAGTATCCTACACGACTGGCCGAAGTAGCCGTCTCTGCAGACCTGACTATCCAGGCACAATGTTTAGTGAACGTGCGCAGGGATACCCATATCGCTGCCTGGCAGATACCCAGGATTGAAACTCTGCATGCTAACGCTGTAGTAGCAGCAGTTGCTCTGGTGGAATGTGCACGCAAACCCTCAGAGGGTTGCTTTTTTGCCAAAGCGTAGCACATCTTGATGCAGAGGACTACGCATTGCGAGATGGTCCTCTTCTGCACTGCCCTTCCTTTCTTCACACCCACATAGCCCACAAAGACATGATCGTCCACCCGGAAATCCTTGGTACGATCGATGTAGAACACTAACGCTCTTTTTGAGTCCAGGTGGTGGAGTCTTGTCCCGAGAGGGATGTGGGGGTGCATAAAAAGTAGGCAAGGTGATTCAATGGCCTACATGAAAAGGTGTCATCACTTTGGGAAGGAAGGAAGTCCTAGTACCAAGCACCACTTTATCAGGATGGACAGCTAGAAATGGGGACTTCAAGGAGAGAGCCTGTAGCTAACTCACTCTGCGAGCAGAGGTGGTGGCAATCAGGAAGGCATTTTTAAGAGTCAAGAGCCGCTGGGGACAGTTGTGGAGTGGCTCGAAAGAACCACCCATGAGATATGTGAGGAGCAAGTTCAAATCCCACTGGGGCATTATGAATGGGATAGGATGGAACATGTGGGTGAGTCCTTTAAGAAACTTCACAACAATGGGAGATTTTAACAGAGAAGTTTGGTTTGGCAGCCTTAAAAGGACAAGATGGCAGACAAATAACCCTTGACGCTGCCCATAGCAGAGCTCTGCTGAGCCAGAGAAAGAATGAAGAGAACCTCCAAGAAAGGTACAGAAAGGGGATCAACCGATTTGTTGATACACCATGCCATAAATTTGTTCCAACGACAGGCGTATACTGTTTTGGTGGTGGGACGCCTGGCTGCCAAGATAACATCACAGACTTTGGGTGGAAGGTCGAAAGCTGTCAACTGCAGCTGCGCAAGCTCCACGCAAGGAGGGTGAGCCTGGACAGGTTCGGGTGAAGGACCCTGCCCTGCTGCTGCAACAGAAAATCCTCCCGAAGGGGCAGTCTGATCGGGGGGTCGATTGCCATGCCCAATATTTTGAGATACCAGACCCTTTGTGCCCAGTCCAGAGACATCATTGGTTACTTGGGCCCAGTCGATCTTCATCATCTTCATAACTCTGGGCAGAAGTGCTATTGGCGGGAAGGTGTAAAGGAGGCTTGAGCTCCACTCAAAACGAATAGTGTTGCAGAGCAAGTGCTGCCTTAGAAACTCCAACGCATAAAACAGTTGATTGCGCGTTCTCCGCGGAGGCGAACAGATCTAACCAAGGCTCTCCCCACTGCTGAACGAGACCTTGCGCTATCTCCAGATAGAAACGGCATTCGTGATCCACTATGCATCGACGGCTGAGTTGGTCTGCTCTGGCATTCAGAGAGCCCGCCAGATGTTGAACCACTAGGGAAATACCGTGACGTTCCAGCCATGTCCACAGGCGAAGAGCCTCTTGGCAGAGGGTCCACAACCCCACTAAGTCCTGCTTGTTGCAGTACCACATGGCGGTGGTGTTGTCGGTGAAATCCTGCACCACTTCCCTTTGAGAGAGGGAAGGAATGCTTTCAATCAAGTCAGATCAACTGGAGCTCCAAAAGGTTGATGTGAAGCCCAGACTGTACCGGAGACCAGAGGCCTCTGATATCTGCCTCTCCCATGTGGCCACCCCATCCCAGGAGTGATGCATCTGTCAATGGGGAAGGGAGCGACATCTGCTGCTGACCCAATCTGGATTAGACGGCCACCACTTCAGATCTGGTGTAGTCCCCTCCAAGATCTGGACCATATCGGAGAGATTCCCCTGATGCTGCACCCACTGGAAATTCAGGTCCCACTGCAGAGATTGCATATGCCATCTGTCATGTTGGACTAGCAGAATGCAGGAGGCCATGAGGCCCAGCTGCCGCAAAGTCATTCTCATGGAAATCCAGGATAGAGGCTTAAACACCAGAATCATAGTCCGAATATCCTGGTCTTGCTTTTCAGGAGGATAAGCCCTAAACTGCACTGTGTCCAGAACAGCTTAGATGAAAGGTAGTGTCTGATAAGGAGTCAGGTGTGACTTCGGCATGTTTATGGTGAACCCCAGCGAATGTAGGAGGTTCATTGTAGTCTGGAAGTGGGAGACGACAGCCTGGGGTGAGTTTGCCTTCAACTGCCAGTCGTCGAGGTAGAGGAAGACTGAAACCCCTCACCTTCACAGATGAGCTGCAACCACTACCATCACTTTCGCGAACACCCAAGGGGGGCTGGTAAGACCAAAGGGGAGCACGGTGAACTGAAAGTGCTTGCGACCTACCACGAATCGCAAGTAACGTCTGTGGGCTGGCAGGACAGGAATGTGGAAATAGGCATCCTACAAGTCCAACCCTACCATCCAGTCTCCAGGGCAGACAGGACCTGAGCTAGAGTTAGCATTTTGAACTTCTTCTTGAGGAATAGCTTGAGGGACTGGAGATCTAAGATAGGGTGAAGGCCCTTGTCCTTTTTTGGCACCAGAAAGTAGCAGGAATAACAACCACAACCTACTTCTAGCACAGGGATACTCTGTATGGCTCCCTTGGCCAAGAGAGCTGTGACTTCCACATGGAGAAGTGCCAAATGATCCTCCGACAGATGATCATATGATGGCGCCATGGCCTGAGGGGAAGTCTCAAAGGGGAGAGCTTAGCCTCTTCGGACAATTTGCAACACCCATCTGTCTGTGGTAATGGATTCCCAGTGGGGAGGGGGGTGGAGGTGGGGGGTGATGGCGGATCCTGCTGCCAACTGGTACAGGATGTTTCAACGCACTAGGAAGGCTTGGAGGCAGTGGGGTGGACTGGGTGCACTGCTGGCTCTCAAGTCCACGAGTACGTGGGATCCCACGTCCGCGCAGAGGCTGTGAAGCATGCGTGTGTCAGTGCCCGGGTGGAAATGGACGTGGCTGGATGCCCCTTCCATAGCCACAAAAGGGTCGAAAAGCGGACTGTGGGGGACAAGGAGCAGCTACGAGGCCAAAGGACTGAGCCGCAGCCCGGGAATCCTTAAAGCACTTGAGCGCTGAGTCCGCTCTGTCTCCGAAGAGACGGGTGCCATCAAAAGGCATGTCCATTAGAGATGGCTGACATCCCCAGAAAACCCGGATGTCCTCAACCAGGCGTGGTGCCTCAAGACCACTGTTGATGCATCCGATTTACCTAGTGAGTCGCTCATATTCAGTTCACAACGAATCATGAACTTTACTGCATCTATCCCGTCAGTAACAGCTTGGGAGAGAACTGCCAGGGCCTCCTCTGGGACTCGAGTCAGCACCACCGTGACCGTATCTCAGAGAGTATGGGACTATCGGCCCAAAAAGCTTGCAACGGTCACGGACCACAGCGCTAGACTGGAGGAAGAAAACATTTACTTCCCAAAGTTATCCAGTCTTTTTGATTCCCTATCCGGGGGAGTGGAAGCAGAGTGCAACAGAAGAAGAGGAAGCCTGGATCACAAGGCTCTCAAGTGTAGGATGTTGGGTAAGCAATTTTGGGTCAGTCGACGCAGTCCAATGGCGGCGGGTAACCGTCCTATTCCCAGGAGCCGCTGTACTGGGTTTGGACCAGGTACCCAGTAGGACGTCCGTAAGGGTTTCAATAAAGGGTGGGAGGGGTTCTGAACTGGAAGCCCCAGGCTGAATCACCTCAGTCAGGAGGTTGGTCCTGACCTCCACAGAAGGAAGCTTGAGGTCAAAAACCTCAGCAGCCCTTCTAACCACCATGGTGTATGAAGCTCCCTCTTCCGTAGCCACGGTAGGGGGAGAAAGTATGCCAGTGTCGAGAGAGCTATCTAGTATGGTAGCATCGCCCAAACCCTAAACCCAGTCCATGTCAGGGTCAAGCTAGTATTCTAAAGGGACCAGCAACCTCTCCACACTATCCCCATATCCATACCCATACCCATAGAAAGAAGGGTCAGGATCTGCCCTGGATCCAGTAGAGACAAGGAAAAATGGAATCTACATCAAGCGATGCCAGTCCGGCTCCGGGTTGTCGGGGATAAGTATATGATCGACGTTGATTGCGGGCCCAACCAACGTCAGGAGCATCAACATCTGCCCCGACGCCGGGGAAGGTCGTGTTGGCACGACCCGAGTTGGTACAGACCCAAGGGTGAATCCGGAGGTGTCCCCCCAGAGCCCAGCCCGAAGCCACCGGTGTGGAACCTGAGGGGCCCTCACCGACTCTCCTGGGCCCAAAGGCGCTGAGGACGGGTCAGTCTGCCCAAAGGTGAGGGGCATGGCCTCATAGAACTCTTTCAACTGGGCAGAGGTGGCACTGGCTCCTAGAAAGTCAGGGAGATGTAGTGGAGGAAAGGTGTACAGGAGCCCATCCTTCTATTCCAGCCAGAATAAGTCGACTAATAAGTGAAGAGAAGGAAACTTCAATGTGAAGGAGCGCAGACATTGCGCGTTCTTGATGGTGGCCAAAACATCTAGTCAGGGCGTCATTTTTGTGAACACCGAGTTATCAAGGTAAGGCTAAAGGGCAACATGGTAAATTGAAAGTGGTGTTGGCCCACTTAGAACCACATGTAACACTTGTGGGAGCGCAGGATGTGAATATGGAAATATACATGCTGTAAATCACAGGATGCCTTGTATAATCTCCTGATTCCAGAGCCAAAGGAATCAGCACACACATCTTGAATTTGTTCTTTCACAGACAGTTATTTAATGGGTGAAGGCCTAGAACAGGCCTTATTCAGGAACACATGTAGCAACACTAACATCCTTCTCTTCTTTCCAAAGCAGTATCCACTCAATGCAGCCTTGGACAGCAAAAAGAATGACATCTTAAATCAGGACTGCAGAGTGTTCTTAAAAAATGCTTTTTGGTGGTCGGGGAAGATGGGGTGAGGAGGAAGAAAAAATAGGGCAGAGCCCTTTTGGTCTATTTTTAAGACCCTTTCATCTGCCATGATGGATCTCCAGCAGGGGAGGAAATGTTGGATCCTGCCTACTGCTTGCCAGGCATTGGTCAGACTAAGGAGGCTGAGAGCAGCTGCAGCAGGGGAGGATGAATCTGGAGGAAAGCTGCCCCTTCTGAGGGGACAGTGTCATTCCCTGGGCCTTGAAAGGAGTGAGTTTGCTCTTGTACAACAGGCTGTAAGGGTTGACGTTGTCTGTAAGCCAATCCTCCTGGAGTAGCCTCTCAATTTCCTGAACTGGAAATGGTTTAATTGCATGGATAAGTCAATGTATTGTGCTGTGGTTGTCTTTCAATCATTCCAGCACTGACTTAGCCTTTTACCCCAACAGCGTAGAGGTATCAAAGAGTATATCCATGAGAGTTGCTTTATCGTTACCAGAAAGCCCAGTGACCTTATCCAGATATGCCTTTTAAGCATGATGTTGGTGCCAATAGCCCTGCCAATTAAGTCAGTTGTGTCCAGGCAGGCCTGAAGCATGTACTTTGCAGCACCATAGTCATCATGATTAGCCCGGGCTAGGAAGGACCCAAGACCTTCTGGAACTGAGGGAAAGTATCACTAGCCGCATCCCACAAAGCATGTGTGTACCAGCTTTGCAAGCAAATGAAGCTGACAAATCTAAGTGCTAGACTAGCCCAAGAGACCAGCCTCTTCCTAAAGGCATCAATTCTTTTAGAGTCCCTGCCTGGGGGATTAGCTGGAAACGAACCCAGATTGACATTACAGTTTGAGTTTTTGACCATCAGTCTCTCCGGTATAAGATGTTTCATAAGAATGTCAGAAATACCAAGGACATAGCTATGCCATCGAGCTATAGATGACTGAAAGGTGGACACAAACATGTTTTAGTCCATTTTGCCATGGGGTCATTAGTATGAGCTTCATTAAATGGAAACAGTGGCTCATATGAAGTAGCCACTTATTGAAGGATTTCATTTTGAACATTTTATTTTGTCTAAATGGTAAGTTATTGTAATTCTAGTGCCTCAGCTGCCCATCAGACCATCATAAAAAATAAGGTGCTTTCTTCTGTGTGCAGCCGATGTGTTGAATCTAGATATGTTTCCAAGATAGATCGAGCCCACTGGCATTTTGTACAGTCAGATAAACAGCATCATCTGTAAAGTGAGGGGGAATTAATCTATTCCTTTCTGTGTTATCAGTATCTGTAAGTAAAAAGGGCCCCATGGGCTGGATCAAAGTCAGTGCCAAAGAGTGCATGGACCCTCTTCTGGTAATACTGTCAAGACAGAAGTCTCAGAAGAGATTCAAGTTAAATTATAACTAGGTGTGCTTTGTGATCTCTTAGATGATTAGTTGAGATTTTGGTGACTGCTTCTCCAGTTCAGAGAAGGGCCTCAAGAACTTTAATGAATGAACCAGCGAGAACCTTGGTGCCGGTGTAGAGGTCTGTAAAAGATTCAGTACAGGCTCGGAAGCAAGCCCGGATATGGCAAATTGCATCGGGGTGGACACACTAGCAATAGTCTGAAAGGTGACCCTTGCAGCTCTTTAGGGTGTTAAGGTGCTCCAGATAAAGTCTTCTTGCCTGACTTCAAATGGCTAGGAATGAGATGAGCCCGGCTTCATCTTTTCATGTTTATATTTCAACTGTGACTTCGACTTACCAGAAGACTTCAAGTGAGAAGTGGATTTTCTGTGGGAACAGCCCAGAGAACAGGATTTTGACCAGGTCCTCAAACAGTAGCATCAAGACAACCTGTGCTACATTAGTGACCTCTTTTTTTCCAGTGACAAACACTTTCACCACTGGTTTGGGACGGCTTTTAGCTGCATGAAGGCAAACTAGTCGCATGATTTAGTGGAGTCCAAGAACCAATAAAAAACCTAGCGCACGTCTGTGACTGGAGTCTGCTTACTGGTATTGTCTGCTGTATCGGTGTGTGTTGACTGAGCTTTTATCCAATGAGAACGCAATGACCAAGAAGGAGGAGATTCAGACCACTGCAAAGATAGGTATACATTACTTTCATGTTTTCTCGACGTCGAGAGAGGTGGCGTTGAAGTAGAGCAGAATCTCTTCATAGGAACCAGTGTCACTGGTGAAGCATGTCTCTTCAGTGTTGTCCGAGATCTTGATGTCGAGTGTTGGGACCCTGAAGTCAACCAATGGGATCTTGGTGTCATACTGTTCAGTTTCAAAGGCTGATCTTGAATGATGTGCTGTCGCAGACTTCAACATCGATGGGGTTGTTGTTATTACGTCGCAGTCTTGGAAGTCGAGTGATGACAATGATGCTGCCTCGAAGTCGACCCCTCTTTCGATGGTGAACAAGATGAAGCTAATGTTTTTGGAGTAGGTGAATGACATTGATGAGAGTGGAGTCGATGTCTGTGTTTTGAGGGAGACTTTTTTTCTCCTATATCTCAGTCTTTGAGGGTCTACATCTGATTTATATCGCTTTTCTGCAGCATGATGGGGGCATGACCTTTCCATTTGCTTTCTTTTCTACCTCTCCTGATGTGCTTTCATATCCTGCATCAAGCCTTCTCTGTCTTTAAGTGCCCTTTTTGAAATTGTATTGCAAATATCACATCATTTAGTAAGGAGTATAGGTGAAAGGCACACAACACAGACCTATTAAGCATCAGAGCTCACCTTCTTTCTACTACATGATGAGGAATTGGTGAAAAGGCCAGGCATTCGTACTAAAAATTCTGTCAGAAAACCAGGAAAAATGAATGTACTCAACAGAGTAGATGTCAAATTGTCGAGTAGTAGGTTTTTGGAAAAGCTGAATGTTAAGGAAGAGATTTGTAGGTAAAAAATACACATGAGGTGTTCGTAGATCCTGCCAGAAGGAGCCGGAAAGAAGAACTGACACCCTCAGGCAAACTGCCACAACAGTACACTGAGGGACAGGATGCTTCTGAGGTTCTTAAAGGTGCCGGCCTCTTTTTTAGTCTCTTCAGTGATAGCCTATCAGGCTGTTTTTTTTTCCTTCTTCCTGCTGTTTCTATACACAGGCAACCTTTTTTCCATGACAAAGTATTGATCATTCAGAGACTAATCTAAATTGTGTCCAACAATTCTCCTACAGCATTCAGGAGGTGTTGGAAAATGGGTTATTGGTAAGGGCAGGTATGTGCCTACACTTAACAATAGGCTACTAACCTCTACTTAGGTCCAGTTAGGTCTCAGTAAATTAAACCCAGCTCAACCCTTGGTAGCCTGGCAACGAGCGACAAGGCTTAACTTAGGAGACAGAGTGTAAAGCATTCAAATATCACAAAACAGTAATTAAATAAAACACAAGAAACAGTTTAAAAATCCACGATCAATTTATAAAAATAGATTATATTTTTTATCTTTAAAATTACACCAAAACGAATAAAATCGAATAAGGGGAACCTGAGATATGAATTTTTAAAGAATAATTGTTTTGTAGCACCTAGAAACAAAAAGCGCCAATCTGGTTATCTGGTCGCACCTCGACCGGGGCAAAGTCAAAGTTTAAGGCCGACCGCAATGGAGCACGACTCAACTACAGCCCGCGGGAGGCCTCGGTCAAAAGTTTACCTTCGGACTTAGTCGTTTTTCTGAAGATTTTCTTCAGCGGGACGAACCTGCCAGCCCAATCCGACCTCCTTGAACTCTTCTTCAGATACGCGTCACGGGAGCCCTCGGTGGAGATTTTTACCTTCGGACTTAGTCCTTTTTTTGAGGTGAAAATCCTTCGGCCGGGGTAAACCTGGATCTTGATCCGACGTCCTTGGAGCCCTCCTTGGATAAGCTGGCTGGGAGGTCCCGGTCAACTTCCTATGTTCGACTTAGGGCCAGATGTAGCAAGCACTTTTGCCCATTCTGTGTCTATGGGAAAATGTGTTCGTACATATGGCCCTTAGTCTCTTTTTTGGAGATTTTCTTCACCGTGACGAACCTGCAAGTCAGGCCGGGTCGCAGTTGAGGCAAGCCGGCTAGAGTTGCCGCAGCAGGTCGGTCCCTCTATGGAGCTTTTTTTCAAAAGTTCTCTAAACTTCTGAATCTTCTTCCAGATGTTCCTTTAAGGTTCTTTTGGGGTGCCCAGCTCACCCCAAGGTTCCAGAAGCTCTGAGATGATCCTTGGGGGGTGTGGACTACAACTCCCAGAATGCACCTGGCACAAACTCCTTTTTGGCCACTGGGCAGTGGTCAGCTGGTTGGTTTCTTCAGGAGCTGGTGCAGGGGACTCTGGTTAGCAATTTTGCACCTGTAGCAAACAGGGAGTTCCTCCTTGAACCAGTTGAAGCCAGGCAAAGTCCTCCTTCTGTAGTTCTTCCTGGTAGGGATCTGGTAGGGAACTGAGGTGTGGGTGCAGGACTGCCAGTTCTATCCCTGCTCCTGGGTGAAAAACAGGGGGGTCCTGGTTCTCCAATCAAGTGCAGGGTCCCTCCCCCTGTGATGACCACTTCCTGGGAAGTGTGGCAAAAATCAATCCCAGGGAGCAACATTCCTCAAAAATCCATCATGGCTGAAAGTGATTTTTGGAGGTTACATCTGGCTGAGCCCACCCACTGGTGTGGCTACAAATCCTAAACACACCCCTCTCCTGCCCTCACCTAATCTAATCAAGGGGGCACCTAATTGTCTGGGTTTGCAGGATGTGGGGGTGTTGCTGGGTTGCTACAAATGTCTTTCTCTGCCTTTGAAGACCAGTTTGGCAGCCCTCCCCCTTCCTGCCTCACCATCTGCTGAGGGGACATCTCCTCCCACAGGCACATCTCTTTGTGTGAAGCCAGGCCACTTCACACCTCATCAAGGCAGCCTGGCCAGGCTGCCAGAGGCTGGCCAATCAGAGCACAGCAGCAAAAACACTGCAGGGCTGAAGTGGG
Organism: Pleurodeles waltl; assembly: GCF_031143425.1. NCBI lineage: Eukaryota > Metazoa > Chordata > Amphibia > Caudata > Salamandridae > Pleurodeles > Pleurodeles waltl. Next base: position 239,896,436 of record NC_090449.1, on the reverse strand, counting down.
CAACTTTTCAGGTAAAGTTTAAAACTCTTTACCTGAACAAGTTATATTAAATCCAAAAACTGGAAGTTGTGGGATTTATTATAACAATTCATTTGATACCAAACTCTTGGTATCTGACACTTAAGGGGACTTTACAAATTAAAATAAAGTCTCCCCATTCTAGCCTATGCAGGCCATTCACTACAATGAGGGAAACACAAATTTGGCTGTTTTACCTCACCAGGGCTTATAAAACTATTTTTATAAGGTCCCTGCTTATAGTTACATGGCACCCAGCCCTAGGGGCACATAGGGCACACCTTAGGGGTGACTTATATGTAAAAATAAGGTAGTTTAAGACTTTGGAAGTACCTTTAATTCCAAAGTCGAATTTGCATATAACTTTAGTTTAAAAGCAGCCAGCAAGGCAGGCCTGCCTTTAAAATGACACTGGGCACCTCAGCAGTGCACCTATGTGTGCACTACCTATGCTTGGGTCCCTAAACCTACATGCCCTAACATATACTAGGGGCTTTTAGGTAGGTTGACTTAGCCAATTATAATTAGCCTAATGTGCATACTGATTTTACACAGAGCACAGGCCCTGGGACTGGTTAGCAGTACCCAGGGCACCATCAGAGTCAGGAAAACACCATCAAAAAGTGGAAAATGGGGCCAAAAAGTTAGGGGGCCTCTGCAATCGGTCCTGTTTTCCCACAGGAGGAAAATACATCACTGACAGACTACACTAAGACTATACGGAAAATGACTTTCATTGATGAACATTCTTCAATGCATTTTCCTGCACTGTCGCTATGTATTAAAGAAGGTGTTCCGGGGGTTCGTGCAAGCAGCAAAGAACTATTCAAAGTTTATGACTATCAATGAAGGTCCTAGGATGCAGAACTGTTTACTTGCGTCTTTTCAGCTTGGGACTTTGCATATTCTCTTAATCTTCAGGTTGAGGAGATTTAAAATGAAAAACAGGATGATTGTGCAGCAGTGGTAACATCTCTGTTGCCACACAGGGTCATTAGCATCCAATGCGTTATTTCTTACCAGTCTCAAACAGCAACGTTCCCCCTTTCCACAATTCATGACAAGTAAATATCTTATAGGTTTGCAATTCCTGAGAAATATGTGTTTTCAAACCATTGCCTTAAGGATATTATGATTTAAAACTTTCTAAACATTGATTTTCATCATTTATGTTTAAGTTTGTTACCACAGCACTACATATTTTACCGCTCATGCATTGTGGACATGACCTGCGGCTGTGTCCAGTAGGCACAATGCATGGTCTGCACACAAAAACTGTGGCAAATACCCCTCCTTGCAGTACTGACTAGGCGAGGACACAGGACATGGCTGGATGACCCCCGACATTACCAAGACATCTGACTTTCTTGGCTGGTCAGAATTAGACAGATGTTAATGCTTAAAACAGCAATGTTACAAACCCCCATCTTTTATTTTTGCTTGCTCCCCCCATGCATCTTGAAGGCCACCCAGTGCTTAATCATGGCTCTGCCAGGTCAAGAATCCTTAAGCCATGGCTGGATAGCTCAGACTTTCAAAGTTGGGATAATTCTGTACACCCTGCTAGTACAATTTTCAGTTGTTGCCGAACTTCAATAATTTCCTCATCATGGTAAGATCAGCCACAAGTGCATTCCTTGTAAAATATGCTAGCTGCAGTAAGACTCTGTTCTGTGTAGCTTCTTACATCACCCAAAGATTAGCTATGAATATGAAAACAATTTATAATTTAATTCGTTTTTTTCACTGTGTCTATAGAATACAGCAATGATGCAGAGTCTCAAAAAATGGTACATGCAAAGCAGGCTAATTAATATGGATGTATTTACATTATTTTTGGAACTTACAGAAGCGGAGGAGCAATGCATTGAGAATGGCAATGAAAAATCAACAATGACATCACATGTTGGGTGTTCCCAAAAATTTGCAATAGGCCTGACACAACCCAGACAGCACCCATTCAAATAAACCCATCTTAAAAAGCTGTATATTTGAAGAAATCCTAAATTGGTGAATCAAGACCTACCATCTGTGATAGCAGTTGCAAATGTAGCTTACGTACATTTTATTTAGGTCCACAGACAATTTTCGTAGGAGGTCAATAAATTATTAGAGAGTTTGTTTCACAAGCAGTACCCATATATTACTTACCACACTCTTAAATATATGTTGTAGTAGTAGATTTGTGCAGACTCCGAATCTGGGAATTAGGATTTATCATCTATATATGCAGATAGAAATGTGTGTACATCAAGTTTCAATAAGGCGACAAACAGTTTTGTGACTCAGGCCCACAGAATATATTTTCAAAGATTAAATAATGGATCATAAAAGTGTTAAATCCCAACTTGAAACAGTTTTTAATGAAAAAGAGTGTCTTTGTATGGGTTATACAACCTTTTAATACATTTGAAAACAATACTACATACTGAGGAGGCCTTATGACTCTGGCTAACTTTGCTTAACATCTGATCAAGAGTTCAAAGGCAACATTCATATTCTAGTCTATAACAAAATAATGGTTACCTGTTGATTCCTGGTAGCAGAACAAGGCAAAGGGTATTTCTATGCAGGCTTTTACAAAGCCGTTTCACACTCTTGTCTAGTTTCCGCATCTTGTCTCTCAGCTCTTGTTCCTGTGGAGAACAATATTAATTGGCAATGTAAGTAATACTGGCTGACAACATGAAGTCGTAGGACAGTAGCAGAGTGAGCGAATAAGTTTGTTTTAAAACACAGGGCACACTTTCAACTAAATCGAATCTGGGCACTTGAAAAAATATGGATGTGTGTTTGGTACTTGTGATAGGTATTGGTCAGAGAGGGGTATCACGTGGACCCATTCGCAGCAGTGGGTATGTGCAATTTAATACAGGATATATGTTGACCAAATGCTTAGCAGCGAAATAAGATCACAAGCTCTCTGGCCCCTGTTGGCCCCTTGGCAGTACCTCAGCCTTTCAAGAGCCATCTGTTTGGTGAGAAGCCAAAAAGTTGGCTTTTAGACTCTGTGCACTTTACCACAGCTAACCAGTACTAAAGTGCATATGCTCTCTGTCTAAAATGTATTGGCAACTGATTTTTCCATCATTGGCTATGTGATCTACTAGTAAGTCCCTAGTAAAGAGCACTTTGTTTGCGCCCAGGGCCTGTAAATAAAATACTACTGGTGAGCGTGATTATGCCACCCACATGAGTAGCCCTGTAAACATGTCTCACACCTGCCACTGCAGCGTCTGTGTGTGCAGTTTTAAACTGCCATTTCGACTTGGCAACTGCACCCCCCTTGCCAGGCCCAAATCTTCCCTTTTACTACATGTAAGTCACCTCTAAAGTAGGCCCAAGGCAGCCCCATGGGAAGAGTGCAGTATATTTAAAAGATAGGACGTGTACTGGTGTGTTTTACATGTCTGATAGTGAAATACTGCTTAATTTGTTTTTTATTATTGCAAGGTCTCCCTCTTCCATAGGCTAACAAAGGGATTGCCTTGAAATATCTTAAGTGTAATTTCCTACTGGGAGGAGCTAGAGATTTGGAGTTTGGGGTCTCTGAACTAACAATTTAAACATACAACTTTTGGTGAAGTTGGTTTTAGAACTGTGGATTTGAAAATGCCACTTTCAGAACAAGGGAATTTTCTTGCTTAACCATTCTGCGCCTCTGCCTGTCTGTGGAATACATGTCTGGGTATGGATGACAGTATGGTTGTTTGTGAATTCGCTCTAGACACTCACACAAAGGGACAGTTGTGAAGTCCTGCATTTCCTGATGGGTCTTCCTGAGCTAGAGAGGTGGGAGGAACTGACACTTGCATCTGAATAGGGCTGTGCCTGTCCTCACACAAAGTAGTCTCCAACCCCCTGGAGTGTGTCTGGGGCCACGACAGGAAAGGCAGGGTCTTGTGCACTACAAAGACTTTCCTTTGAAGTTTGCCTACTTCAAAGGCAGAAATGAGTATAAGTACTGGACCTCTAAGACCACAACTTTAGAATCCTTTTGGACTGAGGAAGAAGAACCAGATGCTGTAGGATGGACTGCCACTCTTCCTGTTGCTTTGCTGTATGGGCCTGCTGCTTGCTGCTTCTGTCTTGGGAGTGAAAGTACTAGACTTTGCTTTCTAAATCCTGCATACAAAGGTTCTCCAAGGGCTTGCCTCCTTAGGGACATCATAAACTTCATCTGTCAGCACCCAGGTTCTCTTGCGGAGAGTCCTGAATCAACAAGTGATGCCAAATCCAGGGGCCCTTGGGAGTGAGTTCTGGTGCAAACAAGAAGAAGCCAAGTACATTGACTCAGGGTGACTTCAGAACCAGCTCCGCTGTCCGATCCCAGGCCGCTGCCTGCACCGGAGCTGTGGACCCTGCAGAGTGCAACAACCACGGGCAATGCCACAGGCCCGCTGCCGCCACAGGTACTCCGAAGTCCCCACCAAAGCGTGAGTCCTGAGTGCCATTTAACCGACGTCCTTTACACCCGACTTCACTGCAGCACCTATAGCCCCTCAGTGTGATCGCAATACCTGCAAAGACAATGTCTTGCATCTTGACCTGCTGGATTCATCAACCCCGCCTTGTAAGGAACCACTCCCTCGCCAACGCTGCATCACCACCCCTGCAACTGTAAGGAACCAATGCCTCACCTCCCCTGCCTAGCAGTGAGGAACCAACGTCTCACGTACCCGGTGGCAGTAAGGAACTGACAAAGCACAGGCTCTAGGTACACCTCAATACCCCAACTCTGTGCAACGTCTTTGTTTCCTAATAGTCTTCCAAGGTACCGTACCTGGGGGTCCTTACGACTTCATGACCGGACCACACTCCCATGTGAATTATTAGAAATGTTTTATTTTTACTTGTGCATTTTTTATTTTAGTCGTTTCAGTCTTGTTTTACTCAGACAAATATTGGCTATTTTCTAAACTGGTGTGAAGTACTTATGTGGTATTTTCACTGTGTTTGTGTACAAATACTTTACACATTGCCTCTGAAATAAGCCTCACTGCTCGTGCCAAGCTACCAAGGGGATGAGCAGGGGTTATCTTAGCTGTGTGGCTCCCTTACCTTGACTAGAGTGAGGGTTCCTACGTGGACAGAGTGCAAACTGCTGCCAACTAGAAATCCCATTTCTAACATCCTACATGACCAATCGTAACAATGAAATACCAGTGTACCAATGGGCAATCCAGAAGCAGAAGCTGTTAGCTCTAGTTATCTGTATTTCGCATCTAGGATCCATGCTTTTTAATTGGATACCTGGATTGCCCACCATGGAGAGAGGGACAGAGCAACAAAAAAATGGCGGCATTTGTGATGATAGTTTTTCAAGTGTTTGTAGGTGACAGAAGGGGCATGGCAGTGAAAGAACACTGCAACTTAGCATAGATAAATATCAGCAAACAAGCAATCAGCTATTCACTAACAGGGCAGATGCACAGCGTGACGTGGATGCTTCTAAAAACTAGAGCTCTCACTGCAAAAGTACTGTTAGTGAGAAATGGGACCTAACAAGTGGTTATCGCTATGAAATGTAATAGAACATAGCCAGAGCTCTTTACTCAAGGTATGGTGGGTCTGCTCCAGCAGCGGCTCCTCTGCTATGGCGTCGCCCGCCCACCAGCAACAGCAGCTGCAAAGCCTTAAAAATAAAACAATAATAAAGGTTGTTTATTATCGTATTACGTTTAAAGTGCAGGGTCTTGGGGGGGTGGATGACAGCCATGGAGGGGACCGGTGTGCACAACCCTCAGTACACATGTGGGTAGAGCTAGCACAGGCTCCCAGTTTGCCTGGGAGTGCCAAGACAGGGTGCTCCAGCCAATCATAATGAAAGAGGAGCAGCGTGGCAGCAAGGCAGGTAAGTTTATATATATATTTTTTTAGCTTAATGTTTTTTTTTTTGTCCACCCCTGACCTCTCCCCCACCCCCCGACTCAAACCACACACCCGTTTCATCTGGCCCCTTCACCATGCAGCCAGCCGCAACTGGTCTGCCCTATGATTAATTGTTCACATCCAAACATGGAAACTGAAACACTTTAGGTATTTGCAACCAAAATAAAATAGCTGCACACATAAAAAAATGACAAACAATTTAAAGTCTGAATTCAAACTGTGAATGTACATGTTAATTTATGGAACATGTGCAGGCTTCTTCCATATGATACAGAACTGTCAAATGATTCAGAAATATTGGCAAGGCATATTTAAGACTTTACCTAAGGTTGTTGGATAGCCATGGTCCCTGCCCGTGGACATGCTATATCGGGATTCTTGAAGGCCATGAAGGCACCTGGGGGAAAAACTTTGATTGGTCTAGGTACTGAGATGGGGTGTCCACACAAACACAGTAAGGTGCGAGGAGAGTGATGGGATTACTTTCATACCCCTAACTCATACAATCACTGGCATACCATGGCCAACAACTGTTAAATCTGTGCATTTATGGATGCTTGGCAATATATTAGACATTTTCTGAATTTGCTAGTCAACTATATCTGTTGTGCTCACATTACAAGCTTAATAAAGTTAATAGAGTTTAATTTTAAAAAAAAATAAAACTTTTCTTTAATAATTAGAAAGAAGTGCCTTCATTGCAGACTCAAAATTTGTCAGACATTAGAAATAGCTCTTATGGCTTCATTCACTTATAGCATTTATAATGTACTAGTGTCCTACAGAAATGTTTGCTGCTCCACTGGTCGAGTCAAAGAAATCCAGGAACTGTGATAACGCTGAATGTTACCCCATACATATTGTTTATGTGTCTACATTGCAAAGCCTTTGGCACAAGGTACTTCAGAGAACTAAATTAATGCCAATAAGAACGGACATCTGACCTCGGCTCTGACTAACTGTACTGTAAGTGACAATCATTCAAATGGGAAAACACCGGTCTGTGCAGAGAGAATGATCTTGCAATAAATAGTTTGCGGGAGTAATGTAACCCAAACCTGAAGACATGGACAAGTTACTTGTCCACAAGCAAAAAGACTGTAAACGGTGTAATTACAATGAAACAAATGAAAGGGAAGCAGCTTCAACTACAATGTTTATATAAATAAGAGACGGTGGCTGGACCTTGTAGATCTGCTGAGGATAGACAGTATTATTCTGAAACTATCAAAATTGAAGATATCTCGTTGTCATAATAGTAGTTTATTAAACTGCAGAAAGAGTCCTAAGCAACTCAAGAGAGGCTTGCAAGGAGAGCCAATGAACATTCCTCATAAAAGGATGTGGTACCTGAAGATGTGTGGAATCTCCTCGGCTCAAATACATGGACCCCAAGTTCCTTGGGGTAATCATCATGGCCCAACAATTAGCTGCCTTGTAATTTGATATCAGTCTGTTCTAGAGATTGGTAAATAAATAACAGGTTGCTTCAAAAGAGACTTTGCCTTCTGTAAAGGTGGTGTAAGGTAAAGCTGCTAACAATGCCTGAAGGTCACCTTCCCTTTTACCAGACATAAAAGGCATCAAAATGTAGTGTGGCATAATCAACTTTAAAACACCAGCCACACACAGGGTTAAATGAGCTAAGAAAACCTGGACTACCATTTTGTTGCTGTGAAAACTGTTGCAGCAAATGTGCTGTATTTTCTTTTAAACAGTGAGAATCTATGGGGATTCCAAAACACAAACACACCTTTGTTTTGCACTTGTAAATATAAAGACCTGCCATATAATCACAAATCGTAGAAATAGCCTTTGTCAGCCAGAAGATACTTATATTGAAGATTATGAGGTTTCACAGTATTCAAATCTGTGTGTAACTGTTAGGGAGATGAAGACATAGGCACATAATGTAGAACAAAGTGAAAAGGCACAGCAGTTGACAACAGTCTCAAGTAAATCATGTCTTGACAATCTAAAAGTGGAATCAGCTATTTTCAAAAAGAGTTTCCCTTGCATAGGTTGTAGGAAGCTGGCCTTGTGTGTGGTGCACACCTATGGTGTTATCACCTTATTCCAGGTATCCCCTATTGGTGAGGCGTAGGCAGCGTTTCAGAAGCCTAGGCTCTTTAGAGGGAGCTGTGGACAAGCAGCTAAGACTTATCAATGAGACCTGCAACGCATATGCAATACCACAGTAGTCATGGAGCAACTTACACGCATGAAAGAACCACTCAGTGTTACAAAAATAAAGGGACCTTATTATAGTAACACAAATACTAGAACACTGAATAGGCAATCCCCCAACCGGAAGTAAGTAAACACACTATTATATACACATTAGCAATCTGTAAATAGCATGAAAATAAACAGACATTGGAAAAAGCAATATCAAATAGTGAGAGCACTAGGGGAGGGCCAAACCATATCCAAAAAACATGGAATGTGAAAGGCAGTCCCCCACTGAAGGAAGTGTAATCAGTAGAGGGGAGATGAGGGAACTATTAACCCCAAGAGTTGAGCACCAGTGTGATCCCCAGCGACCAGGAGAGCAGAGGTAAGCATCTGGCTTTCCCCATAACTAACAGGAGGACTTTGGAAAAGGATTATGCAAGACTCAACCAAGACTGAAAGAACCCAAAGGTGGATCTTGATAGAAGAGGACCTGCAAAAGAAGGGGAACAGGTCCAGTTTGAGATGGAGTGTCAGGCGGTGGCAGGAGCCACTACCCACCCTTCTGTGGATGCAGAACCAGGTGGACGAAGAAGATCAGCAGTGCAGCACAGGAGCTGAAGAGGAGTTCCAAAAGTGACGCAAGTGATGTACCTCGTCCGCACTTGTGATACAGTCGGTTAGTGGTGTAGGAAAACCACCAACAAGCCTTGGCAAATCTAAGAGATGCAGAAGAAGGTTTGCAAGGCTGAAGAGGACCAGCAAGGTCTAAGGTCCTGACCCAAAGAGGGGAGTCCGGGGTGACCCTCAGCAGCTCAGACTGTCACAAGAAGAGGAGGCAGCCCCCACAGGCAACCCACTGGCAGCAGGCTCAGAAGTCGCGGTGAGGCCCACTCAGCACACCTGAAGCAAAGTCCTACATTGTTGGACCAGCAGGCAGGAGACTGTGCTTTGCAGGAAGAAGTGCTGGGGGCCGGAGCTACACAGAGGATGAAGATCCATTGGAGGAGATACAAACAAGCCTTGGAAGCTGCAAGAGTTGCGGTGCACTGGGGTGCTGTCCTGCAAGAAGAGGCAAGGGCTTAATGTCTCCGAAGTTGGACAGCTGGTAGAGAGGACCAAGGGGACCACTCCAGACAATACCTGTGATGCATAATCCACGCAGTTCTGTCAGAGCGAGGATACATACAGCTGGTCGTTGTTGCAGTTAGTGCCTGCAGATGCAGGGGAGTGACTACTTCACTCCAAGAGAGATTCCTTCTTACATCTTGTGCAGGCTGAAGACTTGTCGCCCACAGAGAATGTACAGCCGGGGAAATGTTGCAGTAGATGGAAGGAGCTGGAGAAACAATGTTGCAGAGCAGAGTCGTCGCTAAAGTTACAGACTGTTGGTTCCTGGAGGGTCCAGTTGCAGTCCCAGTGGCCAGAAAATGAAGTAAATCTGAGGACCCACCCAAGAAGGAGACTCTAAACAGCTCTTGAATGGGGAATGGTCACCTAGTAGGGTGGACACCTATCAGGAGGGGGCAGTGACGTCACCTGACGTAGCCACTCAAGATGCTCCCAGGGGCCTCTGCCCACCTTGGATTCAAGATGGCAGCATCGAGTGACCACCTGGAGGAGCTCTGGGCACCACCCATAGGGTGGTGATGGACAGGGGAGTGGTCACTCCCCTTTCCTTTGTCAAGTTTTGTGCCAGAGTTGGGACAGAGGGACCCTGGACTGGTGCAAACCGGTTTATGAAAGGAGGGCACCAAATGTGCCCTTCAAAGCATACTGGTGGCTTGGCGAGTCTACCCCTCCCAAGCCATGTAAGACCTATTTCACATGAAATCATTTGTTCTGCCTTCCTCTGCCTGAGCTGGTCAAGCAGCAGGAGGGAAGAAACCTGTCTGAGGGGTGGCAGCGGCACGGGCTTCCCCAGAAGACTAGTAGCAGCATTGGTTGGGTTTCTCTAAGGAGCCCCCAGAGTGCATGGAATCATACAACCAATACGGACAACAGGGGTATGATGCGACATGTTTGATACCAAACATGCCCATGTTTGGAGTAACCATTACGTAGCTGGACACAGGTAGGTAAAATGGCTTCCCCACATTTACAAAGTCTAGTGCAATAGAGCTGAAGTTCGTAGGGGCTCCTCTGCTCATGGAGGGGTTCCATCACACACAGGTACCTGCACCCTGCCCTCTGGGCTAAGAGGGCCTACCATAGGGGTGACTTACAGTGACCTGGTGCAGTGACCTGTAGTAAAAGTATGTATGCACCTTTTCAAGCAGACTGCTGTGGCAGGCCTGCAGACATATTTTGCATGGGCTCCCCTGGGTGGCATAATACTTCTGCAGCCCATGGGGAACCTCTGCTGCCTCAATGCCCTGGGCAACTAAGTACCATATACCAGGGACTTATATAGGGGCACCAGTATGCCAATTGTGGGGTGTGCAAAGTCCTAAGTGACCAAATTTGGAGGGAAAGAGCAGAATCACTAGGGTCCTGGTTAGCAGTGAAAACAGTCAAAACATACTGACAGTAGGCAAAAAAGTGGGGGTATCCATGCCAAAAAGATGGTACCTTCCTACACAGATGTATTCAGTCATTATGTATGAATAACTAGAATATACCTAAGAAATCCAGCTAAACATGACATTACAAAATCACAGACTCATTTGATTTGTAACCAGAGTCTGTCTTTTGAAGTAGATGGGTGGCTCTACTAATGCCACCAACACCAACTATCCAATACCAGCAACATAGGCAGTTCCTTGAAATCACATCTACTTCACATACTGTGGGAGGTTGACATATGGCAACAGGAAAGGAGTGAGGTCATTCCCCGATGTCGAAGTGTGGGTCTCTGGTATCATAAGAAGTAGTATGCATTAAAACAATAGGCTGCAAGGGGAATGCAAAGTTTAACTTCATAGCCTATCTATGTCCTTTTTAAAAAGGCCCAAAGTTAGCCACTGAGCAATAGGTGACAGCCCCCTCTATAACTCTCACCACAGAGGCTCCTGTTCCTCAGATTTCTGCGCACAATAAGGGGAGCCTCTATTGGAAGGAGGGCGGGTTGCATGTGAAACTATGAATGATTCCAATACTTGAGAACTACAGTTACAGTTAAGTAACATTTTCATCTCCAATATTCGATCTTTCAAGGATTCACATGCTTGAATTAGAATAATCAGCAGTTTATAATCACAAATAACAGGCATATACAAAGTAAGTGATGGTGGGCAAAGAAATTAGTGTGTGGGTCACCTTATTGGAATAGATGGTGTAAAGCTGCTTGCCCCATTGATGCACCCGACTTATCAGCCTCATCCAGGCAGTAGTGTTGAGTGAAGGTGTGTCTGCTGGACCATGTTGCTGCTCTGCAGATCTGTTGGATGAACACAGCCGCAAATAGAGCTGTTGATATAGATACAGCACTCGTAGGGTGGTCTTTCACTCTCTGCATCAATGGTTTCCCTGGCTTTGCATGGCAGAATTGAATGGCATCTGCAATCCATCTTCTGATTGTGGTTTTGGATGCTGGAAACCCTTTTTTGAAGTTACCATATGTCATAATCAACTGCTCTGATTTACAAAATTGTTGTGTTCTATGTAAATAGAACTTGATGCACCTTCTAACATTCAAGGTGTTAAGAGTCTGCTCCACTCTTGTGTTAGGATTTTTTTAAAAAAATTCTGAGAATAATGGGCTGATTTAGATGAAAGTCAGACGGTATTTTAGGTATGAATTTAGGGTTAGTCCTGAGGAGAATACTGTCCTTTTTGAACTGCATGAAAGGTTCTTTTGTAGTAAATGCTTGTTCCTCACCCAGCTTTCCAGCAGATGTAAGCGCAAGTAGCAGTGCAGTTTTCCAAGTAAGATATTTTAGGTCTGCCTTGTGGACAGGTTTGAATGGGTCTTTCATCAGCTAGCTTAAGACAATATTAAGAAGCCAAATAGGAGGCGTTTTTCTTACGGGGGGAAAACCATGAAGAGTCATTTTATGAATTATTTGATAATTCTTGATGACCAGAGAGACAGTGCTTTATCTGCTCTCCGAAAGCGGGGAACTGCTGCTAAGTGAACCTTTACAGATGAAAGAGTAAGTCCAGAATTTTCTTGATGCTGGAGATATGGTAAAATCTGTTAAGGAGTTGAAGAAAATGGGTGCAAGTTTCTTTGCTGGCACCAAATACAAAAACGTTCCCATTTTAATTTATACAATTTGTTGGTGGATTCTGCTCTGGCTTTGGGCAGAATTTCTCTACAATCAGAGAGAACGTTAAGGTCCTCGATCTTATGGTATTCATGAGCCAAGCCGATAAATGCAGAGGTGTTGGGATGCAAGATCTGGCCCCTGTTTATTGTGGGCATTAGTTGTGTGTAGTTGTTCCGAAAGCAGAATTTCTGTGTACCAGAACTGTCCAGGCCATCTGGGAGCTATGAGAATGATCCTGCATGGTGCCCTATTTAATTTTCAAGTATCCTTGGGATTAAAGGAATCGGGGGTGAGGGGTGGGGGAGGGGGTGTGGGGAAGCATAAGCAAATATTTTCGACCATCCTATCGAAAATGCATCTCCCCATGATCCGTTTTGATGACGCCAACTTGCTTAGTACTGGCATTTGCGGATGCTCCTGGTCGCAAACAGGTCCAGTTTCGGTGTGCCCTATTAAGTGATGTTTTGTAGTAGTTGATGGTCACGCTCCCACTCATGGCAGATTGAACTCATTCTGTCTAGTGTGTATACGAGTACATTTGATGCTCCTGGTAAATGTTCCCCTCTCAGGGAGATTTTGTTTTGTATAGCCTGCTTCCAAATCTCCTGCGCTTGGTGTGACAGGGATGTTGAACGTGTACTTCCTTGCTTGTTTAAGTGTGTATGCACGTGGTACTGTCCGTTCTGATGAGCATGGACAATTTTGCAACTCTGGGAAGGAATGAGTGGAGTGCCAAAGCTATGGCTTTTAGTTAAAGATGATTGATGTACATGTTCTTGCAGGAGTTGGACCATTTTTCACTGATGGAGAGATCTTGCAGGTGAGCATCCCATCCTTGTAGGGACACTTCTGTTGTTATCACAAAATCCGTTATTGGTGGTAGAAATGTAAGTCCTTCTGCAACATTCTTTTTGTGTCCCCATTACTGCATGGAAGATATCATTATCTGAGTGATATGAATGATGTCAAAGGATCCTTGTGATTGCTTCCACTGTTTGTCTATGTCCGCCTGCAGTGGCCTCATGTGAAGCCTGCAATTTGGGATTAGCAGAATGCAAGAAGATAGTATTCCCAGGAACGATTGGTATATCCAAACTGAAACAGACTTTCTTTTGATAATTTTGTGGGCCAATTCTTGTATCTCTTACCAAGGAGGTGGAAGCTTTGACTGTATTGGTGTTGATAACTGCACCGAGGAAGGTTGTTTTTGTTTTCAGAATTAGAGATGACTTTTGAAGATTTGTTGGGAGGCCCAAAGTCTTGAAAAACGTGAAACATAGGTTTGTATGTTCTGTGACTGTTTTTGCTGCGGGGGCGTTGATCAACCAATCGTAAAAGTATGGGAAAACTTGAACTCCTTTTTGTCTTAGACGGGCTGCCACTGGGGCTTGCATTTTTGTGAATATCCGAGGAGCTGACTTTAAACCAAACGTCAGCGCTTTGAACTGGTAGTGAGAGCTGGTTACCTGGAATCGTAAGTACTTTTGATGATTGGGATGAATAGGTATGTGGAAATATCCATCCTGGAGGTCGATAGGTGTCATATAGTCTCCATGGTTTACAAGGTGTAAGATGTCTTGTAAAGTGACCATTCGAAATGATAGTTTTTTTTAGATATTTGTTTAGTTTCCGAAGGTCTAATAACGGAAGCCAGTCTCATGATTTTATTCTGATGAGAAAGAAACAGGAGTAAAAGCCCATTCTTTTTTTGAGCTTTGGAACACTTTCTATTGCCCCCTTCTTTATCATAGGAGAAATTCCCTTCAGTAGTTGTTTAGACGTGGAAAGGGTGGTTCTCTGGGTGGGAAATTCAATGGTTTGTTGATGAATTCGAGGGTGTGCCCTCAGGTTATGACATCTAGAACCCATTTGTCCATTGTTATACCAGCTCATTGGTGTAAACATTGGGAAATTCATCCTCATAAAATTTGTTTTTGATTGGGAATATGGGGTAGCCTGTGGTTGTGTAAGGTCATTGTTTTCTTGTAGTGTCTGGGCCCCTGGTGAGTTGTTTCCCTCTAGTAGGTTGCAGAAGGCGGCTGCCTGTACTGCTGGATGTCGTGTGAACGGTATTGTCTTTGGTAGGGTTGATATTACTGTCCATAATGTTGAAAACCTCCTCAATGAGAAAAGGTGTTCATGCCTCTGGCTCCTCGAAAGGGCTGCCTTGTTGTCTGAAACATACACAATGATCTGGCTGTATCAATATTGGTCTTGATGGCTTGTAAAGCACCATCAATATGTTTCCCGAATAATGACTCACTGGCATGGAGCATATCCAAATGTTTGCTTTGTACTTCTGGTCTAAAGGTCGTGGCTTTCCTGTCGAGGAGATGTCAATGGCACAGTATATTATCTCTTCAGACCCTCACTCCCCTTCCTGGAGAATTATTCTGGCTTCCTCTTTAGAGTCATCTGTCAGGAGAACTATGTATTGTGACATATCCAACCACATTTGTCTATTGAATCTTGCAATAATCACCATTAATTAGCTGCCCGAATTGTAAGTCCTGTTATACTTGAGAATTGCTTCCCAATAGAATCAAGACGGCTATCTTTATGTGGTGGTATAGTGATGATGGGTTTTTGGAACGCCTCTGGGCCGCTTGACTAATAACAGAATCTGGGATCAGATGGCTTACTAAACATGCTGGTGCATTGTCTGGCACTTTGTATTTTTTTATCCAGTCTGGGCATAACTGCTGATATGGTGGCTCAATGTTTCATAGTGCCAATACCCCCTGCCCAGATAAAATATATTATGGGGGAGTCACTTTCACTGACTTTTCCCTGGGTTCCTTAAAATCGTATAAAAAGCATTCTGCCTGCTTGGAGGTAAGGGGTAATTGGAACCTCTTTGCTGCACATTCCATTATATTATGAAAACCACCTAGATAGTCTGGTGGAGAGTCTACAGGAGGTGGTGATGGTTGCTGTATGATAATCATCCAACTCCATAGTCGTGGAGGCTTGGTCTCTTATCTCACCCTCTTCTTCTTGTTCCCCTTCTGAATGTATCCTGGTCATCTGGCGGTTGGTCTGATAATGGCATTCTAGATAATGGAGGCACTAATAAAGGTAATGTAGTACGGTGAATGGGTGGTATTTGAGGAAGATCTCGCTGGGGTTTGAAACTATGATGGAGGTGTGGAATGAGGAGGTTCAGGAAATCATTTATAATAATCTTGAAGCATTGTTTGCAGATTGAATATCAAGTCTTGTGGACTGCTTGGTACTTTTGATCATATTGTGAGCAGATCTGGTAACGCTGTTGTGCATTTTGATCGATGCAAGAATCGTCCTGATAGTACTGATCATCATCCTGTTCGTCATCTTGGTATTTAAGTTGTAATTCGGAAGAGCTGTGACCTACGCCGAAAGGTCCATCGTCGTCTGATTCATCATCTAGTGGTGAAAATGGGTTGATCTTACTTGGCGAGGTGTGTTCCGGAAGTAAGAGTTCCTCTGAGGATAGTCAGACAGTGACATGCCTGTTGTAGGTATTAAGGGTATTAAGAGTATCAGAGGAATGCTGGCAATATGTCTGATTGATGGAAATGCCGTGGACGATGTGGTTGTCATCAGTACTGTTGTCGACGCTACTCTCGTCGACGATGACTTTGTTTTTAAAGCTTATGAACTCTTTCTATTATTGGTGGTGTTTTCTTGGAAGCCGTCGACTGTGCTGTAGTTTACGGCAATGGTTTCACAGTTATGTTGCTTATCGACAACAGTGGTTTTGGTGCCGTTGACGACTTCTGCGATGGCTGTTGTGACATTGCTCTTTGTGTAGACTGAGCATTAGATGTAATCCTGCAAGAGACAATGATCGTCGACGTTAGTGGAGACGAGGATATTGTCATCGGTGATGCCGCCATTGTGAACATCGATGTTATGGTGATGGTTGTCATTGACGAGATTATCAACGCCGCTGTTGTTGGCAATAATTTTTTAATCTTTTGTCAGAAGTAACCTCTGTTGATAAAAGAAGTGATTTTGATGTCTTTCTCAAGAGAAACGTCCTTATTAGCTGGTGTTGAGGGCTCAGAAGAGACCTCAGAAGAATACTTTTATGTGGTAAAACCTCCTTTCTAGTTTGCATATGGTGAGATTTTTTTAAGTGCTTTTCTATGGTCCTCCAAAGGCTCCCCTTCCTGTGATCTTTCTCTCCTGTGAGATTTTATGGTGTGTGAAGTTTCTTCCTCAGGGACTGGATTTTCTTTTGATTTCAGTCTCTGTAACCACAAGAGGAGACCTCTTTCATGTCCTTTATGTTTTTCTGTGAACATTTCCTACATATTTTGCAATCTATAACTTTATGTTCTGTATAGAGACAGTAAATTTACTCTATGAAGGTCCTTTAAGTGTAGTCTCTTTTTGCCACAGGTGTTACGTGGCTTAAGCCCTTTCTTGGAGATTCTGACATGTTCAGAGTATCCTAGACTGAATTAAAATGACATTTAAAGCTGACCTGAGAATAGTAGTGCTGGCAATAGTTGTTCTGAAAAGAAAACTGAGCAGAGCTCAGGAAGACTCCTATCACCTGACGTGAGGAAGAAAATCTGAGGAACTGGAGCCTCTGTGGTGAGGGATCTAGAGGGTGCTGTCACCTGATTGGTAATAACTTTGGTCCTTTTTAAAAAAAAGGACATTGATAGGCTATTAAGTTAAACTTTGAATTACATTTGCAGCCTATTGTTTTAATGCATACTTTTTGTTATGATACTAGAGACTCCCACTTAGATGACGGGGAATGATTCAAACATGTGAATCTATGAAAGATCCAATACTGAGAAAAATAAAAATGTATGCACAGTGGGAAGGAAGATGGTAGGGGAATGAGACTGAAGGAAGCTGGCTCCCAGGTGAAATCCATATGACTTGCTTCCGGATGGCGAATCACATAATGCACTGAAGCACATTAGCAACTCTAAACTCTCACTTGTAAAAGTATTATGCAATTGCCTGTTGATCTTTCTGTATCGCTGGCTTTCAGTCAGAGCTTTCAGAAGTCATAAACAGAAATCATATTTCTCTGGAACAAAGAAGGTGGTCTGCTGAAGTAATGAAAATATGTTTCTTCTTTCTCACCAGGAATGGCACAATTTGGTTCAAAGTACTTGAATAGTTCTTGGGCTCAGGACCTTTCTACAGCGACCTTGTTCTTCAGACAAGATTTATTTATTTCACCATACATTCCTGTAGTGACATTGTTCTTCTAAAAGATTCAAATATAATGTCTAAAAATAGTAGGGAAAAAACTTATTGTGCTACTATCACCTTAAGTAGACATTTCTTATCAGGTGCACAAAGTCCAAGGAGAACAGCCATTACACCACCTTCTTGGATGAGAAACTCTTATAACATTTAGGCAGTATGACCCAGCACTCTGTCTCATTGTAACAAAAAGTATAGTCTTAACAAAACAACGTATTTAATAACAATAATATTGAAGTTAGTGTGCAATTAATCTGTCAAATATGATCTGTAATTTCACTTGTATCCAGGACCAACACGTTTCGCTTGGTGAGAACTTCTTCAGGGTTTTAAACTCTCAATATCATAATCAAGGCATGCAAAACGTTTGGTTACTAGAAAGTGGCAGGAGTAACAACCATGTCTTATTTCTAGCACAGGCTCCCTGTCTATAGCCCCTCTGTGCAAACGGCTTGCACTTCCTGCAGCAAAAAGAAGAGATGGTCCTCCATCAGTCATTGGGGGGGATGATGGTGGAAGGTGCTGCAGCAAGATAATGAAAGGTGGGGCATATCCCAGCCAAACAATTTGCAGGACCCAACTCTGATGTTATAGCCTGCCAACCCAGCAAGAATCATCCAATCAGGCCCCTCACCAAGTTACTCTGATCCACTAAGAACATGTGAAAGGTGTCTGGCATGCGGGGAGGGAAGGAAGGATGGGGCAGGGTGGTTTGGTGGATTGGGCAGCCCGTTGACCTCGACTGCGGAGGCACCACAGCCTTGACTGCAAAACTAATGGGTGCCTTGTTGAGGTTGGATTAGCTTGCTGTATGGGGTGTCTCTGCTGAAACTGCAAAAGGAGCAGTAGGGCTGATGCAGCTAGCGAGGTGGGGCAGATAAGCCCAGGGAGCATGCTGTAGCCCTGCTCTCCTCGAGCTGCTTGAGAGCAGAATCTGCCTTGTCCCCCAACAGGCAAATCCTGTGAAAAGTCATGTCTATTAGAGCTGACTGAACATTTCCTAAAAAATTAGGGGACTGCAGCCAAGAGTAGCAGCAAATGGTGACACTGGCACCAATTACCTGCCCGATGGAATCAGTGGTATCCAAGGCACAGTGAATTGTAAACTTGGCAGCGTTATAACCGTCCTGTATGGCCTGGGCAAGGACAGGTCAAATATCTTCAGGGACCCATGGAAAGATTTGAGCCACCGATTCCCAAAGGGCAAGAGAACAGTGTCCCAGCAGACAGATGGTGGACTAGAAGACTTGCTTCCTGAATGTCTTCACCCGTTTTGACTCTTGATTGGATGGTGGAGTGGGGAGGGGTATAGTAGTACAGAAAGTGTTGGGGTTAGTCTTTTTTTCAGATGCCTGCACCATCAAGCTTTCAGGAGAAGTTTGCTGAGAAAGTAGGGTCACATGGGGCCGAGAGGTTGGGTCGTGCAATCTGGCAGTTGACCGGGGTGCAAGAGCAGTTTGGCCCATACCCCTAACAAAGTATTATTAAGGGCCATGTTAAAAGGCAAGAGGGACTCAGTGGACGTTTTCCCAGGCTGAAGGATGTCTGTGAGAACACTGGATCTGACCTCCAAGATGGGGAGCTGGAGGTCAAAGTGTTTGGCAGCCCTACGCATTGCCATGTGTAAGAAGCACTCTCCTCAGTGGCAGGATGAGGGGGCAAGAGGAGGCCTGGGGAGGAATCAAGGCCACTGGCATTCTGTAAGTTGTCATATCAATCCTCTTCATGATAAGGTTGGCCAGTCTCATTACCCATATCATAACCACTCTCCCAGTCCGTGCCAGCGCTGACTTGGCATCACAGAGGAAAATTAGGGCCTTGCCTACTGGAGTTGATGGAGTTGTCAGCTAAGTACCTAGAACCAGCATGGACTATGCGGAGGAGGTGGCTGGGGACAGTGGCTGCTCCGTAGGGGGCTTGGCGGGTTCAGCTGGCGCTAAGGGTGAACCCACCTGCGTTAATCCAGGTGGGGAACCTCCAGGCCACATGTGACCCACAGGTGCACCTGAGGGCAAGGATTCAAAGAGTCTGAGCATGGCCTCATAGAATTCTTCAATGGTTGAGGAGTAGCAGATGGCCCTGGGAACTCAGGTTGTGCCGGAGCAAGTTAAATGACTGCAAGATCTAGATGCAGCGCCCCATCCCATGCCTTCTCAGTGGCAGGGAGGGACCAAGTCCCACTCAGACTTCTGGTGTGACTTATCTGAAGACTTTGCCCGAGATGAACTACTGGAACGAGTCCTGCTAAGTTTCAGAGACTTCCAGTGCACAGCGATGAAGAATTTTAGCTTGTGGTCTTGTATTTTTGTACTGCCTTCAGGTTTATCTAAGGGCAGTCACTGCTTGACCCTAGACACCACAGGCAAATCTGAGGAGCATCTGTCACAGACATTTGTTTGCGACAGTCTTTACAGGGCTTAAAACTTGTTGTTTTGGGAGCCCTTGCACAATGTCTAAAAATCTTTGATGATGGTAAGGGTCTTAAAGAGATGAGAGGTAGCTCTGGATCTCCATCTGATGGCACAGAAAGAAAGGAACTGACATCAGCATGAACGAGGGGTGCCTATATGGGCTCAACAGCATAATACCACTAATGTATACCTATTTTAGCCATGTTTTAGACACATTATTTTAACAAACAAGGCCTGCCTTTGTGCACTTTAGCCCAGTTAAATTTTATTCAGCATTGCTTTTTCTTCCTAGCATTAGCCACATTTGCGGTGTTGTTTTATTTTCTCTATCTGTTTGTTCTTTCACCTAGGAAAGCATTGCTTTCTTAGCAGTGCATTAATTTTACTTTGAGCTTTCCTAAAGGCTGCAGTCAGATAGGCTTTACTGAAGAACAGAAAGTGGGCACTAGCACTGCTAGACAGTGCAGCACAGGTCACAATAGTTCACCAGGATCTTCAAGAGAATCTAGAGGTGAAAGCAACTGATGACTTCTTACAAGGTGAGGCTGCGGACATGCGTGTCTCCACGCCTGATAGTGTATAAAGTAACTATACAGTTAGAAGGAGACACTGAATGCACAATTGACGCCATCTTTTGGAATCGCGTTGTTACCATTCACAATATTTTGTTGGCCATTAAGGATTGGCCACCAGGATTTCTCCGTAATCTCCCCTATAGGGTAGAAATTATTGAAGAAGTTCTCGTCCCTTGTTCCCAGAAAGCTCATAGAAATTCAAGCCATTGATTGGGCAGTGGCGCAGGCACTCACGCTAGATTGCAACCACATAGGCTGGGATAAAGATTCCCCCTATAATCCAGTACCCGTTAAATCCCAACCTCAACTTTAACTTCAGCCTCAACCCAATTTCCAATAAAGCATGAAGCTAAAGCACCTGTGAGGGAAATCCTTACTCAGAATACCCCCTCCTAATTTCTAAAAAACTGCTACAGTGTGTTTACTTGGATCATTGTGGCCGCATGACATCTGACAGTGCACACAAATACATTTTAGTCACTGTTGACTCATGCTCCAGATTTCTATGGGTTTGGCCACAACGTTCGGCTGATGCTTGAACTGTTATTAAAGATGTGCAACTCTTTATTGGCAAATATGCTGTTGCGGCTTTCCACTCGGACAAGGACCCTGGTTTCCCCTCAAGGGCTTTCAGGGACGCCATGGCTTACTTAGGGGTCCAACTTCATTATATGTCTAAATTTTATTCTGAGGCAAATAGTGCTGTGGAGTGAAGAAACCGGGATTTAAAGCAATCCTTAACAGCCAGAGAATTAGGCATGGGTCGAAGTTGACTTACTCACCTGTATGGAGTCCATAAAGCAGCTAACCTGCCCAGAAGGTCCCTGGAGGGGGTGTATCTTACACAAATGCCTTTTCGGAACACAAATGTATGTTGCAGATCTTGAGGGTCCTGGTGTGGAGGCAGCAGATGCACCTTTTGACATAAAGGAACGTGTCACAGTCTTGCAGGACTTACAACAGTTCCATGATGACAACGCATCTGCCAGTGCAGCCTCTTTGGGAATAATGGCTGCACCACGAACATCTACCATCTAGTTGGGGATCTAGTGCGTGAAAAAAGATTGCTGTGAAAAAGGAGTTCAGTCCTTCCCATCGTGCACCGGTTCCAGTCCTGGGAATACACGGTACCAGAACTGTCATTTTACCACTGCTGCCCAGTTCTAAAGAAAATCACTTTGTCTCCATTGGCAATGTCAAGCTACACCATATGGCCGATCCTGCACAGCAGACGTAGAGGACTCCTGGGTAGTACACGAATCCTCTTCACTACCGACCAGAATGTCCCTCTACAGGTTTTAAGCAGCAACGCTGACACCTCTCCGAGCTTGGGGAGGGTGGAAAATGATCTTTTATTAATTCCATTAACTTCTTCTGCAACAAGTAACGTCAACAATGTTGAGCGATTCTACACAAACGGATGGTATAGTCTACTATAAACCACCGCAAAAGACTTCTGCCAGCTTCCCTCTTCCAAACACGGCTCCTGCTTTTGCACAAACAGCTTCTGAATATTTTGCCGACATCAGTAACACTTTCCCTGACTCATATGCCTCTTCTGCAACAGAACTGTCAAGAGCATGTAAGCTAATAATTTGGCTCAAAATTAACTATTTTACTCTTCCATGGAACTATCAATGGCTCTTATTAACTGCACTTGCCTTCCTCCTTTGGATTGGGTTTGTCATAGTTTCCTTTTTACTGATCCATTACCTTCCTGAACGCTCTACAGTTGAACTGGTGGATGAGGTCCTAAAACCAAATTTTTCCTCTCACAAAGTCTGCAGGGATTTGTCTCTAGTGAACATTTCCACTATACCAATTCCTGAAGGGATTGTTTGGGACAAAGTATCATTTGATATATGGCCCGACGGAGGTCATCCAAATTCCATATGCATTTAAACTTTCCATGAACAATGTTATAACACCCGGAGTAGTTTCTGATGATTGGGATGTGAAAACAGTTGATTCTATGATATATGAGTTGCAATATTTCACTGTATTTGAAAGTGAGGATGTATATCAATCCAAAGAAAATTATGGAGATATGTTCTCCTATTACTATTATGGACATAATTTCCTCCCCAAGCAAGTATCCAAAAGACTATTTTTAATTATACTCAGTGGGAACACTGTCCGACTCTGCCAGTGGGGAGTTCCAAAACGTATACTGAAAAGTTTACATATTTCTCTGGACACAATGTTAAAAATGCTGAGTCAAATTATTAACTGCCAGTAATGGAAAGTCAACACATTTTATTGACTGATACAAAATTGATTTATTCTGATTCCTTTCTTTCCTGGTAAGCTATAGAAGGTTATGAACATTGGTTGAAGTCGATAGACTTAAAAAGTGTGTGGGGAACTAAAAATTGGCAAATAAGGGGAAAATTAAGTTTTATTTAGAGCATGCCTGATACCTGTTCAAATGAAACTGTACAATAGACAAGTTGTTTAGGCTTGGCAAAAATTAAGGATGTGAATGCACCCAGTATTCCTGGCCCTGCAAAAGTTTACAAATTGCAAAAGTGCATAAATGTAATTGAAGATCAGCTTGATGAGTGGGTTCAGAATGGAATAGTTAACACATCACGTCCTGGTAGGTAGTTATTGGGGCATGTACACCCCAATGGGTGCCATACATGTTTTGTAAACTCCACGTTTTTTTTTTTTTTTTAGAACAAATAGGCCAGACCCTCGCTATGTGTCATCGGAACACTTGGGTATAGTGACAGGGAAGTGTAGGGAAAGTATGCCAGCAATGGTTGAAAAGTTCCTCACTTGATGCTGTTAAAGAACACCTCAGATTTGCAGGATTTCCTGTTAGGCCCCAGAAGACAATGCAGAAAGTGCTTCTTATATGCAGTATATAATGAAATTTGGAAACTTTCCCAACAACAAGGTGCTGCCCGGTTAAGGCAAATATATCAGAAAAATTTACAGAAAGCATTAGCCGTTGTAGAGAATGGGATTAACACCTTGTCCAACCGGATTTACACTTTAAACAACATTGTCTATTCTGCAACAGACATAGTACAGAGTGAGATGTCAACTTTACACCATAGACAGAGTCAGCTAAGGTCCATTATGCAGTTACGTTGGACACTACAAACATTAAAAGCAGGTCGCGTTTCCTGGCAACACGTTAGCACAAGGGACATATTTTTGACATTTAATTTAACTCAGCAACAACAAATAATGCCTAAAAAGGAAGCGACTTATGTCATGCTAAACACTGAAAAATTGCCTTTTACTGTGGCTAAAATACCATCTGCTGAATGGTTAAAACACCAGTTTATCAATCTGCCTATTTCAACACTTCAATTCATATCCTGCTTGAAACACAATCCAGTAGGCAGATATGAAAAGCTGGGAGACAGTTATATACACGAGGTGTGGGAGCTTCCCTTTTCGTACAAATGTTTCAATGGCATGAAAGAGGTCTTTCTTAGCGGCAGTGAATGAGAGACTTCTGTGAGCCATTCAATGGTTTGTAAACAGCTGTCGTTAAGGGTGCGTTTGCTACGGTAAGCTGTCTATGAGTTGCCTTTCATGGATCATGCAGCTCTTAACTCAACCTTGGGCACAACACGGAATGCTGCTACCTCAGCTGGAGCTCAAGCTTTGGAACATGAGTGCGCCTTGGTTTTCCTTGGAAATGATTTGGATATTTTACCACCTGCCGAAGTGGAACATTTCCTGGCTTCAATTGTCCCGGATATAATTGGTGATTTTAAAAATGACATTGACTTTTTAATTAGGTTTTATTGGTGCCACTGCTGATGTTTTAAATTGCCCCTTTTACCCCCTGCTCAAGAGTCTTTTAACTTGTCATTATTGATATTCATGTTTATTTGTTTTTATGAATAGGTTTTAGTAGCTTTCATATTTTATTTTAGTTTAGGCTTTTAACCACCTTTGAACTGGCAAGGGGAGTGTGTTGTATAGCTATTTTAGCCATGTTTTAGACATGTTATTTTAGCAAAGTAGGCCTGCTGTTGCGCACTTTAGCCCAGTTCCATTTTATTCAGCATTGCTTTGTTTTACAAGCATTAGTCACA
This sequence comes from Pleurodeles waltl, assembly GCF_031143425.1. Lineage (NCBI taxonomy): Eukaryota > Metazoa > Chordata > Amphibia > Caudata > Salamandridae > Pleurodeles > Pleurodeles waltl. Next base: position 239,871,879 of record NC_090449.1, on the reverse strand, counting down.
TTTACAGAGTTGTTTTATTTTCTCTATCTGTTTGTTCTTTCACCTAGGAAGCATTATGTTCTTAGCAATGCATTCCTTTTACTTTGAGCTTTCCTAAAGGCTGCAGTCAGATAGGGCTGCTGGCGTAAGTGGTACACTGTGTCTCCGATCTTCACAGAAACATATAGATCTTTATGTGGGAACCTTTTCTTACAACTGTTTTATTATAAACACACTTCTCTGTCCCATACACGTTAGAGGGAGATTCCAGCTAGATGATCACAACTGTATGCTGATTGCTGAATGTCTTTGCTATAGCTGCTTTCTTTGACTGCAGGGCCCCTGACCTATATGGGGAAGGTGTCTTCTTAGACAACAGGCTTCTTTGCTCGGGTATGGGGGATAATGTCTTCCCGGGGGACCTGAAGGGCAGATTAGGGCTTTTCACACTGTGCTCTAACTTGCTTATAGCACGTTTTATCATCCTAGTTATTGCAATAGATTTTATATAAGATGCAGTTACTCCAGTAAAGCTTTTTGAACTATACTCTGCTTATGTTTGTCTTTGCCTGTGTGAGACTAATGTACCTGAGAAAAAGGGAGGAGATCTGATCGACCACGATTCCTCTGAGGAGTCCTCTCTGTCATGAGCCCGGTTGCCACAATCATTCCAGCTCTCGGGTGGAGATGAAGCACTGCTAGAAACTAGCTGCAGTTTCGGAATCCCTATTAGTAGGGAGTGTAGGAAAGGGTCAGTGTTGGCATGGTTACCCACCCCCACACTTTTCGCCTAGTGTGGATGTCAAATTTGACTTAGAGTGTGCTGGGCACCTGCTAACCATGCCTCAGCACCAGTGTTATTTCCTAAAATCTGTACCTTTGTTCCACAATTGGTACAACCCTGGCACACAGTTAAGTCCCTTGTAAAAGGTACTTATGGTACCAAGAGCCCTGTGGCCAGGTAAGGTCTCTAAGGGCTGCAGCATGTATTATGCCACCCTAGGGGACCCCTCACCAAGCACATGAACACTGCCTTGCAGCTTATGTGCTGGTGGGAAGAAAAAGACTAAGTCGACATGGCACCCCTCTCAAGGTGTCATGCCCACAAACCACTGCCTGTGGCACAGGTAAGTCACCTCTCTAGCAGGCTTACAGCCCTAAGGCAGGGTGCACTATCCTACAGGTGAGGGCATAGCTGCATAAGCAATATGCCCCTAAAGTGTATAAGTCCAATCTTAGACACTGTAAGTGCAGTGTAGCTATATTGAGTATATGGTCTGGGAGTTTGTCATCACGAATGCCACAGCTCCATAATGGCTTCACTGAATACTGGAAAAGTTGGTATCAAACTTCTCAGCACAACAAACCCACACTGATGCCAATGTGATTTATTGAAAAATGCACACAGAGGGCACCTTATGGATGCCCCCTGTATGTTAGCCAAACTGCTAGTGTTGGACTGACCACTCTGTGCCAGCCTGCCACTTTGACAAGTTTATGACCACATGGGGTGAGTGCCTTTGTGCACTCTGTGGTCAAAAACAAAGCCTGTCCTGGGTGGAGGTGCTTCACACCTTCCCCCTACAGACACTGTAACACCTGGTGGTGAGCCTCAAAGGCTCAAGTCTCTGATTACAGTGTCCCAGAGCACTCCAGCTAGTGGAGATGCCTGCCCCCAGACAAAGCCCCACTTTTGGCGACAAGTCTGATGGGAAAATTAGGGAAAACAGGGAGGAGTGACCACTCCAGCCAGCACCACCCCTGAGGTGTCAGGAGTTGAGCTGACCCCTTCCCTGCAGAATGCTCCATCTTGGTTTGGAGTACAGGGAGCAATAGCATTAGGTTTGTGCCCCCCTCCCCAAAGGGAGTTGGCACAAGGAGGGTGCAGCCACCCTCAGGGACAGTAGCCATTGGCTAATGCCCTATGACCCCTAAAACGCCCCTACATCTAGGATTTAAAGGCCACCTTGAACCCTGCTCACCAGAGTCCTGGTGACCTGACAGAAAGGACTGTTTAGCTGAAACCCCCAGCAGAGAAGAAGGAAGACAACAACTGCTTTGGCCCCATCCCTACAGGCCTGTCTCCTGCTTCAAAGAACCTGCAAAAGAACAGCAATGCATCCAGCGGGACCAGCGACCTCTCCCAAGCCCCAGAGAACTGCCCTGCACCGAAAAGGCCCAAAGAACTCCGGAGGACAGTGGCCCCGTGTAAGAAAAACCAACAACTAAAGACACCCCACCTCACTCCGGATGCATGAGTCCTGACCATTCTGCACCCGACACCCACGACCCGCGTCCAGGTGCTCCAGCCAGCTAGAGAGGGCCTCCAGACAATTGCGAGCAAGTGCCCACCCTGGGTTGACCTACCCACCCCTCCACAACAACACCTGCAGAGAGAATCACGAAGAACCCCCTGACCGCGAAGCTCCGGACGAGGATATCCTGCACCCGCAGCTCCCAGGCCTTGGAGAAACCAACACCCAGTGCAGCCATGTTCAGCATTCGGCGCTCCTCCTCCCTGTCTAACCAGTGGTGTGCCCGAGATACCCCCCTGGACCTCGCCTGCAGTTTTAGGTGACCCCAGGGGTTCCCTCAGAGACCAGCATTGGAAGCCTGACGTCCTGTTTGCACCCTGCACCCGGCCACCCATGTGCCGCTGAGGGTGTGGGTTTGGAGCCTACTTGTGGCCCCTCCAGTGCTCCTTCAATCCACCCTGGTGTGCCCTCTGAGCCACAGGTACTTACCTGCTGGCAGGCCTGATTACGAGTACCCCCTGTCTCCATAGGAGCCCAAAGTAAATTTGCTTATCTTTGAACTTTGCACCCAGCCGGCTCATGTTGGTGTCGGTGGGTTTTTGGGGTTAACTTGAACCCTAACCGGTGGAATTCCTAAAACCTGGAGAATTAAAATGTAAGTGTTGTACTTACCTGCAAATCAAACTAACATTGCTTCCCTCCAAGAACTGTTTCTGAAATTGCACTGTGCCCATTTTTAAAACAAATAATGGCCAATATTTCAAAAACTGTATAACTAATCGATTTCAAACAAAATACTGGTGATACATGTGTGAAATACGAATCTATATAAGTACTTACCTGAAACTTGAACCTTGTGGTTCTAAAAATAAATTAAGAAAATATATTTGTGCTATATAAAGATAATTGGTCTGGAGTTAAGTCATTGAGTGTGTGCTTCTTCGATTGTCTATGTGTGTACAAAAATGCTTTGCAGTTTTACCCTCTGATAAGCCGAACTGCTCGACCACACTACCACAAGAGAGAGCTTTAGCATTATCTACTTTAGCTTCTGTTAAGCCTCTGGGGAACCCCTGGACTCTGTGCACACTATATCTCATTTTGATATAGTATATACAGAACCAGCTTCCTTCAGGGAGTTCCATTGTCCAATCTCAGCAGTACGAGGGATTGGATTACTATCTTGATGGTCAAATCCGGCATAAAAGGTTTGATTGCACAAAGGAGTGAGAGCAAATTTTGCCCTCTTTGCCATTGCATTGCTGTGTGTTTGAAGGTTAAGGCTTCTGTTCTAGAAGGCCAGATATTTTTGAACACTTCCAAACTGCAGACTCATAGCCTAACACAATAAGTGAATAGAGCCACATGTGAAAGGAGGTAAATCATTTAAGTGGAAATAGCAGGAGGAATGCCATTTGAAGCGAGTTACGCTTTAGTTAGCAGTGACACATCCATGTTTGAAAGTCCCCAATGACTTTGGCTATGAATTCATACGTCGTTTAAGAAGGAGTTTTAAAGCAGATTTTGGTGTCAGAGTTGGGTGTCATCTGGGCAGAATAGATAGGAGATGCCTGAGTGTCTTAATGAGGAGGCTAAAACATCAGTGTAAAGACTGCAGAGCGTTAGAGAGAGACTTGTACCTTGGCAAACCTCGTTTGACATCTGCAGGCCTTAGGAGGAGAAAGGCTAGTTTTAGGTACTGGCACCAGTATAGCGAAGTACAGCTGATGCCTGTTACTTTAATCCCATCCCCTCTTTGAGAATTTTCAGTAGAGTGGCATGGTCCATTATGCTAAAGACCACTCATTGCTCAAGGAGGAAGGCATCACCTTACCTAGGGAAGCTGAGTGTGCAACTGGCTATTTTAATGATATGGTCCAAGTGTTCTAGTAGATTTATACTCAATTAAGAGTTCGAGCTGTACAATATATTTTTTTTTTAGTGAAGCTGTAACAGCAGCTTTATTCAGGAATTCTGAGACTGTACCTTGGTTATACAGGTTTTCTCACATTGGTCCAGTAGGGATTAACAGAAGGGCTAATTTAATTGAGAAGTGGGCTGGGAATGGGCTAAGTGAAATAAGGAGTATTGCGTTTGTGTATGATATTTAGCTATTATTTTGGGTGACCTCTTTGTAGGAGATCTAAGTAACCCTAAGCTTTTTGTGAGGTGATACTGTAGGCCTTACATTTCATCGTTGCAAAGCAGTTGGATAACTCTTCACTCTTTTCTTTAAAATGTCGGTAGCACCTCTGATGTGGGGTGGATACTTTTTTTGCAATCCAGAAAACCTTTTTATGGCATATTTTACTTAGACTATCTCACTATTTTTTATAGTTGGAACGTGTTTTTTAAATATTTTTTTCTAATATTTTGAGGTTGCGTCATGATCTTGAGGAAAGCGGTTTGATCCCCAAAAAGTTATATTACAATTTCACATTAAATACACAATTTCCTTCTTGAGTGCAGTTATGATAAAACACAGTAAGCTATTGTGGCCTCTCTTCTTGTTAAATTACACAACTATTAACTTTTGTATCTTTCTTTATATTAGCTCAAGTTGGCCAATTCATCTTTATAATTGTGGTGACCATCACAGAATAACACACTATAAATATATATTACAATGGATTTGCATAGGTTTTCTCCTGAGTTCAATATTATTACTAGATGCTTTAACTTTACTAAAATCCAGCCATCGTTTAACTATTGTGTACAATTTAGATTACCTCCTACTCAAGCTTGTGAGTCCCTGATAAATAAAAAGAATGGTAGAGTTGCAACAAAAAAAAAAAAAAAAAAAGTGAAAGGCTTACTGTGATACAGAACTGCTAAATCCTGAAGGAAGTCTTAGCCCTCCCAAGCCTCTCATCTGTTACAGTTATGCTCAACCTCTCTGTTTCCAGTGACCCAGTGTCAAGTCTCTTGGCCACGTAAAAAGTCCATGTGATGAAGCCTGGATATACCCTCTTGCCTTGGATACTGCTCTCCCATGAATGAAATGGGCACTGATGGGATGTGTAACAGGAATATCAAAAAGTGGGAGCAAATCCCGATACATCAACGCAATGATATCAAACATGATGGCTTAGATGCTAGTTGACAGTGTGCCAATGGGTCTGTCTGTTGGAGCAGTGATCTGGTTTATGAAATGCAATCACAACCTTTATATTCAAGATGATTTCTGTAAGAAAGTGGATTAATATTTGGGGTGGCAGGACATCCACCATCCGGAATAGTGACACCAACTTTTTCGACAGTATTTATGCAGTACTGAAACTGTAATAAAAGTGAAACAGAAAACAACAAAAATCCAAAACTGCAATAGAAAAACAGAGTAAAACGTAATAAACAAAATGACACCAAAATAACAACTATCCAATAACGTTTAGCAAATTTTAAATAAAAAGAGCACCAAAAAGCACTAAGCACCAATGACTGTCTAGAATGGTAGACCGGTACCCTAGGTGTGACTTCAGGCAGACCTAAATATCGAGTGGGTTGAACACACCATGCAGGTTTATCAATGATTTTACCTCCCAACTTAATCTTTTTTTTAATGAAGCTCAAAATCCTCCAAATGAGCAAGATGAAGACATCTTTGCTATGAGGTCCCGCTGAAGGCTCCAGTGTTTTTTTTTCAAGTCAAACTTTCCAAGTCTCAACTTTTCAGAGGTTCTGGAGTTACTCCTCTGGGTCACATCTACAGCTCCCAGTACCTCAGGGGCATCAATTAGGGAGCAGAACTAATTCCAGCAGAGGACACCAGTGAGCTCCAGTCCAAGTCCAGTTCGTACTAGTCAACTGACCACCTAAGTAAAAAGGACTCTCATAGCTTGATGTGTCCCTGTAGTCACACCTGAGGTCAGCCATTTGACCCTTGGAGCCCACTTCTTTGTCCTAGGTTCAATCGGGAGCAGATCCAGTCCTTCACAACTTCTCTCAGGCCACAGACAGCAAGTCCAGTCCTCGTATGATCTTTCGCAGGTCCAGAACGTTTTCTGAGGAGGGTGGCTTTGGATGTCACAGTTAATGTGGGCATTAGCTAATGGGTAGGGATGACTCCGGGCTCCTCTATAACCAAAAACTGTAAAAGTTCCCAGGGGCAACACCACCCACTTTTTGGGCAGTTCCTCTTTGCTCAAATACAAACAATCTGACAGTGCCCCTTACTCCTCAAATCAAAATAGGCAAACCCTTTGTCTCTTGTGCAGAGCTCATATCCACCCAAAGTGTGGTCAGGGAAATGAACAGTTCCCCCTCCCCTATGTCAACTCCAAACCAGTGTGGGAGCTGCTTCCCTCTCAGTGGGTTCAGAGACAGTATGGCTAGTGTGGACCTGGGGGACAAAGGCTTTCCCTTCTTCAGGTCTCTCCTCACTCTAGACCTTACACCTGTCCTTTTCAGGTTAATGAAGTTCCTAGGTCCACGCCTGCTGGCATTCCTGGATTGGTATGGAAAGCCCAACCCATCCTCTTACCAGGCCTAATACACTGTTCCATTCTGGCAGCAGTTTTCAATCATTAGGGTCAAGCACTTGCTGGGCAGCTTCTGGCAGACTAATGCAAATTAGCCCCCAGAAGCTAGCTTAAGGAAGGGAAAAAGTAACTTCCTGAAAATCACTTTTTCTAAATATCCATTACCAATCTAGTTTCATTATTGAATCAGACTTTTAATAAATATGAAAAATAGTATTTGAAAGACTATTTTAGACACTTCCTGCCAGTGTTAATAGCTTTTGGGGTCTAGTCACTGGATGAGCATGCCAACTTTAATTTCACTTTTAAATATCAGGCACCCGATTATTTGTGGGCCTCAAGATATACTAACTTATTGTTATTTAAAAGCAGGGTTTCCAAACTGTCAAACAAGGGTCATTCTGAATGCAGATTTTTAGGCTGCTGCATTTAGGCTACACACGTAGTCCTAAAGCAGTGTTTTACAGGCTAACTTTATGGATGACACCATGGGTGCTGCAGCCTATGAGTAACATTTAACTTCCTGGCCCTGGGTGTCGTTCCTATACCATATACTAGGGCAAGGTATAACAATCGAGGTAAACCAATTTCACCATGTATAAAATGGGGACCACAGACACTTTACTCCTATTTAGTAGGGGTAAAGTGCACATAGTTCAACAGTCAGTGAAAATGGGATCCAGAAAAGGCAAAATTGCTAGAGGTTCTATACAGGGAGTGCAGAATTATTAGGCAAGTTGTATTTTTGAGGATTAATTTTATTATTGAACAACAATCATGTTCTCAATGAACCCAAAAAACTCATTAATATCAAAGCTGAATATTTTTGGAAGTAGTTTTTAGTTTGTTTTTAGTTTTAGCTATGTTAGGGGGATATCTGTGTGTGCAGGTGACTATTACTGTGCATAATTATTAGGCAACTTAACAAAAAAATATATATACCCATTTCAATTATTAATTATTACCAGTGAAACCAATATAACATCTCAACATTCACAAATATACATTTCTGACATTCAAAAACAAAACAAAAACAAATCAGTGACCAATATAGCCACCTTTCTTTGCAAGGACACTCAAAAGCCTGCCATCCATGGATTCTGTCAGTGTTTTGATCTGTTCACCATCAACATTGCGTGCAGCAGCAACCACAGCCTCCCAGACACTGTTCAGAGAGGTGTACTGTTTTCCCTCCTTGTAAATCTCACATTTGATGATGGACCACAGGTTCTCAATGGGGTTCAGATCAGGTGAACAAGGAGGCCATGTCATTAGATTTCCTTCTTTTATACCCTTTCTTGCCAGCCACGCTGTGGAGTACTTGGACGCGTGTGATGGAGCATTGTCCTGCATGAAAATCATGTTTTTCTTGAAGGATGCAGACTTCTTCCTGTACCACTGCTTGAAGAAGGTGTCTTCCAGGAACTGGCAGTAGGACTGGGAGTTGAGCTTGACTCCATCCTCAACCTGAAAAGGCCCCACAAGCTCATCTTTGATGATACCAGCCCAAACCAGTACTCCACCTCCACCTTGCTGGCGTCTGAGTCGGACTGGAGCTCTCTGCCCTTTACCAATCCAGCCACGGGCCCATCCATCTGGCCCATCAAGACTCACTCTCATTTCATCAGTCCATAAAACCTTAGAAAAATCAGTCTTGAGATATTTCTTGGCCCAGTCTTGACGTTTCAGCTTGTGTGTCTTGTTCAGTGGTGGTCGTCTTTCAGCCTTTCTTACCTTGGCCATGTCTCTGAGTATTGCACACCTTGTGCTTTTGGGCACTCCAGTGATGTTGCAGCTCTGAAATATGGCCAAACTGGTGGCAAGTGGCATCGTGGCAGCTGCACGCTTGACTTTTCTCAGTTCATGGGCAGTTATTTTGCGCCTTGGTTTTTCCACACGCTTCTTGCGACCCTGTTGACTATTTTGAATGAAACGCTTGATTGTTCGATGATCACACTTCAGAAGCTTTGCAATTTTAAGAGTGCTGCATCCCTCTGCAAGATATCTCACTATTTTTGACTTTTCTGAGCCTGTCAAGTCCTTCTTTTGACCCATTTTGCCAAAGGAAAGGAAGTTGCCTAATAATTATGCACACCTGATATAGGGTGTTGATGTCATTAGACCACACCCCTTCTCATTACAGAGATGCACATCACCTAATATGCTTAATTGGTAGTAGGCTTTCGAGCCTATACAGCTTGGAGTAAGACAACATGCATAAAGAGGATGATGTGGTCAAAATACTCATTTGCCTAATAATTCTGCACTCCCTGTAAAAGCGAGCATTACACTTGAGAAATTCAATTCCATACAAAGTAGCAAGAACAGAGATGTCCCTGAAGTCTTGAGGTATGACTAGGAGGGGCTTGCTTAACTAACAAAGCTAGGGTTCTAAGCTAGCCAGAACTTTGTTTACCATTATAAGAAACTAGTAATGTAAGGCCCATAACTGTTTCATCAAATGGCATACTCGGAAGATGATCTGTGTTCTAGACTACCTCAACCTTAGGATATTACACTTCACAAGAGGGAACTATTGAATATAAAACAATTTCTATAACAATGCACTGCTTTGTGGCGGACTAGATAATATTTGAATGTGCCTTATTGTTTGAATAAGGAACTGCTCTCAAACAGTCTTGAGGAATTGTTTTTAAGTTTGTCTAATCTGCATAATAAGATAAATTCCCTTGCAATATTGACCTTTTTTACTAAGATTTTAAGTTGATATTATGGATATTTAATTGAACGTTACCATCACTTGCCAATTTATGCTTTTCATTGGCTCTGCTTTTTTGTGTTTGCTCTTAACAATGGTTGTGTATGTGTTGTATAACAGTGGATCCCAACCTGTAGTCCGGGGACCCCTGGGGGTTAGCGAAGCCTTCTTAGTGGGTCCTCGACTGGTCAGAAAATGTAATAATGTTAACAGATTAGGTCCTCAACTTCGAGTAATGACTCTGTGGAGGACCCCAGCATTCCCAAAGTGATTCTGTGGGGGTCCCAGGGTTCTAGTATTCATAAGGTGGGGGTCCACAGAAGTCAAAAGGATGGGTACCACTGTTCTATAATAGTGTTATTTTGCTTAATCAGGTGGATATATGTTCTCCATGAGTATTTTAAGTGACTAAATTAGTTTATTTTGTTATGTCAGGCACATGTTTATATGTGTTTTAAACCTTGTATACATGAATACAATTATGACTATCTTTCAAATTTGTGATGCACATTGAGTAACTGAGTCCTGGCTAGTGTGGTGGCTGTTCGGAGAAGCTGAACCATGAGTATTCCAAACAGCAAACAAGAGATCACAGAGTATTATCAATTAGTCTTCCCCTAGCTCCTGCAGAATGGCTAACACATGCTTCCACTCAAGGTGTATACACTGTGCATGATACCCTCTTAAGTTTTAGAGAATGCTACTGAGCGAGTATTAGTAAACAATGATTCAAATTTGTATTTGCCGCAGTGAGAGTCTTAAGAATAAAAATATAGAATTATACACACAGTCTATGCCCCACCAAAGAGAGAGTGGGCCGCTGGCTTAGGGGCTTCCATAGCCCTTACTTTCCGCCTCAAAGAAAGCTTCTGTCAGATACCGTACAAGAAATGTACCTCATGTGCATGCTTAGGTTGTGCGACAAGATGCAAAACAGTAAGGCTACATGTGCCTTTTAGCTTATCTGTAATCAGTACAAGGCACATTATAACAAATAAGCTCACAAAGGTACACAGTTGTTCTTTTACCGAATAAGAGGTTTCATGTTCTTGATTTCCTTCAGAAGAGTTCTCATCACTGTGAGTCACCTGTTGATGTAATGCCCAATCAAAGAGGTGCCTGGGACTCAAAGCTTTTCTGGCCTTCAAGTCTTCATTGAAGGGTTCATTAAGAGCGGTGAGAGCAATCAAGGCGCTCGTATAGTTGACAAATTCTAAAGAAAGAGACCAGAGTTTCACTGTCAGTTTCACTTTTTTTATAACAATTAAAGCAGCAGTGGTGTTACAATTATACAAGCGATGATATCTAATGTAATCCAATAAATGATATACTTATATGATTGTTATTCTTATGTTCGTGTTGATGTGGAGACAGTGTTCTTGTATGCTGAGCAGTGCAGTAGACCCCAGTATCTATACATGCAGGACATGACTAACAGGTTACTTGGTAATTAGGGCAGGTGCCGTCACTCAGAAAGAACACTGCCATTTCCCTTCTGCCTCACTTGATTCCCAGGAGATGCTTTGTCAAATAGCATGAAAAGCTAAACTGCAACCTCTCCTGAGGCACAAAACATCTGGGCCTAAAGAGTGCCAGTGACATAGTAAAAATGGCCACTGGTCTACTACAGCTATTATAAAACACCACCAACCTACCAGGACAATATTAATTAGAATCAAGTAAATAATAAAATGCAAGAGTCATGTTTAATAGTAGACAAGGAACTTAGAGCTGACTCTGTTCTGCTGACCGCTGTATAGATCATCTCTCTCCTGGCAACATTAGCAGCAGTTTGTTTTGCAGCATTATAGCACAACCTCAACCCGAACGTACAGGAGTGCTATACATAAGCACCAGTTACATTACACAAGGACACATACATTTTTGGTTGGCACGGGGAAGTGACGTGATTTGCCCAAAATCACAGGATGCTGAGCAGATGCCAACACTCATACCTGGTTCCCTATCTCCAAAGTCAGCAGCTCTGGCCATTACGCCACATCCTCATGTGTGCAGTTGAACCTGTGCAGAATCAGCAGTGGCCCCAAGATGACGGCATTGCCACCTACCAAAGGAGCAGACTATTTGTATGAATCAATCAATCAATCAATGACACTTATAAAGCGCGCTACATACCCGTAGGGTCTCAAGGCGCTGGGGGGGGGGGGGTGCCGCTACTGCTCGAATAGCCAGGTCTTCAGCTTCTTCCTGAAGGAGAGGTGGTCTTGGGTCAGGCGCAGGTCGGTCGGGAGGGAGTTCCAGTTCTTGGCGGCCAGGTAGGAGAAGGACCTTCCTCCTGTAGTCGCTCTTCGGATGCGGGGGACGGCGGCGAGGGCGTGGTTGGCTGATCGGAGGTGGCGCGTGGGAGCGTAGAAGTTGACTCGGCTGTTGAGGTAGCTCGGGCCTTGGTCGTGTAGGGCTTTGTGTGCGTGGGTGAGGAGGCGGAAGGTGATTCTCTTGTTGACGGGGAGCCAGTGCAGGTCTCTCAGATGTCCGGAGATGTGGCTGGATCGTGGGATGTCGAGGATGAGTCTGGCTGAGGCGTTCTGGATCCGCTGGAGTCTCTTCTGGAGCTTGGCGGTGGTACCGGCGTAGAGGGCGTTACCGTAGTCCAGTCGGCTGGTGACGAGGGCCTGGGTGACGGTCCTCCTGGTCTCGGTGGGGATCCACCAGAAGATCTTCCGAAGTGTGCGTAGGATGTTGAAGCACGCCGAGGAGACGTTGTTGACCTGCCTGGTCATGGAGAGGGAGGAGTCCAGGATGAAGCCCAGGTTGCGTGCATGGTCTGTCGGTTTGGGTGCGGTGCCCAGGGCGGGAGGCCACCAGGAGTCGTCCCAGGCGGAGGGTGAAGAGCCCAGGATGAGAACCTCCGTCTTGTCCGAGTTCAGTTTCAGGCGGCTGGTCGTCATCCACTCGGCTACCTCTTTCATCCCTTCGTGCAGGTTGGCTCTGGCGGCGGCGGGGTCGTTGGTCAGGGAGAGGATCAGCTGGGTGTCGTCGGCGTAGGAGATTATGCTGAGGTTGTGTTTGCGTACGATGGCCGCGAGGGGGCTCATGTAGACGTTGAAGAGGGTGGGGCTCAGAGATGATCCTTGTGGGACGCCGCAGATGACTTCGGAGGCCTCTGACTTGTACGGTGGTAGGCGGACTCTCTGTGTTCTTCCGTCGAGGAAGGAGATGATCCATTCCAGCGCCTTGTCCTTGATTCCGATGTTGCTGAGGCGCCGTACTAGGGTGCGGTGGCAGACCGTGTCGAATGCCGCGGAGAGGTCTAGGAGGATGAGGGCCGCTGTTTCTCCATTGTCCATCAGGGCTCGGATGTCATCGGTGGCGGCGATGAGGGCGGTCTCGGTGCTGTGGTTGGCTCGGAAGCCGGACTGTGAGGGGTCGAGGGATCCGTTCGTCTCGAGGAAGGCGGCCATCTGCTTGTTGACGGTCTTCTCGATGACTTTGGCTGGAAACGGGAGAAGCGAGATGGGGCGGTGATTCTTGAGGTCGGTGGGGTCCGCTGTTGGTTTCTTGAGTAGAGCGCTGAGTTCGGCGTGTTTCCAGCTCTCGGGGAAGATGGTGGTGTCGAAGGATGTGTTGATGATGTCTCGCAGGTGGGGTGCGATGACAGCGTCGGCCTTGTTGAAGACGTGGTGAGGGCAGGGGTCGGTCGGTGATCCGGAGTGGATGGAGTTCATCGTGCGGATGGTGTCTTCGGTGCTGATCGGGGTCCAGGCGTGGAGGGTGGTGGTGGGGGGTGGTTGTTCGGTCATGGTGTGCGTTGGTTGGTTGTTGAAGCTGTTGTGTATGTCCGCGATCTTGTTGTGGAAGTATGAAGCGAGGGAGTTGCAGAGGTCTTGTGATGGGGTGATTTCGTTGTTTCCTGCGCTGGGGTTGGAGAGCTCATTCACGATGTTGAAGAGTTCCTTGCTGTTGTGTGCGTTGTTGTCCAACCGGTCCTTGAATGCTGTTTTCTTGGCGGCGCGGATCAGCTGGTGGTGTTTCCGGGTGGCAAGTTTGTAGGAGGTCCTGTTGTCCGGTGTTGGTTCCCTTTTCCAGACTTTCTCGAGGGCTCGGAGGTTCTTCTTGGAGCACTTGAGTTCGTCGGTGAACCATGGGGCCTTCTTGCTGCCGGGTCTGCTAGGCGGGGTCCTCAGCGGGGCGAGCTCGTCCGCGCAGTTGCTGATCCACTTCGTGAGGTTGTCGGCGGCCTGGCTGGGGTTCGCTGAGCTGGCAGGAGGGTGCTGGCTCAGGGAGGTGGCGAGCTGGTCTGCTGTGATCTTGTTCCAGCTTCTGTGGGCGGCTTGTTGCTGGTGTTGGTGGGTCGTCGTTCTCTTGAAGGTGAAGTGGACGCAGCTGTGGTCCGTCCATTGAAGCTCTGTGGCGTGGCTGAAGAGGATGTCTGTGCTGGATGAGAAGACGGCGTCGAGTGTGTGTCCGGCAAGGTGGGTGGGGGTGGACACCAGTTGCTTGAGTCCCAGGTTGGCGAGGTTGTCGAGCAGGGTGCTGGTGTTGTGGTCGTTGTTGTTCTCCAGATGGTAGTTGAGGTCTCCCAGGAGGATGTAGTCAGCGGAGGGGAGGGCATGCGGGCTGACGAAGTCGGCGATGTCCTCGCTGAATTGCGTGCGTGGACCAGGGGGTCGGTAGATCAGGGTGCCTCTGAGGGTGGTGTTCGGGTTGGTGTGGATCTGGAAGTGCAGGTGTTCGGCGCTGGTCAGGGTGATGTCGGTGCTGGTCGTGATCCGGATGGTGTTTCTGTGGATGATGGCGATGCCTCCTCCCATCTGGTTGGCGTTTCGGTCCCTCCGGACGATCTTGTAGCCCTCTGGGATAGCGATGGCGATGGCGAGAGCTGAAGAGGCGTTCATCCAGGTCTCCGTGAGGAAGGCAACGTCCGGGGCGGTGGCGTCTAGGAGGTTCCAGAGTTCGATGGCGTGTCTGTGGACGGAGCGGGTGTTGAGCAGGATGCACTTGAGGTGGGTGCTGCTGGTGTTCGACTTGGCGGGTGCTGGTGTGCGTCTGGTCTGGGTGCGGGAGAACTTGCAGGCGTGGCAGCTGAAGGGTCCGTGGGTGCGTCGTGGTGTGGCTTGGTGGCAGTCTGGGAGTCGGCCGGTGTTGAGAGCGATGAGGGTGGCGGCGGAGTACGTCAGGCGGGTCGGTATGGATCTTCTTTGGCCAGGGGTCCTGGCGCTGGACGCGATCCGGTCGCGGACGGGCGCAGACGGGCTTACCTTTGGCGCGCCTTCGGCGCACCATCGGCGCGCCCGCTGCGCGTGACCGCTGCGCGTTCGCACGGTCGCCATATAAGGCGAAGTGCGCGGGTGGGCGGGGCAGCTGGGAGGCGGGAGCGGGGAGGGAACAGAAAGGAAAAAGGGGCGTGGTCAGCGGTGGTGGCGGGAAGCGGGGAGCGGGGAGGGAGGTGGGCAGACAGGCAGGAGAACGCAAAGGGCTGAAACTGACTAGAAAAAATACAGGCACAAAAGTCAGACAAACGCTGGTAACACGGGAGGAAAATGAAGAAACTGATTAGAAAAAAATACAGGCACAAAAGTCAGGCAAAAGCTGCTAACACGGGAGGAAAATGCAGTTCAAACAAGCACAAATGCTAGACAAAACAAGCAAAACCGACGCCAGCGGCGTCAGCCGGCAGCGAGGCAGGCAGCGAGGCAGGGGCAAGGCGAGGGGGCACACACAGCAGCTGGTGGCCGTGCGGCGCGGGGGTGTCCCACAAGTGAATGCCAGCATCCTACAGTATCTGGACTGAATCATGTCCTCGGCAATGATGCTGTATGACAAAATGTAGTGGCTTTGTATTGTAACTATTCTCATGTAAAACGCTCTGATACTTTTACACCTATGCTATTTATGATGACCATCATTTTTCACCAATGTCACTTCCCAGTCACTAACAAGAACTCAAGACAACCAAATGTGATATACATTTCAGTTGCTGCTGAAGAATAAGTCAGACACACTTCAGCTGAAAAAACACCAAACATGATATATATAAAGGAACAAGAATACATAAAATGATGCACACATAAATTATTGTAAGGACGTACCGAGTACAGAAATTGTAGCCAGAGAGCACTATCAGAAAGTTTGCCTTCCAGAATTCCTTCCTGTTAGCATGTAGCCATCTGGTATCATTACGCCTTCTTGGGTTTAGTCCCCTTGCCCAAATGCTATGCAAGTGAGTGTGTAGACCATTGAAACCCGCTCTAATTGCATACAGTTGAATCCATTATTGACAACATACTTTTGACTGCATTAGGCAAACAATTTGGACCCACATACAAGTTGTGCAAATTAAAGACATTCATCCTCTACACCTCAGAAGTGAGAGTTTCTTACCCACTTTCATTTGTTTTAGTTACTTGATTTAACACTATTGATGAATGGTTGACGCATATTCCACATAGACCAACAGCATTTCAAGCCGGTGGCAAATTTAATGTGTCTATATACTTGATTTATAGCCATTTTGTCCAAGGAGACTGGTAAGTGCTGTGTCTTCACACTTGACTTTAACAACTCTCTTGAGGACACAAACACCTAATATAGATTACAATTATTCTCCCACCATACAATGTGTATCGCATATGGTCCTAAAGTAGACCCCAACTGATGGACAGATAGCACATACTTTGATTACTTTGATTAGGGTTGAAAGATTGATGCAACATTTTGTCCGTACTGCACAGTTGTGGTGGCCATCATTAATGGACTGTGAAGACTTCCCAGTCCATACAAATGCTGATTTAGGACGGACAGAGTGGACCATTGAGTTATCAATTCAATCTAAATTGTATACAAATGTATGCACTAGTGGTTGCAGAAATTGTGATCACTGTGTGTGTTTCAAATCACTCTGATTTAAATTGATATTCTTGGGGGATGATGAACTTTGTGCTTACCTCTCTATATGATTACATTTACCCTAACCTGTTACAAAAGTCCCACTATCTGTTCTCTCTCAAAGTACACAGGAAAGGTCCCTAACCATTTACAATTATCCTCTATGGTCTTTTCTACTCGTGAAATCTTATGTGGTAGTATACACTTGCCACCACTGGAATCATGAAAGGGTTGCTAGGCTGACCTCTTGTGCATAGTCTTCCATTTTCTTCGATTTCTATCATATTTCCAGTGAAATCCTCAAGGAGGCCACTACACTTCAAGGTGCAACAACTGATCACAATTGTCTAACTGTCAAGCCTCCAATCTATCAGGTTGTCAGAACCCTCCCCACAGCAGATGCAAAGACATACTCAAAATAGGAGAATTTTGTCTTTGAATCCCTAGGAGCAACAAAGAACATAAAAGGGAAACACAGTGTGGCTAGATGGGCTATTACCCTTACAGATAAGTGTCTTTCTCACTTTCCTTATTGTAAGCCTGTTACTTGTGCAACGCCACCGAGTGGAATTGTTGTGTCCTAACTTGGCACATAACACGTTCGTGTCATTTTACCATTGTAAATGTAATCTTTGTTAGCTTTCAGCTTCACGTTGTGGGAGAGTTCACAACGACTCCTAGGCGGCCACTTGTTTCCCATTCAGTGCCCAGCTCTTATGCACGGTGCGGTCTCCGACTGCTAGGATGTTGCGGGCCTTTAGCGAAAATCCTAGATATGGCTGAGGAAGCTAACGCCTCTGGTTCCCTGATTTCCCCAAACACCATTCTGGGCCCAAAGTGTTATAATATTCCTTGGAAACCCCAATTGTGTGATTTCCACAATGTGTTGGAGATCACTCATGATAAAAAATTATCCTAAGTTTGTGGAGCTCTCTACCTGAGAGGCGGGGCCGGCTGCCCAAGATAATCTGTTTGGGGACCCATTCGTTAGAGAATTGAGAAACTTTGTGACTACAATTACCTCACTTGATAAAGCCCAACAATCAAGAGAGTATTCATTCCCTGTGTTTTACCACAGTCGGTGGTGGGGCACTCAACTGGCTGCATCTTTCAGCAAGCCTCCACCCGAGGGATGGATCCCCATCAGGGCAGGACCCAGCCAGGTTTGGGAATTTCTACCCTACGAGAAGTTAATGCCTCCCCTTCCCTCACCAGTTGTCTAGAGGAGGTTGTAGAGGATTTGGTGCCGCCAGTGCTTCCCAAGGTAAAAGTACAGAATTCAGATGGGTTAAAGATTAGTGGAGGATTGACAGAGTCTTTGCACATTTGGGAGAATTTCTCCTCAGAAGCATGGGTTTTGTAGTCGGTCAGAGACTTCCAAATAGAATTTGGCAGAACCCCATGTCAACCTCAGAGACCATCACCCCTGTCATTCTCTCCAGACCAGTCCCTTCTGGTGGATCAGGAGGTGGCGCACTTTCTGGACAAGGGCGCAATCGTCCACACCACTCTACATCCACCGGGGTTTCTCAGCAATCTCTCAGAGACGTGGGCCAAAGTCCGGTGATCATCTTACGGGATTTCAACAAGTGGCTCATCTATTGCCACTTCAAGATGGAGGGCGTTTATCTATTCTTGTAAGTGAACGACTTGATGGTCCATCTGGACCTCACCGACACCTACCTCACGATTCCCATTTTTGCCCCTCCAATTTTTTCCTCCAATTCCAATGGAAGTCTCAGATATTCAAGTTCATATCCCTTCCTTTCGGGCTGTTTTCTGCTCCATGGTGTTTCACTAACCTATTAAAAATGGTGATAGAGCATCTGAGAGGGCATGGGTACGTCTGATCATCTAATCGGACAATATTCTGCTCATGCACAAATACCCAGTGGCGCTGATCCATCAATTACAGGGTGGAGTCCATCTGCTGGAATCCTTGGGATTTGTGTTGAACGAGAAGAAGTCCACATTATATCCTTCTCAGTCTCTCCAGGTTCTGGGGTTCGTCCTGGACTCCGTGAAGGTCACCGTCAGTCTTCCTGCATGCAAGATTTCCAAAATAAGCCACGAGTTGCGAAGAACATTAGCCAAAATTCAGATCTCATTGCGTCACTTGGCATTCATAGTGGGGCTTCTCTCCTTTTCGATACAGGCCATATTCCCGGCCCTCTTCATTATCGGGAGTTGCAGCTCCTCAAGCTTCCCAGCTTCAACAAGGTCTTACCTATTTCCAATTTGTGTCACTCTCAGAAGAAGCAGAAGACGAGATACAATGGTGGATTGCCCACATGGAAGCCTGGAATGCCCAGGCAATCTTTGGCTCCCAACTGGATCTAGCTATAGAATCTGATGGCAGCAAGTCGGGCTGGGGAGCATGCTGCAGGGAGTTTTCCACAGGAGGACAGTGGAACAAGATTTGCATTTAATTGCCTGGATCTAATGGCAGGTTTGTTTGCCATCAAATGTTGGACGAGAGGGAAGGCACAGTGCTGCATCCTCCTCAAGATGGACAACGTAGAGGTGGTACGCTATGTCAATCACCTAAGAAGCATGCGGTTCAAGATGTTGTTAGACTTAGCCCGGACGTTCTGCGAATACTGTGTTGCACATCAAATTTCAGTGCCGGTAGAACACCTTCGGGGGAAGACCAACCTGGTGCCGGATTGGCATTCTCATTATTGGTGAGATTCCAGTCTTTGGAGACTCCATCCAGAGGTGTTTCATCAGATCCATGATAGCTGGGACCCCTTCTCCATAGAGCTATTTGCCTCGCGTCTGGACTTCTAGCTGGACAGATATTGCAGCTGGCGTCTTGACCTCAGTGTGACGTTCACGGACGCCTTTCTCCTGGACTGCTGCAGTCTATGCCTTCTCCCCATTCGCTATGCTTTTGTTTGTCCATTCAAGTCCGAAGGCAAGAGGTCGATGTGGTACTGATTACCCCCTATCTGGAGGTCTCAAGTTAGGTTTCCAGCTCTGATGGAACTTTCTTGGGATTTTACAATCCCTCTACCTGTTTCCAGATCTCCTCTGAGATCCCCAAGACCGTCATCACCACCTAGTATTAGCAGGTTAATGACTTGTGGGATTACAGGGAACATTGGAAAGTGCCAGGAATGTCACAAGAAGCTAAAAGCTTACTCACCAAAGCTTGGACAGATAAAACAAATAAAAGGTACCGATCTCCATGGTCTTAAGGGCTGGGTTGTTTTTTCTATGACAACTGGATCTATTGGGGACTGACGTTCCATATACTAAACTTTCTGGCTGCTTTGGCCTTTGAAGGTTTGGCCTACAGATCTATTACCTTACGCTCATCTATTTCAGCGGGCCATCTCCCAAAAGAGGGACCTTTGGTTGGGGAACATGCTTTGGTTTGTAAACCTCTGAGAGGTATCTGCCTATCAGTTCCTTCCTAATCCAGATATTCCACATTGTGGGATGTCAATAGGATTCTTCATCTGTTCAAATCCTGGCCTTCCAGTAAATACTTATTGTGGAAGCAAATGTCTGCCAAGTTGGCCACCCTGTTATGCCTGGTTTTGAGCTGCAGAGTTTCGGATGTACGAGCTCTGGACATAACAGGTAGTGTATTTACCCCAGAAGGGGTCACTTTCTATATTTCTTCTGGAGCAAAAAGTGATTCAAGAGTTGTGTCCTACCCAATGTTTCCAGATGTTCTGAAATTGTGTATAGTGAGGGCGATTAAACCATACAAGTCAATGATAGAGGATATTAGTCCTCCAGGGGAGTGACAGCTCTTAATTGCTCTGACTAAACCTCAAAAAGCAGTTCTTCACCTACTGTTGCCAGCTGAGTCAGATGGGCCATGCAAGAAGCGGAGATTGATGTTTCTATTTTTGGAGCACAGTTGGTGGAGGTGACGATTAGCCCATCCTCTTTTCGGTTACATTATAAACTCACCCAATGAGACAAAAGGTTAAAGTGTGTAAGATGGGCTTCTTAATGTGCATAGTTCATTGGAAGTATTGACTAAATTGTTCCTTTTTGGATTCTGATAACATTTGCAATGTGTTTGGGTAAATTTTCATAATCTGGCTAAAGGATTATTGTTCACTTGATTGTAGGCCTAGAATCCATTAAGCAAGAGTGATTTCGAGGGACACGCTGTGTGCGCACGAAGAAAGAGGAAGGAAGACAATACTCGGTGTTAGATAAGGGACAAAATGCAGTGCTCCTATTGGATGAAAGTTTTTTGTTTCCTCTCAAGGGCTCATGGCACTTGTAGTTTGTTACGAAGTTAGATTGTTTATGGCTGCTGGATAAGCCTAATCCTCGCTTTGTGTCCTTAACAGGACTGAAAATTTCCGTTACGATTGCTTGGACATTTTTCATTCCATACAGACATGAAATGCAGCTCCACTCACAACCAAAGGCTAGTTTCACAAAGAAAACAGGGAGCTGCAAAGCTGCAGTTCTATTGAAAGGCAGTAAGTTTTCAGAGTGATTCCATGAACACCTGAGCTTGCAGATTTAGTGATGGTCAGCGGATATGCAGTCACATTTTTAATAAGTGAAAACATCAACATTACACTAATACCCAATATCATCACTAAGACTACATTAATTAATATATAAAGTCATCATATTCCCAAATCATATCTCGCCTGCCCAAGGGCAGGGCTGCCAATTTCACAACAAGAGTCCGAACATGTCCAAAAAGAGACATAAAAATCCCAAAGACATCAACATATAATCAACATTTCATAATGATCTCATATAATTCAGGACATAATATCTTTAAAGGAGTAATCCTATGCTACATCAGTTTTATCATCAATTATGCCATCTATAATGCCATTCTATATGTGGTCCCTGGTCTTACCAGTGATATCACAAGTGAGGTAGTGAGAATGCTATTGTTGCTTAGCTAAAGATAACCATCAAATGTAATTTTATTAATGTTTGCATTATAAACAAAGTTGCCTTAACAGATGATTTTTCATGCAATTAGTAACAAGAACTAGCATTTGATCTTGGCAAAAAACTATGAAATCCCTTAAAGTTTTTGTTAGTCAATATCTTAAGTAACTAATACTAAAAAGTGGCAAAAGGAATTGCCCTGAGCCATGAACACATGCCTCCTACAAAAAGTAAATAAAAATAGTTCTGAGGTCCATGGTTCACATATCTCCAAAAGTGATTTTGTGCCTTTGAAATGTAAAAAAAGAGCAAACAAAGTGCCTATGGCTGTATCAACACAATATATTATTCTCAGGCAGTTCATGTTTGCATAGCACCGTTATGGGATTCAGTGCCTGTGTTCAACATCTAACTTATTTTCAAACTTTGCCATTCTGATCTACAGAAATGTAATTTGCTTGATGCTACTTTCACTGGGAAGGGTTTGCCTTCCCAAAGGGAACCCTGTGTTTTCCCTAATCTCATTTCCGAACTGAAAATAAAGTATCTAGAACTAAGGAAGTGGAATAATCCTAACTAAACAGTGTGCATTTGGGGGAAATAATCAGTGGAAAAAAAAAAGCATCATACAGGGTAAAGCACAGAAAGAAAAAGTAAAATTATAACAGGAGGACTGCATCCTGTATCTTTCAGCATGATGCATCATTACCTGTTCATTTGAGATGTACAACCCTGGTTTCGCTTTGTTACCCGAGTGTTTTAGTCATTACTGATTTGTCATCCATTCATCACTACAGCTCCAGCTGAAGTGCCCATCACTCCTATGAATTAGACACTTAACCCAGAACTGGACAAAGTACTCCAGATGGGGACTTTTTTCTTCTGACTACACTATAGTCCTACATCCTAATAGAGGTCACTCTAATATTCAAAAACTGCAGACTTTAGAGGTCAGGAAGAGTCATTAACAACAGATTGGGTGTTTAGTAGCCACTGAAGTAAACTATGATGGGCTTTAAGGCTATTAGACCATTCTGTTCCATAAGAAATAAATGCCATGTCTATTGGGAGCTCCACACTTCCTCCTTCTGTTGCCTCCTTCACTGTATGAGAGTTGCACAGCCGTGCCAGCTGGGGCCATGCTCATCGCAGTCCATATTCTCCACAGCTTTCATTCAGTAACAGCAGGTGTCACAGAAGGAGTATGGGTAAATTATTTTCAGCCCATAAACCCTCTTCAACATCACCTGCCCAAGATCTGGAGAACCCTGGACCACCAAATCTGGCAGGGCAGATGGAGAGGGCTGCTGAGGCTTCACTATCGTTCAGCTCCTGCTGTCAATGAATGAGTAACAACAGGAGCCAAGCAAAGTGGAAACCTCCTCTTGCTTTTCACCTCCATAATTTATGTCACTCTTGTCCAGAAATACTGAGGACAAAGAGGAAAAGACTGTAGTTAAGGTAAAGGGAATATTCATACTAGTGTGCCTATCCAGGTCATGAAAGTAAACTAACATTTCATTGTTTTCAATAAAATGCAAAATATCTGAATGCTCCAATTTTCCATATTCACAGCAACACTGTTCTAGTACTTCCAAAGGCCACATTGGCCACTTACTTCCAAATTATCAGATATGAAACATTCTCATGAGGGTTTCTTGGGCTTCAAAATCATTCCCCAAATCATGACTGTTACTTCCCCTTGAATGATTTTATATTATACAACACTTAACTTGAGTAACTTAAATGAGGATTTCTGGTATAAGCGCAGCAGAAGACTGGATCTATGAAATGTGTCATCACACTCTCAGTTATATCCCTTGCCCGTTCCACTTGTTGCAAACGTTTCCCGGGTTATTACTTGATAAATGATTACTTTTCAATAACCTTGTTTAAGCACTATGCTGAGATCAACTATGTTTGGACTAACTGCAAGGCCACTTATATAGAAGCCTATCTGATGTCCCTGGCTAGCAAAATCATCAAGGAAGCCATTGGACAGGTGTTTATACATCAGATGTCAGAATGCCAACAAAGTGTGTCACCACTTAATCACCAACAAGTACCCACAAACAATGTATGATAAACGCAAGCATAGAATTTTAAGGACAGAGGTTTTATTTGTTTAAAGGGCTTTTCATGCACCATGCCAGATGGCTGTTTTTCCTCATGTTTGTGAGGATGATAGATGTACTACACAGGAGAGATTTCTGACTAGGAAACCCTATGTTGCTGATTCCCCCAAAGGCTGAGATCAAGCCCAAGATCTGGAAATGACCTGATGGGAATAGAAAGGATGTCCTGCTGTGTAGAGAATGCAGCATCCCCTCGATCTTGAAAAGAAGCCCAAGGTCCACTCGGACTGAAGCCAGAGTGGAGTATTACTGGACTGGAAGAGCCCTCTCTGAGGTCACAAGGTCTTTGTAGGTCAGCTACCATGAACTAAGAAGCATGCTAGTTTACAAATGTCTGCCTCATCGGAGGTCAAGGATGCAATATGTGGATCCAATGACTGCACAGGCCACACACTTTGCAATAGCATATATCAACATTTTTCTTGTTGAGACAAACACAATGGTTTTTACCTCTCACCTAATGTTAGTGGACTATGGCCCTCATTCCAACCCTGGTGGTCTCTGACCGCCAGGGCGGAGGGCAGCGGAAGCACCGCCAACAGGCTGGCGGTGCTTCCAGGGCTATTCTGACCGCCGCGGTCAGAAAAGGGGAACCAGTGGTTTCCTGCCGGTTTTCCCCTGGCCCAGGAAATCGTCCATGGCGGCGCTGCATGCAGCGCCGCCCTGGGGATTCCGACCCCCTTCCCGCCAGCCTGTGCCTGCCGGTTTATACTGCCAGGAACAGGATGGCGGGAACGGGTGTCATGGGGCCCCCTAACAGGGCCCCACAAAGATTTTCACTGTCTGCTTAGCAGACAGTGAAAATCGCGTCGGGTGCCACTGCACCTGTCGCACCCCTGCAACTTCGCCGGCTCCATTCGGACCCGGCTTCCTCGTTGCAGGGTCTTTCCCGCTGGGCCGGCGGGCGCCCTTTTGGCGGTCGCCCGCCGGCCCAGCGGGAAAAACAGAATGGCCACCGCGGTGCGGTTATTCGGCGGTGACCGCATGGCGGGCGGCGACCACCGCCCGCCGCGGTCAGAATGACTGCCTATGTCCCTTTGCCTGAAGCGGGACACCACATTTACATGGCCATTTTAACCATCTGTAAACAATGACCAGTTCAGGAAATAATACGGTGTAAAGTTGTTACTGGTTTCTAAGTCACAGCACTTTCAAATTTTTAAGTGTTAAACACATGAATCAACAGGTATACAAGCATTCTCTGATGTTTGTCTTGGATCATTAGAACCCACTGGGCAAATGGGTTTTTAGCTTCTGCTTGACAAGTGTAATGGCCCATTTGTCTGTAAAGGAAATTGAATCCAGAGACAAAGGCCTGACATCTGTAACAATATGCCCCCACCTTACTACTACTTTGGTGTTGAAGTGGTGGCAGCAGGTTTAGGTCATTAGATCCAAGTTCCCTATTGTAGGTACGCCTATGAAAACTAACCTTTCAGCGATCTGAGCAGTCAAGCTCCAGTGCTCTATAAATCATGGACATACTCTGAAATTAATTCACAAAGCACTAGATGGTCAGTGTCACTTCTGCAAAATGGATTATGGAGCACACAAATAGCATGGTGCTCCTACCACTGTTCTTGCAGCAGGATTTAAAATCTTCTGGATAACTTCAATATTCGTTTTTAGAAGCTTCCAAGGAAAGTGAATGAAAATAGTCTAAATGGGAACAAATAATGGTCCTAACAACTGCAGTTCTATGTCCCCTCCTCTAGAAAAGTACACAGTTTATGTAAAGTGCACAGAGACCATAGTTTTTTTTTTTTTTTTTTCATTACAAACCAAAAAAAGTGTTACATCAATATCATGGGAAGTCCCTTAAGGTAATAGAATAGAGTGTAACTACAATAGTTCAGGGCATAAATATTCCTCCAACACATTTACATACAGTTTGAGATCTTTAAGTGAAATCATATTCCAGTCTGTAAAATTAAGAGAGGCTGTAATGAGACAGTTATCTCCTTCCTCTCCAAGAGTTTATCCGTCATTTCCTGCAAGTCCTGTGAATTCTCATGTGGCTTGTCATCTGTGGTCACCATTTTCATCTGTATCACTTCAACTATTAAACATTTTGAGGTGTCTTTATGCCATAACTGTAAGCAGGGTTCCTGTGATCTAAACCAGTGAATCATTGCCTGAAAACCACAGTTCCTATTAAAATAAGAAAATAATTTACTTAGCTGTACCTTCAGTTCTCCAGTATTGGAAACTTTCATAGATTCATATGCTTGAATCATTCCCCATCATCAAAGTGGGAGTCCATTAAATAGCAGTCTAGAATGTCTATATAGAAATCAATGTTAAGGACATTCACTTTAATAACTTATTCAAATCATTAAAAAAGACCAAACGTCCAGCCAATAAGGTGACAGCTCCCTTTAGAGCCCTCATCACAGAGGCTTCAGTCCCTCATTTTCCAGCACAACTGTGATATAAACTGTGGGAAACTAAGGGGAGCCTCTATGGGGAGGAGAGTAGGTCGCACGTGGATCTATGAAAGATACCAATACTCGAGAACTGCAATTACAAATAAGTAATGTTAGAAATGGGGTCTTTGGTCAGCAGTAAGGTTACCCCCTGTCCAAGCAAGGACCCTCACTCTAGTCAGGGTAAAGGAGAATCACCCTCAGTTAACCCCTGCTCACCCCCTTGCTAGCTTGGCATGAGCAGGCAGGCTTAACTTCAGAAGCAAGGTGTAAAGTATTTGTATCAACAGACACAGTAACCCAGTGAAAACACTACAAAATGACAACACAGGTTTAGAAAAATAGATAAGATTTATTTAAACAAAACAAGACCAAAACGACAAAAATCTAACATACTCAAGTAAAGTAATTAACTTAAAAAGCAAGAGAGTCTTACATCCTTTAGAAAAAAAGTGAAAATGTTGTTAGCGTACAAAAGTACCTAGGTAGCATCAAAATAAAGCAGCACAGGTGAAAGTGCATTGAAAAAGCTCATGATGCATCGATTTCTCACTCGCAAGCGAGAGCGGGTGTCGTTCCTCCTCTGGTCGGGTCGGCGTGCGTCATTTCTTCTCTCCTGGAAGAGAGCGATGCGTCGATCCGGAAGGGCACCTCGGGTCCAGACAGGCTTTGCGTTGATTTTCCACGGCCAGCAATGTTGCGCCGAAATCCGGTAGCACGGTGTCAAGAAACCGCACTGCGTGGGTGCTTGACTCGTTAACAGCAGCCGCTGTGGGTGTTGCGCATCGTTTCTTCAGCCACGTTGCATCGATCTCTCAGCCGCGATGCAGGTAGAGCATCAATTTTAGCTGGCGGTGCATTGTTTTTCAGCCGCAAACTGGGTGGTGCGTAGAAAGTTTCCTGCACGGTGGTCTTTGCTTGGATTTCAGTCCTTTTCCACCAGCAGCACCTTTCAAGGGCCCAGAGACAGGTTAGGGCAGCACTTAGCAGGCAGGACTCTCAGCAGAAAGCCCATGTGCTGGCAGAGAGAAGTATTTGCTGTCCCCGAGACTTCAACAACAGGAAGCAAGCTCAGTTTCAAGCCCTTGGAGATTCTTCACCAGTGGGAAGTCACACAAAAGTCAGTCTTTGTCCTCTCTCAGGTAGAAGCAGCTACTGCAGGCCAACCCAGCGAAGTACAGTCAGAGGCAGTACTCCTCCAGTTTCTCCAGCTCTCTTCCTTGGCAGAGGTTCCTCTTGTTTTCAGAAGTAATCTGATTTTCAGGGGTTTTGGGGGCTCTTCTTATACCCCTTTCTGCCTTTGAAGTAGGCCTACTTCAAAGAGAAGTCTCTGTTGTTTTCAAGATCCTGCCTTGCCCTGGCCAGGCCCAAGACACACACACAGGGGGTTGGGGACTGCATTGTGTGGGGGCAGGCACAGCCCTTTCAGATGTAAGTGACCACTCCTCCACTCCCATCAGCCCAGATGGCCCATTAGGATATGCAAGCTACACCCCAGCTCCCTTTGTGTCACTGTCTAGAGGAGAGGTGCAAACAGCCCAACTGTCAAACTGTCCCAGACAGGGAACCACAAACAAGCTGAGTCACAGAATGGTTTAAGCAAGAAAATGCCTACTTTATAAAGGTGGCATTTTCAAACACACAATCTAAAGACTAACTTCACTAAAAGATGTATTTTTAAATTGTGAGTTCAGAGACCCCACACACCACGTCGATCTGCTCCCAAAGGGAATCTGCGCTTTAATAATATTTAAACACAATCACAAAAAATATAGCAGGCAGGGACAAATCTATTCATTAATTATACTAACCAAAAAACTCACTTTTGGTTAATAGGGTAAATTACTTTCCCATGTTTATTTAATTTATTTACAAATAGCAGTGTATACCTCATCATGACAACATATATTAAGACATCGACAATTACACATCATATTACTAACTATTACATAAATTACACAACACACTTACTTAAGACTAAGCACAAACAATACATCAAAATAGGTAATGCCCAACGAAATAACTCATAAAGGTCACTATAGCTCAATTCACATTGTGATCCTGCCTTATAAAGATGACCAAGGGAACCAGCTGAAAACACCTAACAATTTTTTAAGGTATTATGTAGTGCTTCTAATTATTTAATCTCTCAATTCATTAATTATAAACCCTTGATCCCGCTAGACTAGTGTCGACGCGTTTCGGCCTCAAAACTCGTGGCCTCTTCAGGACAGTCGAAGGGCACTGGCACCTCTTTCTCTAAGAAACGAAGTCAAATATTGAATTCAACCATCAGGACAAATTGACTATTTGTCTATTAGTATTATCCTGAAACTTCTGGCTTTACTGGGCGGTAATGGCACCATGCAGTCAAATGCCTGTAACAATTTTCAAAGTTTCGCTCTTCTTTCATCACACTGCAGCACGGTCCATGCCAATATCTTGCTGCTAACTTCGCGCACGATGAAGTACATAATATTTAAAGGCAGCCCCCATGTTAACCTATGAGAGACAGAGGCCTGCAACAGTGAAAACCGAATTTGGCAGTTTTTCACTGTCAGGACATGTAAAACATATAAGTACATGTCCCACCTTTAAAATACACTGCACCCTGCCCATGGGGCTACCTTGGGGTGCCTTACATGCATACAAAGGGAAGGTTTAGGCCTGGCAAGTGGGTACACTTGCCATGTCGAATTGGCAGTTTAAAACTGCACTCACAGACACTACACTGAGCCATGTTTAAAGGGCTACTAAGGTGCTACAGGCCCAATAGCAGCATTTGATTTACAGGCCCTGGGCACTTCTAGTGCACTTTACTAGGGACCTACTAGTAAATCAAATATGCCAATCATGGATAAGCTAATGAACACATATAATTTATATGCGGAATACATACACTTTAGCACTTGTCAGCAGTGGTAAAGTGTCCAGAGCAAACAAAACAGCAAAAACAGAGTTCAGCACACAGAAAACAACCTGGGAAGTAGAGGGAAAAAGTTAGGGGAGACCATGCCAATTGATGCCAAGTCTAAAAAGTAACTAATTTTCTTCTCCAGTATTGGCTCTTTCATAGATTCACATGCTTGAAGAAGAGTAGCAAGCAGTTCTAGTACAAACAGTTTATGTCAAGACCACAATTTGCAGATGGTGGGCAATAAATCTAAGTAGACTTACCCAACACAGATACTTCAAATCTGCTACATATTATATAAATAAACTTCTAATACTAGAAAAAGAACATATGAAATCAATTGAGGCTCACCTTAGTGAAACAGATGGAGAAGCACTGCTTGACCAATAGCTTCATCACTGCGCTGAACTGATTCTAGACGTGAACAAATAAACACCCTTCCAAGTCACAGCCCAACATATTTTGTGCAATGGCACTCCAGCAAACAAAGCAGCTGATATAGATACTGCTCTGGTTGAGAGTGCTTTGACTTTAGTTTAAAAAAGCCTTATTACCGCCGAAATCCATAGAGCGATGGTTGCTATAGTGACTGGAGCGCCTTTGTGAATGTGACCATAGGAGATCAAAAGCTAATTTGCCATTTTGATATGTTCTATGCGACGTGCGTAAAACTTGAGGCACCTTTTAAGATCCAGCGAGGGCAAAGATCTTTCTGCTGGTGATGCTGGATTCGGGATGAAAGTTCTCAATATTAAAGGCTTGATGAGATGACAATCCAAGGGTACCTTAGAAATGAACCTTGGATTAGCTCTGAGAATTACTGCATTGTCTGTAAAACACAAAAAAGGCTCCTGAGGTAACCCTTTCTGGTGGTTATCAGAGCTAAGAGTAGTGCAATCTTCCAGGTGAGAAACTTGAGGTCTGCTCTGTGTATGAGTTCAAAAGGCTGTTTCATTAACTGAGACAAGACTATGTTCAGGTGTCATTCCGGCGGAGGAGACCCCACTGGAGGGAAAACTCTAAACAGTCCTTTCATAAATTGTTTCATGATCCTGTTGGAGCCCAGGGAGAGAGAGTACTCTGAACGTGTGTATCTGGAAAGTGCAGCAAGATGCACTTTAATACAGGAATAAAACAAACCTGACTGAGCCAATAAAAGAAGATATGGCAGAATCTGCTCAAGCGATACTTGGAGAGGGTGTAGAATTGACTCCTGTACCAAATGCAGAACCATTTCCATTTCAATCTGAATTTCTCTGGTGTTGTATCCGCTCATGCCTTTGACAGAATGTTCCTGCATTCCTGAGAGATGTTTAGGTTTTGAAATTCATTGAATTAGGGAGCCATACGCGTAGGCAGAGAGAAGTCAAATATGGATGACGGACCTGGCCTCTGTTAATTGTCAATAGCGCTTGCAATGGTCTCATGCGAATGTGTGTCTGGTTTCGGAGAAAAGGAGGAGTTCCGTGAACTAGTGCTGCTTGGGCCACCTAGAGGCTATGAGGATGATGCAACACTCTTCCACTTTGATCGTGCTTTGGACTTTTGGGATCAGGGGAATCAGGGGTAAAGCGTATGCATAGATACTGGACCATCTGATCGAAAAGGCATTCCCCCACAACCCTGGATGTGGATGCCACCTTGCGAAGAACTGTTATTTGCGGTTTTCGCGTGTCGCAAAGAGATCCAAAGATGGTTTGCCCCACAGACAGAATATCTTGTCGAGTGTGGATTGGTCCAGCTTCTATTTGTGTCAAACCGAGCTCATCCTGCTCAGCATGTCTACTAAAGTGTTAGTTATTCCGGGAACATGTTCTGCCCAGAGAGTTATGCGGTGCACCATTGTCCAGTTCCAGAATCTTCTGTGCCTCTCTGGAAAGGGGTGATGATCTTGTGCCTACTTGCTTGTTGACAAAGTGCATGCTGGTAGTACTGTCTGTATGCACTAACATAGAGGGACCTACTATTCATGGTAGGAAAGCCTATGTTGTAGTTGGGCTCTCGGTCCTAGGTGAGACTGCTGGTTTAGGGATGAAAGCACTTTGCTTGTAGGCAACTAAGCCAATCCTACTACAAGTCGCAACCATTGGCCCAACCCTTCCGCCTCACAAGCAGTACCTTACCAAAAACCCAAACAGTAAAAGGTGATTTCTGGCAGCCTTATGCAATGGCTCTAGATTGCGACATCTCAGGGGAGTCGTGGTGGAATAGAAGTTAATCTTTTCTCACATTAGCAATATGTTTCAGTCACACACAGGCATAAAGGAGATCCAGGACAGTTTTCAATGAGTTATTGAAAAGGCTGCAATCTACGATAAAATGCATGAGCTTCAATAATTAGGATAATGCATATAAAAAGCATGATTGTGAAGATGAGAGTTGTGAATAAAAAGACCCCCACCATCTCGTAATGAACATGAAACGTAAAATTCCTAGCATAGAGAACCTAAACCCTAACCTAATGAGAGCTAGGTGTGATAAACCTAATCTGCCAGTAGCATTTCCATGAGAAGCACCACACAACCATCGTTACCGTAGAATGAGGTCTAGGTAAGACTCCGTGGGGACACGAAGGCTGAATGCTGCAGCAGGGTGATGTGCAGCATAGAAGGCATAGGTGGCATCTGCTAGGAATCCCTCTGATAAGCTTGTCTGTGTGAGATGTATTTATACAGATCTTGTAGGACTCCTGACGCACATATGTTATGAAACAATAGATAAGGGGCAGGCTTGCAGCAGCAATTATGTAAACAATTCCCACCAAAAGTACATTATGTTCGTGTCACACTTAAGTGGGAAAGGGACATGATGTGAATATCTACCTACATCACTTGATTTTGACGCGGATAGTGATGCCTTCACAGAGTGGCACTGATGACGCAAATCAATATATTTTTATTACCATAACAATGACAGCCATCTTAAAAGAAATAAAATAAAAAGACTAAAACAGAGCAAGCTAAGTAGGTTAAAAGTCACTATGTGACAAGGGTGCAAGCCTGCAAGCCAAAGGGCTAAGCTAATCTTCTGCTTCCCAATAAAAACAAAGATGGATTCACCACACTCTCCCCATTTCTGTAACAATGATAACACGCTATAGAGAGTGCATGAGTCAAAACTAAAGATGTTCTTGGCTAAAATCACACTAAAATCTAACTAAAACTAGGCTAAGAACATACAAATAGACAGAATGTCCACCATAACAAGTACAGCAGGCCAAATGTGATTCGAACCAATAAGGAAATTTGAAAAGTACTTTTAACTTTAGAATAAGGTCAATGGTCCTAAATTATTGACAACAATTGTGATCTTGAAGAATGCCTCTGAAGTCATCAAATGGTAGCATATCCAGGAATGACCCCCACATCGTCAGATCGATGACAGGATTTGCAGACGTCTGGTGGAGCAACAGTTCCCAAGAGATGGCTCATAGGTGGCCTCGCAAATCAGCCTCAGTCCCACGGGGCACGACCGTGAATGAACCCTCATCGAGAACATCAGCAGTTCCTTGTCCACAGGAGGCACAGGTGGAAGAGCAAGACACACTGATGGTAGACACTCGAAGACGCACCAGGTGAAATGAAAGACAAGATTGCGTGCAACACAGGACTGGTCGGAACGACAATGACCAATCATGCTCCAAATGTTCCAGCAACGGAGCACCAAAGAACTATACCATGCCATCACGGCACAGCTGGGCTGGTGGTAGTAGCTTCATCACTCCGCTTAGCTGAGAAGGCACAACCACTGCCTATTAGGAACAGCATCAGCAGAATCCTAGCAATCATCACCAAAGTCACCAGAAAGCCGCCAAACACACTTGAAAAGAGTGAATGGATAGTCGACGGAATGACTCTGAAGACAGTCTGGAAGATGGAAATTAATCCTGACCCAACAGCCTTAAAGAAGTGTACAACCCCCGGAGTGCTTGAAGTGTTGACTATTCTGGAAACCAGCTCTCCAAAGTGCTTGGGGAAGTTGGTATTTAATAGGGATTGTATCTGCTGATGATCTTGCTATCTGGAGCGCATACATCTTTCTGGCCGATGTCAACGCCACTTGTTTGTGGAACAGTAGCACTCTTAGTCTGTTTAGCTTGTTATAATTCACATTAGTAGAAACAATGTGAGGCTACTTTTCCCTTACTCTTATCTCTTGTGTGTGGTGGGGGAGGGGGAATAAAACATGTCCACAACAAGTTACTATTTGAGAGACTGAAATTGCGTAGGCCATTCCAGGTCTCATCCCGCAACAGCTCTCATTGTTCAGGACCAAACAACTTACATTCTAAAGTATATGAAACGATGGATGAATCAAACGGACAGGATTACCCTTCAGAAAGCATGCCAAGTTCACGACACCCGCATTGCAAAAGCGTTGAAGTGACACCTACTTGCAGATCCTAGAATGACTAACAGTAGTCTCACTTTCGCTTCTGCTCAGAAAGACTTCTGTTTCACCGTTCACACATTTGAACTCAAAAGGCAACTCCCACTCTTCTTTAATATAGCTATCTCCGAGCCGCTCGTATCTGCCCACAGCAAAATGTTTCAAACATTTCGTGAAACGAAAGGTGGAAATTGGCAAATTTATAGCACCATGTACGAGCCATACTGTTGAAGGACTTTCTGCTACTGTGAAAGGCAGCTTTTCTAACTTTTCTATATTAAGCATGCTGTTACTCGCTTCCCTTTTAGCCATTATATGTTGCTCCCTGGACAAATAAAAAGCAGCAAACAAGTTACTACTGTTAATGTATTTCCATGGGAAGCGGTCATTTTTCAGAATCTGTAATGTCCAACCTAACTGCATGATGGAACGCAGCGGTCTTCGTCTTTTGTGTAAAAGGGACATGTCATTGTATATCATATCAATCACAGAAGACACTCTAGCCCTCATTATGATATTGTTGGTAATTTCCACTTACCGCCATGCCAACTGCCGCCAACATACCGCCGCAGCGGCGGATATCCACCAACCATATTATGACACACACATACCAATCCGTCACTATACAGCCACACACACAGGTCAGTGATAAACTGGTGGTATCCAAACCCACACTATTACGCCATCAGAATATCGCCCACAACATTATGGCCCACGAATCACCACGGCGGACATTCAATGGTGGTAAACCATTGGCAGTACATACCGCCTTGCTCAAAATACACACACATACAAAACACCACCACATTGGTCAATTTAAATAACACACACCAGACACTTAGACACACACCACACCCACACCACTATAAAACACACACCCACATTACCCACAACTCTTTACGACTACTAACCATTGCCAACAGAGAGAGAGAGAGAGAGAGAGGGACAGCAAGAGCACGCACACAACCAGAACCAGATACCACCATCACCTATACACCACCCATGCACCTCACAACACACACCCCAACACATCACCCTACACACCCCTCATACCACACTCATGGCACCACAATGACATCCCATGTTCTCTGAGGAGGAGCTAAGGGTCATGGTGGAGGAAATCATCTGGGTAGAGCCACAGCTATTTGGATCACAGGTGCAGCAGATATCCATTGCTAGGAAAATGGAGCTATGGTGGAGGATTGTGGACAGGGTCAACGCTGTGGGACAGCACCCCAGAACAAGGGAAGACATTAGGAAGAGGTGCAATGACCTTCGGGCAAGGTACGTTCCATTGCAGCAAGAAACCAACTAGCTGTACAGAGGACTGGCGTGGACCCCCACCTCCTCCCCCACAACTAACAACATGGGAGGAGCAAGTCTTGGCAATCATGCATCCTGAGGGCCTGGCAGAAATAGTAGGAGGACTGGACTCTGGTAAGACAACTGTCTATTACTATCACCCCCCTACCTGCATGCCATCACATACCCCACCCTCACCCTCACTCCCATCACTCCACCACCTCCCACACACCTCACCATCACAACCCACTCATCCCAATGCCAAGCCCTGCATGCAACACCAATGCATGGACACCCCTCACAGACCTGCATGGACACCTATCACCACAGCATGCACACTAGAGAGAATCACCTAGCCCACCAAATAACTCACACAAGGGAAAGCTGCCAGGGCAAATCCAACCAAAGAGGGCAACACACCCATGCACAATGTGTCACACAGAGAAACAATAACACTGCATTTACAGCCCCGCAGGTAACCCAGCCAATGTCACCGGTGAAGAGGTGCCAGCAACATCCAGTCCCCCCACAGAAGAAGCCCACAGTGATGACAGCAGCTCTGGATGC
The DNA here is from genome assembly GCF_031143425.1 of Pleurodeles waltl. Taxonomy (NCBI): domain Eukaryota; kingdom Metazoa; phylum Chordata; class Amphibia; order Caudata; family Salamandridae; genus Pleurodeles; species Pleurodeles waltl. Next base: position 239,836,982 of record NC_090449.1, on the reverse strand, counting down.
CTGGATCAGGATGACCAACCTGGCCCATCTGGGACCTCTGGACAGTCAGTTACCCAGGCACACACTCACACCACCACAGAGCCTCCCCCCTCAGGAAACACCACCACAGCACCCACCAAGCGGGCCCATTACCATTGTCCCCAGGACACGTCAATCAGCAGTGTGTCCACCACTACAAGGACCTCAGGCCACCCCGCTAACACAGGACAATCAGGGACCTGGGGTCAGTGGCAGTGGGCACATGGTTTAGGGGTCAAGAGGCACAGGACAACAGGGAAGCTGGGAGGACTGCTGTGCTCCAGGGGGAAGACAGCCCAGGGAACCGACCCTCCAGGAGGCACTCACCGTGATCCTGGGAGCATACCAACATTCCCAGGATATGCTGGGCCAGATTCTTGACAGGTTGCAGGAGAACATGCGGCTACAAGAGGGACAGTACCAGGAGATCAGGGAAGACTTGAAGGCCATCAACACCACCCTGGTCTCCACTGCAAGGGTGCTAGCAGACATGGTTGACAGTATGAGGGGGGCAGTGACACACCACCAGGCCCCTCACACTAGCCAAACCACTAACAGCCCTCCACCTCAGTTGCCGCTAGTGGACAGGGGGCCCTGCCACAGGACCAACAGGCCACTAGCACCCCTCCCCTTGCAGAAGGAGAAACACCGCACAAACATTCCCTGCGATCCAGGCAGAAGCCAGAGACTATTGCCAAGACTCCCCCCAAGGAAATAAGACTTTCCTGATTGTCACCCTTGTGTCCCACCTGCTGCCATTGCTGCCCTTCCTATGCCCCCTCGGACAAGGCACCTGTGCTACAAATAGACTGGACTCTACCCTGGACTTTCCTCCATCATCAACCCAGCCCATTGCACTACCCCTTTCTTCTTCAGAGCACTGTAATAAACATACTTTGAGAAAATACAATTATGGTGTATGTCAAATGTTTTCAAAATGTATTTGTGTTCCATCTATTGCTTCAATGATGTTGGGGATATGTCCCATTGCATAGAAGTCAGCTTTCACTGTGGCCAAATCCTCCACCCTGAGGAAAACGATGTAGCTGCACATTTGTTTAATCAGGGCAGACAACACTCTGGTCAGCACTATTGAGAACATTGGCTGACACATTCCTGCTGCCCATTGTCAGTTGGAAAGAACCACTTTCCAGGAAATGGAGCACGGATAAGACTTGCACAAGAAGGGGGATCCCATTGGGGTGACAGATAGCAGATATTAGGTCAAGCTCCAATTGGGCACACAGCTCTGTGATTGTGGCCCTCTCAAGTCTATAGGTGAGGATAATGTGCCTGTCCTCCATTGTTGCCAAGTCCATCAGGGGTCTCACGAGATGATGTCTCCATCTCCTATTTATCCGCAGCGGTTGCAATCTATGGGGCAAAAGAGTGAGCAACTGGTCATTATCTCTATATTCCAACCACTACAGTTCAATGCATATTGTGATTGTAACATTATTTTATTGGAGATGCCCAAAACAGTGCATTTGTGTAGTGTGACGCAGTTAGGATCCATGGCCTGCACCCACTCCCTGAAATGGCGTCCACCTGTCCTGTATGGAGGAACAGGTGGAAATGAGGTAATTCCGCTGACATTTTGCAACGTTGCGGGAGGCGGTCGAGAACCGCCGTGCAACTCCTCATTGGTTATCATTGGGCCCAATAAGGTACAGTGGCCAATGGTGACGGTGCGCACCGCTGCGGACGTGACCGCCATTTTCAATCTGTGCACTCACTTGCTACCTGACCTTCAACAGGAGAGGACCTACACTGCAAGTGCTGCTGTGACCTGTGTTTGGAACCGACCATGGCTCGTGTTACTGGGGAAAGGGCCCCTGCCTTCACCTCATCGGAGTTGGAGAGACTGGTGGATGGGGTCATACCCCAGTACCGACTGCTGTATGGGCCTCCATACCAACAGGTGAGTACACTGTGAGTACGATGCATGGGTTGTGAATGCATGGAGTGCTGTGTGTGAAGGCCTCATGTGGGGGGGGTTTGTGGATGGGCCCTGGGCAGCGTAGAGCATGTATGGTGGGCCATGTCTGTGCCAATGGGGATAGGAAGGGGCATGGTGGACCATGAGTGTACAGGCAGGACGTTCGGACTAACACCTTTCCCGGCGTCTATTTCCCTGCAGGTCAGCGCCAATCAAAAGAAGGTTATATGGCGTGCCAGCGCCAAGGACGTGCGGACCCTGGGGTCTACAGCAGGCGAAGCACCCACTGTCTGAAATGGTGGGAGGACCTGAGACGCTGGGCACGGAAGACGGCGGAGGCCCAGCTGGGGATGGCCTCCCAACAAGGAAGGGGTGCCCGCCGAACCCTGACCCCCGATAGTCTGCATATTGGCGGTGGCCTATCCAGAGCTAGATGGGCGCTTGGGGGCATCACAGCAGCCACAAGGGGGTAAGTACAGTGCCCTAATTTACAACTTACTCTGGTGGGGTGGTATCCATCCGGGTGTGGGCCCTGTGGGTGCCCCTAGGCCAGGCCTGGCATTAAAGAGTAGGTCCCATGTTGTGCAGGATTCTGATGTGAATGTCCTCCAACCAAGCTAGTAGTCATCCACTACTGGGCAGGGGTCTGTGGGTCTCAGGTATGCTGCAATTTGCGTTAGATGTCCCTATCCATGGGCTGGTGACTAGTATTGGGACTGGTAGTGCATTGCCTAATGCATAGGGCTGTTCCCTGTGTGTGAGTGTGTTGTGTACACCAACGGTGGTGTTGGTGCTGCCATTGACCAAGTGTATCCTTTGTTTCTCTCCCCCCCCTTTTGTTTTGTCACCCTGCATGTGTGCCTTAGCATCATCTGGCGGAGGAGCAGAGGAACCGGGGACGGAGGGAGCTTCATCCCACAGAACCCAGGAGGCCAAATCCACCGACGGTGAGGGCACCAGTGGGACGGAGGGCGAGTGGGGCACCACGGCGGAGACTGGAGGGGACAGGTCGGACACGGATTCCTCCTCCGATGGAGGCTCCCTGGTAGTGGCAGACACCTCTGTGACCACCCCAACTACAGGTACAGCCGCCACCCCCGTACCAGCAATGCCCTCCAAACTGCCCTCATCGAGTTGTCCATGCCCGCTCACCCAGGAGGGTGGGCATCTCCTTCACCCCAGGCACCTCCGACCCTGTCCCAGTTAGCACTGCTGCCCTGAGAGAGGAGGCTATTGACCTCCTGTGATCCATCTCTGGAGGGCAGTCAACCATTCTGAATGCCATCCAGGGGCTGGCAGCCCAAATGCAACAGTCCAATGCATTTCTGGAGGGCATTCACACTGGCTTGGCAGCCCAACAGAGATCAATCCAGGCTCTGGCCTCCTCTCTAATGGCTGCCATTGTCCCTGTTTCCACTCTCCCCCTCCAACTTCCTCCACCCAATCCCATTTCCCTCAACCCCAACCTATCCCAAGCACACAGGCAGACGAACGGGCACCCAGGACAACACACAAGAGTAGACATGGCAAACACAGGCACTCACACAAACAACATCCAGAATCAGACATACCAACATCCACAATTTCCACTGTGTCCCACCTCCTCCTCATCCTCCCCCTCCCTCCCAGTTGTGTCTACACTCACACCTGCATGCACCACATCCTCATCCATTACCACCATCACCAGCACACCTATAAGTACACACCCCTCACTGGCAGTCACCACCCCAACATCCATGCACATGTCCCCTTGTGTTCTCTCCCAATGTGTCTGTGCCCCTTCCTCCCAAAGTACACAAACGCAAGCACTCAGACACCCAACAACCATCCACCTCACAACAGCATCCAGCCCATGCACCTGCACCCAAACACAGAAGACAGACACCTCCTACCACCACTCCCTCTTCCTCCACTCCCAAACCATCTCCCTTTTCCCGCCCCAATGTCCCTAAGAAGCTTTTCCTCGCCAACATTGACCTCTTCCCTAGCCCCCTGCCCCGTCCATCACATCAGGCCAGGGTGATCAAAACCCAGGCAAGCACCTCAGACACCCAGTCCACGGGCACAGTAGTGTCCCCAGCTACTCCAAGTGGGAAAGGATCCTGGCCACCAGCCAGCCAGACGGAAAGGGTGCCTGCCCCAAGTGCATCAAGGAAGAACAAGGAGTCAACCCCAGCTGCAGGAAGGAAGGGCAAGGAGGCAGCCCCAGCTTCAGGAAGGAAGGGCAAGGAGGCAGCCACAGCTGCAGGAAGGAAGAGCAAGGTGGCAGCCGCAGCTGCAGGAAGGAAGGAAGGGCAAGGGGCCTGCAACAGCAGGCGGTAAAGACACGGGGCCTGGTGCTGGGACTCAGTTGGAGCCCCTAGCACCAACCATGGTGGTGCAGCCGTCCGAGGCTGCAGGGGATGGGCTGGAGCCTCCCCCTACAACTGCCAGCACCGCCACCAGCAGCCCCAGTGGGCAGCCGTCCAAGGCGGCAGGGGATGGGCTGGAGCCTTCCCCCACCACTGCCAGCACCGCCACCAGCAGCAGCAGGCCCCGTGGGCAGCCATCCGAGGTTGCAGGGGATGGGCTGGAGCCACCCTTGACCACTGCCAGCTCCACCAGCAGCACTACCACTGCCATCACTAAGCAGCTGTCACCGCCGGTCGACAGTGATTAGTCATGTGTCCATGAGCTGTTGTGCGGCCTGGCCCCTGAAAATCCTGTGGGTATGACACCCAGGTGAGAGACTGTGACCTTGCACAGTCTCTCCCCTTGCCCCAGGATCTGCATCACAGGGCACGATGCCCCCTCCAGAACCAGTGGAGAAGCCATCCACTCACCCCATCCTCCCCAGGATGAAGCTCACAGGGCACAATGCCCCCTCCCGAAACAGTAGAGAAGCCATCCACTCACCCCATCCTCCCCAAGATAAAGCTCACAGGGCACAATGCCCCCTCCAGAACCAGTGAAGAAGCCATTCACTCACCCCATCCTCCCCAGGATGAAGCCCACAGGGCACAATGCCCCCTCCAGAACCAGTGGAGAAGCCATCAACTCACCCCATCCGCCCCAGGATGAAGCTCACTGGGCACAATGCCCCCTCCAGAACCAGTGAAGAAGCCATTCAATCACCACATCCTCCCCAGGATGAAGCCCACAGGGCACAATGCCCCCTCCAGAACCAGTGGAGAAGCCATCAACTCACCCCATCCTCCCCAGGATGAAGCTCACTGGGCACAATGCCCCCTCCAGAACCAGTGGGGAAGCCATTCACTCACCCCATCTCCCCAGGATGAAGCTCACAGGGCACAATGCCCCCTCCAGAACTAGTGGAGAAGCCATCCACTCACCCCATCCTCCCCAGGATGAAGCTCACAGGGCACAATGCCCCCTCCAGAACCAGTGGGGAAGCCATCCACTCACCTCATCCTTCCCAGGATGAAGCTCACTGGGCACGATGCCCGCTCCAGAACCAGTGGGCAAGTCACCCACTTGAGAGACTGTGGCCAGCACTCCCCAGGGCCAAGCACAGGGCATGTTTCCCCCCCTCCATTGCCAGTGGGCAAGTCACCCACTTGAGACTGTGGACCTGCACTCCCCAGGGCCAAGCACGGGGCATGCTGCCCCCTTCAGAGCATGTGGGAAAGTCACCCACTTGAGAGACTGTGGCCTTGAACTCCCCAGGACCAAGTTCAGGGCATGTTGCTCCCTCCAGAGCATGTGGGCAAGTCACCCACTTGAGAGACTGTGGCATTGCACTCCCCAGGACAGAGTAATGTGCATGTTGCCCCCTCCAGGACCAGTGGTGTTGCACCATCTTCCGGCTGAGGTGCCCCCCTCCACTCCCCGTCTCCCTAAGGTGCCTGGTTATTTTCGACCTGATGCCCCTGCAGTGTTCTCTCCGTGTTGTTGCAGGAGTGAGGTGGGGCCTTGGACTTTGTGATGTGGCCCTGTGGTCCACAAACACTGAGGACTGGGCAGTGTCCCTTGATTTGTGAATATGTATATACTTTTTGATTTGAATGCACATATTACTACTATATTTATCTTATTACACTTTTTTTTACTCTATTGTAGTTGTCTTTGCATTATTCCTGAGGGGTACGGGGTGAATATGTAATGTTACTGCATCTGCTTGCATCTGCTTGTGTGTATGGTGTTGTGTGTGTGTGTCACTCTCTTTTTCCTCCCCCTCTCTTCTGTGTGTTAGGCGGCAGTGCTCACCGTGGTCGTCTTCGCCGGCGTTGGTGTTCGTAGTGGAGCAGAACGTAGAAGAGCATGGGGAACACATGCAACTCGGGCTCCATGGTGGCGTGGTTCTTCCTTGAGTCTTCAGAGGTGAGTTGTTTTCCTTCTGTGCAGTGTTTCCACCAGGCTTTTTTCATGTTGTTTGTACGACCCCAGAACAGGTGGCGGATTGGTGTGTCATTATAGGGTGGGCGGAACATTGTCTTCCGCCTGGCTGCAGGCAGTTACCGCTGTGGTGTCTGTTGATTTCGCCCTGGCGGTTGGTGTGTTAAAGTGGCTGGCTGTCTGGGTGGTTTCAGCCGTGGTCATAATTTCATATTTATTACCGCCAGCCTGTTGGCGGTATTACTGCCACTATATCACAGACCGCCAGGGTTGTAATGAGGGCCTATGTTATTAAGGGTCTATATTCTGTTGGACAGAGTATTCATTCCATTATCGACAACAGCTAAAGCTTTTTCCATATTTTCCTTTTCTATCTGCCTTAAACGTGCAGACCCTTCCATTTGAGAAAGCTTCCATATTTCATTATATATATGGCATACAGGAATTGTCTAGAGTGGGGCTTTCTTGGACCTAGCACGAAATCTTGCAAGTCTACTTCTTCTTATAGGAGACTAAGATGTTCCTTAACTGCTGCATTAGGTGTCAGTGCGTAACCATTGTTGGTACAGTTTACCCACACTGTAAATGGTAACTATACCAGAGTGTTGACCTGAGACAAAGCAAGGGCCCAGCCGGCTAATCTTGAAACCTCCTGAGGAAGTCACAAAGCACTACTGACACCAATTTGTCTCTATTGGCCTTGAAAGTGTGGAGTTATAGGTACCATCCTGAACCCAAGCATTCAGTTCTGCCTCTGTGACATTTAGGAATGATTACCAATTGGTGAATTTGGCTAGTGTGGGGATACTGGGTGCATTAATTTCCTTTATTTTAGCTAACGCTAGGCAGGATGTTTGTTGAATCGTGCCATTTCAAAATATAATTGGAAAAGGAGTAAGGTATGCTCTAAACAAAGCTTCCCTACCCTAAATTTGCCAATCCTGTGTTCCCTGTGCACTTTTCACTTCATTAGTGCTCTTACAGTGTTCATAACCTCCAACAGCAAGTCGGGGAAACAAAGGAATCTGAACAGATGAATTTGGTATTAGCGAAATCGTCCACATTTTGGATGGTGGTAATTGGAAATAATATGACTCTGTATTTGTAGTGTCATGCCCAGAAAAGTATGCACATTTGTATACATATGTGTTGGGGCTTCCCACCGGTGGAGTTGAACAGTGTTTCCACTGTGTGTAATTAAATACTGATTTATGTCTAGTTGCTCAGTGCAGATAGTAAAATCCTCAATGATTGTAGCAGAACATTTCCCCATAATTCGCTGTGTTCATGTACACACCATCACTTGCAAATACAGTGTAATCCTGTAGCTCAGCAAGCATTGAAATAACTGTTTCAACATCCCTGTAAACAGAAACAACACCAGGTGTAATTACATCAGTCACTGAAATTCTGAAAACAGATGGTATTTAGATAACCTCAGTGGGCCATTCTATACCTAATTCAACTTTATCCCAAACAATCCCATTTGGAATTGGTACTTCTGAAATATTTACAAGGGACAAGTCTCTTTGGACCTTAGGTAAGGAAAGATGGGGTGTTAAAACTTCATCCACTGGCTCGACAGAAGAGCGCTCAGGAAGATAATGACCAGTCATCAAGAGTCACAAAACCAATCCATAATAAAAAGACAAGCAATGTCAGAAAACTCCGCATATAATACCATGGATAAACCTAATAGTTATTTTAAGCCAGATGCACAGCTTACATGTCTTTGAAACAGTTTCAGTTGCAGGTGCAGATTAAATTGAAGAAAAGTCATCAAAGTCAATGAAGTAGCCAGAAGCAGCAAACACAGGAGCCGGTGCATTATTGGTGGATTGATCCACTTCATGTGGAGGTTCATAGTAGACAGTGCGTCACTGTGTTGTACTGGAGTAGAAAACAGCCACATCTTGAACAGTTCTTGTCAGTGAAGTGGTAGCAGGAATCAGCAGAAGCTCATTTTCCACTCACCCCATGCTCGAGGAGGTATTTGTAGCATCGTTGAAAATGCTGGTCTATTCAGAAGTGTTGTTTTTCCTCTTTGAAGAGGTACGTCCTGTTGGGTAGTGAGAGGGAACTATGAACTAACCAAGGGGTCCCTCTGGGTCTGATCAGCCACAGGATGCAATTTTACCTTGTCAATGGAGACAAATCTGTTTGCTTTGGAACCTGGCAGCGGTGGTACAATGACCGTTCTAGTGCCTTGTATTCCCAGGACTGGAACCAGTGCTCTGTAAAATGGGCTGAATTCCTTCTTCACAGCAATCTTCTCACAAACCAGATCCCCAACTTTAGGAATCCAGCCTGTCGATGTTGTTAGTAAATCCCTTATTTCTGAAGGTGGCAGCACTAGTGGATGAACTATCATCACAAAATTGCTGAAGCTCCTGTAAGACTGAGATGTTCATTTACGTCAAAAGGTGTGTCTGCTGCAACCACACCAGGGCCATCTAGATCAGGACATACATAGGTATCCCAAAGAGGACCTCATAAGGAGTGCGTCCTCCCAAGGACCGCCTTGGTGTCAAGGAGTCCGGATCCTCTGGGTTTGCGCCTGTTCCAAATATGTCCACCACTTGGCAGCTCCAAACTCTACTACCCGTTATAGCACAGAGTCAACCCCTTCGCTGCCAGGCCTTTTCCCCCCCTGTGCCAGGCCTTTTTTTGCCTATTTGGGGCAGTTCGTGCTTAGGCCCTCATAACTTTTTGTCCACATAAGCTACCCAAGCCAAATTTGCGTCCTTTTTTTCCAACATCCTAGGGATTCTAGAGGTACCCAGACTTTGTGGGTTCCCCTGAAGGAGGCCAAGAAATTAGCCAAAATACAGTGAAAATGTCATTTTTTTCAAAAAAAGTGGAAAAAGTGGCTGCAGAAGAAGGCTTGTGCTTTTTCCCCTGAAAATGGCATCAACAAAGGGTTTGCGGTGCTAAACTCAGCAGCCTCCCAGCTTTCAGGAACAGGCAGACATGAATCAGAAAACCCCATTTTTCAACACAATTCTGGCATTTTACTGGGACATACCCCATTTTTGCAATTTTTTGTGCTTTCAGCCTCCTTCCAGTCAGTGACAGAAATGGGCATGAAACCAATGCTGGATCCCAGACACCTAAACATTTCTGAAAAGTAGACAAAATTCTCTATTCAGCAAGGGGTCATTGTGTAGATCCTACAGACAATAACTGAAAAAGAAAAATATTGAAATTGAGGTGAAAAAAACATAAATTTTTCTCTACGTTTTACTCTGTAACTTTTCCCTGCAATGTCAGATTATCGAAAGCAATATACCGTTACGTCTGCTGGACTCCTCTGGTTGCGGGGATATATAGGGCTTCTAGGTTCATCAAGAACCCGAGGAACCCAGAGCCAATAAATGAGCTGCACCCTGCAGTGCGTTTTCATTCTATACGGGGTATACAGCAATTCATTTTCTGAAATATAAAGAGTAAAAAATAGCTATCAAGAAAACCTTTGTATTTCAAAAAAGGGCACAAGATAAGGTGTTGAGGAGCAGTGGTTATTTGCACATCTCTGAATTCCGGGGTGACCATACTAGCATGTGAATTACAGGGCATTTCTCAAATAGATGTCTTTTTTACACACACTCCTATATTTGGAAGGAAAAAATGTAGAGAAAGACAAGGGGCAATAACACTTGTTTTGCTAATCTATGTTCCCCCAAGTCTCCCGATAAAAATGATACCTCACTTGTGTGGGTAGGCCTAGCGCCCGCGACAGGAGACGCCCCAAAGCGCAACGTGGACACATCCAATTTTTTGAAAGAAAACAGAGGTGTTTTTTGCGAAGTGCCTACCTGTAGATTTTGGCCTCTAGCTCAGCCGGCACCTAGGGAAACCTACCAAACCTGTGCATTTCTGAAAACTAGAGACCTAGGGGAATCCAAGATGGGGTGACTTGTGGGGCTCGGACCAGGTTCTGTTACCCAGAATCCTTTGCAAACCTCAGAATTTGGCTAAAAAAACACATGTTCCTCACATTTCTGTGGCAGAAAGTTCTGGAATCTGAGAGGAGCCACAAATTTCCTTCCACCCAGCGTTCCCCCAAGTCTCCCGATAAAAATGATACCTCACTTGTGTGGGTAGGCCTAGCGCCCGCGACAGGAAACGCCCCAAAGCGCAACGTGGACACATCCAATTTTTTTAAAGAAAACAGAGGTGATTTTTGCAAAGTGCCCACCTGTAGATTTTGGCCTCTAGCTCAGCCGGCACCTAGGGAAACCTACCAAATCTGTGCATTTCTGAAAACTAGAGACCTAGGGGAATCCAAGATGGAGTGACTTGTGGGGCTCGGACCAGGTTCTGTTACCCAGAATCCTTTGCAAACCTCAAAATTTGGCCAAAAAAAAAAAACACATGTTCCTCACATTTCTGTGGCAGAAAGTTCTGGAATCTGAGAGAAGCCACAAATTTCCTTAACACCCAGCGTTCCCCCAAGTCTCCCGATAAAAATGATACCTCACTTGTGTGGGTAGGACTAGCGCCCACGAAAGGAAATGGCCCAAAACGCAACGTGGACACATCACATTTTTTCATAGAAAACAGTGCCTACCTGTGGATTTTGGCCTGCAGCTCAGCCGGCACCTGGGGAAACCTAGCAAACCAGCGCATTTTTTAAAACTAGAAACCCAGTGGAATCCAAGATGGGGTGACTTGCGGGGCTCTGACCAGGTTATGTTACCCAGAATCCTTTGCAAACATCATAATTTGTCCAAAAAAACCCTTTTTCCTCTCATTTCGGTGACAGAAACTTCTGGAATCTGAGAGGAGCCACAAATTTCCTTCCACCCAGCGTTCCCCTAAGTCTCTCGATAAAAATGGTACCTCACTTCTGTGGGTAGGCCTAGCGCCCACAAAAGGAAATGGCCCAAAACACAACGTGGACACAACATAGTTTTTCACAGAAAACAGAGGTGTTTTTTTGCAAAGTGCCTACCTGTGGAGTTTGGCCTCTAGCTCACCCGGCCCCAGGGGGGGCGGCAGAATTGCCCTAAAATAAATTTGACCCCCCCCCAATCCTCCCCTGCCCGGGAGCGACCCTTGCCTACGGGGTCGCTCCCCCTGCGTGACATTGGCGCCAAAAAACAAATCCCCGGTGCCTAGTGGTTTCTGCCCCTTTGAGGCAGGTTGACCTAAAATCGCCCAATCTGCCCCCAAGGGGGGCAGAAATGGTCTAAATACAATTTGCCCCCCAGGGGAGCGACCCTTGCCTGATGGGTTGCTCCCCATCTCTAAAAAAACAAACAAAAAAAAACCTTTGCCCTGGCGCCTAGAGGTTTCTGCCCCACCCTGGGGGCAGAAATGGCCTAAAATAAATTTGCCCCCCCAATCCCCCCCCCACCCCCCCCGGGAGCGACCCTTGCCTACAGGGGTCGCTCCCCCTGAGTGACATTGGCGCCAAAAAACAAATCCCAGGTGCCTAGTGGTTTCTGCCCCCTTGGGGGCAGATCAGCCTAATAGGCCGATCTGCCCCCAGGGGGGGCCGAAATGGCCTAAAATTAAATTTGCCCCCCCAACCCTCCCCCCCCTCCGGGAGCGACCCTTGCCTACGGGGTCGCTCCCCCTGCGTGACATTGGCGCCAAAAAACAAATCCCCGGTGCCTAGTGGTTTCTGCCCACTTGGGGGCAGATTGACCTAAAATCAACCAATCTGCCCCCAAGGGGGGTAGAAATGGTCTAAATACAATTTGCCCCCCAGGGCAGCGACCCTTGCCTGATGGGTCGCTACCCATCTCTAAAAAATAAAATAAAAATAAATAAATAAATTGCCCTGGTGCCTAGAGGTTTCTGCCCCCCCCTCCCCGGGGGCAGATCGGCCTAATAATAGGCCGATCTGCCCCTAGGGGGGGGCAGAAACGGCCTAAAATAAACTTGCCCCCCCTAGCCACCCCCCCCCCCCCCCCCGGGAGCGACCCTTGCCTACGGGGTCGCTCCCCCTGCGTGACATTGGCGCCAAAAAACAAATCACAGGTGCCTAGTGGTTTCTGCCCCCTTGGGGGCAGATTGACCTAAAATCGCCCAATCTGCCCCCAAGGGGGGCAGAAATGGTCTAAATACAATTTGCCCCCCAGGGCAGCGACCCTTGCCTGATGGGTCGCTACCCATCTCTAAAAAAATAAATAAAAAAATAAAAATAAATTGCCCTGCCGATTCAACCATCAAGGTTTAAATGCCAAAATACGATTGCGCACACTGCTGATCCGAACTGCAAGAGTTAAATGCCAAGAATGAATCGAGCACTCTGTTGCCGATTCAACCATCAAGAGTTAAACACCAAGATACGATTGCGCACACTGCCGATCCGAACTGCAAGAGTCTAATGCCAAGAAAAACATTGCACACGCAATGTAACCAAAAGGCCCAAAATTCGAGTATTTCTGAAAACGGAGTCCGGGGCCTAACCCGACCTCCGTCTTACCACCCTGCTTGAAGATCACCAAAGGAAATGAAGACCGGGCCTGGAAATCCTAGGTAGGCCTTCAGCACAGGAGCTCAGGAAAATGCTACTGCTCTGCACCAGGACCTCTGAATAGTGAGCACGTGGAGCTGGGCTGGGTCCCTTAAATAGACCCAGGCCCCGCCCACGTGCCACACCCAGCCAGGCTGCAGGAAGGGATTCTAGAAAGGCTTAGAATAGGGACCACACCCTAACCACACCCTGTAATACTGCAGCAAAGCCTTGAAAATGCACAATACATTGCAAAAAGCATTAATTATGTTTTAACATGAATCTCTGCAAAGCAAAAGGTTAACATACTGCATTAATACATAATGCATGGATTATTACATTTCATAAGAGTTAGTTTATTGCGTTACGTTGCCCGTAGAGCGCGCACTGTCCTGATGTTGACACTTGGCAAATTATTCAGTGCTCTTTGGACCCCAAATAGGTGATGAAGCAAACTGCTGCCTGAACCTAATAGTCTAGCTGTTAAGGACTGCTTTATGTCACGATTCCTCCTCTCCTCTTGTGCTTCTTTAGTGCTGTTCTTGGCGGCGGTTCTCTAAATTTCAGGCTTTTTCGGCTTGACTCCCAAACTATCCCAACCTATACTGGTATAGGTATCGGAAATAATTTTCGGTAGTTGACACTCCTGTTCCAACTGTGGAATCTCCCAGAGCCGCTGGGGTATAACCAACGCTACCACTTCCCCTTTAATGTTACTTAGTATTATTGAGGAGACTGTTGAAGTTAAGCATCAGTTTCATCCCCAAATCCGTGGCTGGAGCAGTTCCTTGCTCATTTTGAATCTGTTTTAACACTTCCGGTAAATTGGCAAGTGTCAGGGTACCATGAGTGGTGGTGTAAATTGCAGCAAAGAACTACCTCAAGTGGTGCAGTCACCCACTGAGGGAACCATTCCCAATGGCAAGCACACTGAGAATTCTATGTTCATCTTAGGCTGCTGTATCAGGAAAGACTGCTTCCAGCTGGTTAGTTTTTTGTGCTATTCAGAACTGAATCTTTTCACATTATGCAGGCGCTTTGCCCATGATATAATGTATTGTTTGTGGGTTAATTCCGATAGCAGCAAATTGGTGACCAGCTGGTGCAGCCCATGCTGGGGCGGTGTTCAAGGTCAGCAGAGCTAATTGTTCTAATTGTCCGTAAAGATGTACTAGCTCATTCTAAAGTGCACATACGTCGGCTATTTGCATAACCTGTACGCCAGGAAGTGGTGCGTATGTGGAAAACATGGGCCACGTTGGCTTGTCATTACTTAAAGGACCTAATCTCATGGGTTGTATTACATGTAAAAGGGAGCCATTGAACCAATTTTGTTGTTCTTGATAAGTAAGGGCTATCACTAGATACTGATTTGCTCTGTACTGCTGCGGTACACTTGAAATTTGGTATGTGTGCATGTTGTAGTGTCTTCCTCGGGAAAGGTAACCAAAGCATAGACTGTTTCTGTTTAGTATGCCTCATGAGCTTTCACAATAAATGTGACATCCCTGCCCTTATCTGTTAAGCCATGGGCTACTAAATGTTGCTTTAAAGCATGCCTGACATTTTCTGAAATGTGTACATCGTTAGCCATGTTGAATAATGGGTGCAGAGATGGAACACCAAATGGGGATAAAATCCTTTTAAAAGTTCAAGCTTGAACAACCTACAGCCTAGTTAGGTGCTCACTGTTCAGCTGAGAAGGATTACCCCCAAGACCACGGACATCTCTGTATAACGGAACTTAGAGTACCCGATGTGTGTGAGACAGATACTCAGGATATCCATAAATTAGTGCCAACACACCATGTTTGGTGGCCCCATGTCGTAGTTGGCCTCTCGCTCCTAGGCGAGACTGCCGATTTAGTGATGACAGCACTTTTGTTTGTAGGCGACTAGGCCAATCCTTCAAGTCGCAACTGTCAGCCCAACCCTCCCGGCTTACAAGCAGTACCTCATCAAAAACACAAACAGTAAAAGGTGATTTTTGGCAACCTTTCGCTTGGAGTCTAGATTGCAATATCTCAAGGGAGTCATGGTGAACGGAAGTTACACTTTACTCATGTTAGCGATAAGTCTAAGTCACACACAGGCAATAGAGGAGATGCAGGAGAGTTCTCAATGAGTTTACTGATAAGGCTGCGATCTACAATAAAATGCATGTGCTGCAATGATTAGGATAATGCATAATAAAAGACGCATGATTGTGGAGATGAGAGTCGTGAATACAAAGACCCCCACAATCTCATAATAAACAATGAAAATTCATAGCATAGAGAACCTTATCCCTAACCTAATGAGAGCTAGGTGTGATAAACCAAATCTGCCAGTACCATGACCATGAGCAGCGCCCCCCCCCCAACCCTCGTTATCTTGGAAAGATGTCTAGGTCAGACTCCGTGGGGACACAAAGGCTAAATTCTGCAGGAAAGAAGGCGTAGATAGCATCTGGTAGAAATCCCTCTGATAACCATGTCTGCGTGAGTTGCATTTATACAGATCTTGTAGGACCCCTGACACATTTATGTTCCCAAGCAATAGATAAGGGGGCAGGTCTTTGGAAGCAATTATGTAAACAATTCCCACCACAAGTACATTATGTTCCTGTCACACGTAAGTGGGAAAGGGACATGATGTGAATACCTAAGTACATCACTTGATTTTGACCCTGATGGTGATGCCTTCACAGAGTGGCACTTATGATGCAAATCAAGACAATTTTATAACCATAAGAATGGCAGGCACCTTAAGAGAAATAATAAAATAAATGGACTATAACAGAGCACACAAATAGGGTAAAATTCACTAGGTGACGGGGCACAGGCCTGCAAGCCAAGGGGCTCAGCTAATCTCCTCCTTCCCAATAAAAACAAATATGGATTCACAACACTTGGAGGCTGAGATAAATTGCTTTGTGCTCCAGGTGATTGATGTGCATGGCCTGCTGAGTTGGAGACCACTTCCTCTGAATTTATAAATCATGAAGATGTCTTGAAGATGTCCGCCCCATTCTTCTAGGGAGTGTCCATGGTGATGACAGTGGCGAACCTGAGGCAGGAATGTAAGGCCCTTGGAAAGATGGTGTGGGCGTGATAGTGCTGCTATCATTTTCGATGTA
Source organism: Pleurodeles waltl (assembly GCF_031143425.1). NCBI lineage: Eukaryota > Metazoa > Chordata > Amphibia > Caudata > Salamandridae > Pleurodeles > Pleurodeles waltl. Next base: position 239,821,106 of record NC_090449.1, on the reverse strand, counting down.
ATCTTTACTAGGTTGAAGGATTCAACTGTTTATATCCACTGCTTGTCAACTACCTCTTGTAAAGTTCTCATTTTTAAGTGGGCGAAAGGAACCAGATCTATGGATGAGGACATCATCCCCCAGAGCGACTTGTACAGATGCACTGAAACTGACTTTTTTGTTTGTAGCTCCAGGGCTAAACGCTGAAGTCTCTGCTATATGCCTAGCGATGGAAAAGCTTTGTTCTGCATGGTATCCAAAGTTGCACCTAGGAACACTATGATTGCTGATGGCATAGTCGATGATTTGAGATGATAGACCGTGAGTCCCAAATTGCTGAATAACGTAAGGCATGCAGAGGTGCCTTCCTTTGCTTGACTAGCTGTGGTCGCCTTTATCAGGCAGTCGTCAAGGTATTGTAATACCGGATATCCAGTGCTTCTCAGTGAAGCCACCACAGGAGCGAGGCATTTTGTGAAGATGGTTGGAGCTAACTTGAGACCCAAGGGGAGGACCCTGAATTGGTATTGTGTACTGGCTACTGTAAATCTCAGGAATTTTCGATGCTTAGGATGTATGGAGATGTGGAAGGACACATCCTGTAAATCTAGTATTGTCATATAGTCTCTGTGATTTAGGAGCAGTAAGATGTCCAGAGGCGTGATCATCCAGAAGGATTGCTTGCCTAGAAATTCGTTTAACTTCCGTAGATCTAGAATGGGTCACCATTTCCCCGATTTCTTTCAGGAGTAGAAACCCATTCCATTTTGAGATTGAGGAATCTTTTCAAGTGCCCCTTTCCTCAGCATAGTGCAGCCTTCTTCTTGAAGTAAGTGAAGATGAGGCGGGTGCACTCCCCTTGGGGTAATTGTAGGCTGTCGTTTGAGGAATTCTAGGGTCTGATCATAGGTGGCAAGGCCCAATACCCACTTGTTGGCTGTTATTTCCTGCCAATGATGGGAGTAATTGGAGATGTTTGCGTCCACCGGTAGTGAGGGGTTGGGTGTAGCCGACACTCGAGAAAGATCATTGCTTCCTGCTGGGTTCTTTTCCTTGAGGGATTTGCTTTCAGCAAGGCCCTTGCTTGCTCTAGGCTGCTGCAGGTGGTGGGTGATAGGACTGCTGTTGCTAATACAGCCTGTATTGTTGTTGATAAGGTTGATGGAGTTGCTGATAGCGTCCTCTGTATGTAAAGAGTCCTCTACCACCTGCTCCCCAGAAGGGCAATTCTACAGAATTGTAAAGTTCCCAGCGACTTTTCTGTTTCTTTGTCAGCCTTGATGGACTGCAGCGCTTCATCAATATGCTTTCCAAAAAGGGCTTCTCTGTTGAAAGTCATGTCCAATATTTTTGTTTGGCCTTCAAGTCTAAACAAGGAGGACTTTAACCATCCTTGCCACCATAAGACTGCTGCCCCGCCAAGTGGCCAAACCCAATAGATGCGATGTTCTTTGCGCAGTCGATTATTTCTTAGGATATTCTCTCTCCTTCCTGAAGGATTTTCCTTGCTTCCATTTTTGTGACTCCAGACACTAGATTGATCAGTCCCCTGATATCCAACCACATCTGCCAGTCACAGCGGCCCAATATAGCAAGAGCATGTTCAGTGTGTGTACTGTAATGGCAGACACTGATGACAAATCTTTTGCCTAGGATGCCTGGGGGTCTGCCTTCCAAGTATGGAGGGGCTGAAACAGGCGTAGATTTGTTTTTTTGCGGCTTTGAGCTGCTTGTGCAATAACCAAATCTGCCTCTGGATGGCCCACTAAGCAGGCTGGTGAATCTTCATGGATCTTGCACTTTTTGTCAATCTGTGCTACGACCTCAGCCACCAGAGCTGGATTCAGCATTATATTTGTGCCCCCCTGCCAGATGTACTCTACTATGGGAATAGCACGCACAGATTTTCTTGCAGGCTCCTTGAGGTTCTATAGGAAACAGTCTGACAGTTTAACAGTCATTAGGAGCTGAAACCTTTTTGCAGCCTTCTCCATAAGGTTATGAATTCTCATATATCATCGGGAGGGGATTCTAGTGGTTGGGGGGTTATGAAGATTGTGTGGCCACTAGGTAATCATCCGATTCCTGGTTTGAGCGAACCTGAGGAATCTCTCCTTCCTCCTGATTGTCCTCCTATTAAGATGGGTCCTCTATTGGGGGAGCCGCAATGTTGGATGCCGTGGTCATCCTGGGCATCGTTGGTGGCAGAGTGAAATATGGAGTTTTTGGCAATGGGCGTGGAAGTGGAACAGTGAACTGCTCAGGTGAAGGTGGTCGAGCAGATTCAGCACATCTCCTTTTGTAGTCTGCAAACATACCCTGTAGGTCCTGCAACAAAGACATGGGCACTTGTATGATATCTTCATAGGGATGAGACTGGTCATGTCGCTGATGGTGCTCCTCCTGATGTGTGGATCTATCAGGAACAGTGGGCTGTTGGCAATACTCCTTGTAGTAACGGTCATCTTCTTCCACCTGTTTTTGTAGAGAAGGTGGGGACAGATCATAAGTCTTTCAACCTATGCTGAAGGTAGAAGTAAATACAATCCTGGGCGGGGGAGGGGGGGGGGGGGGCTCCGCGTGTAGCCTTTTCCTTCCCCAACAATTCGAACTATCAGTCATAATGCCAGTAACATTAGAACTCTTACAATACCAGTATGCAGAAAAAACTGAGCAGAGCTCAGAGAGACTCCCTTCACATGACGTGCAGTAGAAAATCTGAGGGACTGGAGCCTCTTTGATAAGGGTTCTAAAGGGAGCTGTCCCCTGATTGTCTGAACTTTAGGTCCTTTTTTTAATGCTGTCAATAAGCTATTAAAGTGAATGTCCTAAACTTTGATTTCTATGTAGGCATTCTATACTGCTATTCAATGGTACCATGGGATGCCCACTTCGATTTCGACGACGGGGAAAGAATCAAGCATGTGAATCTATGAAAGATCGAATACTGGAGAAGGAATAGTTTCTTACCTCCAACTCCAGTTCTCTCATAGGGAAATTTCCATTAAAGTCGTAATCACTGAATAGTCCCGCACACGTGCGGGGACCCGGAGTACGTCTTCACAATATATCCTCTTAAGTGGAGATGTTCAACTTTCTTCAGTAAGGCCTGCAGAGTCATTTAAGAGAGAAAGTCTTAACGCAGCCCCTAGGAGAAGGCTACAAAGGCCCAATTCTTCATTTTTAATTTTAAAACAGCAAAAATTTCTTTCACAAACTCTTTTGTGGGGGTAACAGAGATGAAGCAAGCTAGGACGGTGTAGCCCCATAGGCTGCCATTACATGAGTGAAAATAGAAGTTGTGTCTTTATGAAGCCAGAGACCACCAGTATTCCATCATGCTGAGCAGGTGACAGTTGCTTCAGTTCTTTTTTAAGGCGACCTGCCTGTGATGACACTTTAGAAGAGTGATAAATATTGTCCTGTCCACCTGGGAGGAGGGAGGGTTGTTTATGACTATAAAGGAAATTCCCCAACGAAAGAACTGGAGTTACAGGTAAGAAACTATTCCTTCTCTCGTAAGGGATTTCCATTTATAGTCATAAGCACTGAATAGAGTAGCAAGCCCATCCCGGCTTAAGGCGGTGGAGAGGACAAAAAAAAAAATGCAATTTCACGCAAACAAATTCCTAAGGGAGGCCCACCCTACTTGAGCATCTGCTTTAGCATCCGACTTTAAGCAATAATGCTTGGTAAACATACGGAGAGATCTCCAGCTGGCTGCTTTGGAAAGGGATATTTCTTAACAAAGCAGTTGTAGCTGCTTTACCCTAGTGGAGTGTGCTTTAGGCTTAGCTAATAGTGTTAGCCTTTTGGTAACATAAGAGGATGCAAGAAACAATCAATTGGTAAATGGACTGTTTAGAAGAGGCCAAACCAGTACAGACCGGACGATAGTTGATAAATAGTTGGTCTGACATACATATGTCTCATGCCTTTTCTAAGTTGAATTTTAAAACTCTTCTTACATCCAGGGAATGGAGAGATCTTTCCCTGGAGTGGAGGGATTATGGAAAAATGTTGGAAAAGATAGGGTCTGATTAACGTGAAAATCCGAAATAACCTTAGAGAGAAACTCAGGATGAGCTCTCACAACTACTTTGTTGGAGTGGAAGACTGTATATGATTCGTGAGAACCGCGTGCCTGTATTTTGCAAACCCTGCGAGCCGATGTTATAGCCACAAGGACGTTTCAGACCCCTAGAAGGTGAGCATTAGGTACAGAGCATGAGTGTCGCTTTGAGGAAGCTATTAATAACTTTCTATTTCCAGACTCTTGGCTACGGAAGCAGTGTGCTGAACCGGAAGTACAGCGTGAAACCAGGAAGTGGATCAGGCCACGCAGGATGCAGCAGAGCACGGTCGCGGACGAGCGGTCCTCTGTGCAGCCAGACAGCCGTGGGCCGGTCTGACCCGAAAAGACCCGCTGAGAGCTCCCACTGCTCCTCACCCTCTCGTCCTTCCTCTCTCTTCTTCGGAGCGCAGTGCACAGTGAGGCAGGAGGAGGAGAAAGGGAAGGCAGGTGAAGCGCGAGCGTGGCATCTTTAGGCGGCTGCTGCCAAGTGAGAGCCCTGGTCCTCCACGGAAGTGGCCCTGCTAGGTCTGGGTGCAGCTTGTGAGGGGGCCGGTGAGACCCGCTAGCCACCAGAGGTGTGCCAGCTGCACTCTCTTGGGGGCACCTCACAAGGGGAGTGAAGCGCGGCGCCCTGCCTCAATTCGTATGGCCTATACCCAAGCAGGAACCAACCGGCCCCACCAGGACCAACTAGGACCACAACAGGGCAACCAGCAGGGCTCAGCAGGATCCAGAAGGGCCTGGAAGGCCCCAGCAGCAGCCCAGCAGGCCTACAGTAAGACCAGAGGGGTGCGTCCTAGGAATCGAGGTATGTGCACTGCCATACCACCAAGTTCCAATTCTGCAATCAGCAGCGACATTATCAGTCATAGCCAACAGACACCAAGAGTGTGTGGGAATAGCAAGTGATTATGAGAACCCGCAGCTCCCTTCTCCTGAGTGCCCACAACTGGATCCAAAACCTAATGAAAAAAGAGAAAGCAGCTTCCAACAAGCAGGGTGGGGGAAAATGAAGCACGCCAGGAGGCATCAAATCACAATAGAGGCAAACCCCCAGAAGTCAATCAAGTTCAAGAAGCTAAAGGTGTGCACCCCCACAGAATACAAGCAGGCACAAGGGGGAGGCCGAAACACAGGCACAGGGGGCCAAGGAATAGACAAGTACTTCACATCACTGGGGAAAAACACCTGCCACAAACCCCCTACCCCCCTAGGAGGAACATTTTCAAGACCACAGCCCAACTGGAGGTATTTCAGTGACAGTGCCATTACACTGGCCACCTCCTGGGAAGCCTCTCCTCCAAGTAAAACGGTACAAGAATACATGCCGGAGTGTTACATCCCAAGTGCATCAAGCACACAACCCTCCATATAGCTCATGACAATTCAGTTGAGCACACCATCCAACCTCAAAAATGGGATCCCATTGTATCTCCAATCATAGCGATAAGAGGCAGGGGTGGGACACCCAGAAACCACGCCCCCTAAGAAAATAGCATAGAAGGAAGGCAGATAAAGCTGGGTCCAGTATCACCAGCCTTAGCAAAACAATCAACCTCCCCGCGCTGGGTCGTCTCACTTACACAGGAAGAATTAGAGGAGGTCTTCAGCAAAGAAGAGGAGCAGTGTGCAGAGGGAGAGGGTGCTCTCATAACACCTAAAGAAAAGAGTGTCAAACATCCCAGTACTATAGGGGCACCGGTACTTGAAACATCAGCCTACATGGCAGAAATATTACAAATGTCACTAAAAATAAAGGTGCTACATGCCAGACTCTGAAAACCACCTTCATTGGAGGCTGCACCAAAATGGCATAGACCCACAAACAGCAGAAGATGCAGACTTTGCGCACATCACCGGGAAGACTTCATACCCATCCTTTGTATTTGCCCCACTCTACTACCCTGGAAAAAGCTGTATCTGAAAAACATCTTCAGCGCCAATGGTATCAGATTATGCCAGCAGGCTATCCTGTTAAGTCTGAAAGGATTGACTCCGCAACACATGGCCTGTTTTGCAAAATGTATTTTAAAAATAGAACACTCTTTAAAAAAATGCCACAAAAAAACAAGATGATAAAACAGGTCCTCAGCTGGCGTAGGAAATGAACACTGTAAGCTCTGGGCTTTCGAGCAATGGCCGCAGCATTTCCACCAACTGCACTCTCCATATCCCACCTGTAGACTGGACTACTTAGATTTTATTAGTAAAAAAAAAAAAAAAAAAACGCCTTCTGATGTTTTTCACCTAGAGCCCCTTTCAGTAGGTCTAATTTACCTAGTCAGTAACTCAGTGTTGATCCAGTATGCTTGACTATACAACTGAAGAAGATCAACACGTGAATCTGGCTTATCTGGCCTAACAACCACAAAGAAAGCAAGAATGTATAAATTGTTTTATGGTGTTTTTAACGTTTCCTTTTGTACGGTTGCAATTATTTTAAGTAATTATGCAATAAAGCATTAAAAAATACTTTAGCTGTTTTCCAGGAAAGGTGTTGCAGGGATGCTTTGCGAATAGGTTCGAAAGGATCTTGCATTAGACGAGAGAGAGTACAATATTAAGATCCCAGGGAGGAGAAGGACGCCTAATGGGAGGGTAAACCTCTGTCAATCACTCTAGAAAATTCTTAATGACTGGGATTGTGAATAAAGAGGTTTGTGAAGGACATTTTCTGCAAGTTGTTAGGGTTGCCAAGTGAACCCTTACACAAGCAAACTGCAAGCCGGATTTTGCCAGCTGGAGTAGATATGGCAGTATAACGTCCTTCTGGCAAGAAGTGGGGTCCACGTTTTTGAAGGGACATCAAATGCAGAATCTCTTCCACTTGAGGCATATGCGGAACGGGTGGAAGGCCGCTTAGCCTCTTTGAGGATGTCCATGCACTCCTTTGGCAGATTCAAGTGTCCACACTGTACTATCTCTGAAACCAGGCCACTAAATTCAGGGAGGAAAGATTGGGATGCAGTATCCAGCCTTGAAACTTCGTCAGGAGGTTTGTCCTGCATGGCGGCCACAGATGTGGATGGATGGACCGGTGAAGAAGGTCCGTGAACCACCAATGGCGTGGCCACTCTGAAGATTTTAGGATCATCTTGGCTCTTGAGTAGGACAGCTTGATGAGAACTGCTGGTATCAGGGCGAATCGGTGGAAAAGCGTGAAGAAATTTGCTGGACCAGTATCCACAAGGCATTCCTGGTAGGTAATACCTCAAGGCGAAGCTTTGACATTTTTTGTTTCCTGCTGTGGCAAACAGGTCTTAGGAAGGTGTGCCCCACAGATTAAATAAGTCCTGAACGTCGTCATGGTGCAAAACCCACTTGTGATTTTCTTGCAGAATCAGCTGAGAGATTTTGCATGACCATTTTGTACACTTGGAAGCTGCATAGCAATGATTGTCAGATTTCTGGCTAAGAGCCATTTCTGGCTAAGAGCCATTTCCATATTGTTTGGGCTTCGTGCGAAAGCAGCCTTGATCTTGTCCCTCCCTGCTTGTTGAGAACCTGATAGTTGTATTGTCCATTTGTACAAGCAGTTTGACCTCCAAAGACAAGTATTAATGATGTTTGAAATGATTGCTGGTAAGGAGTGAGCAAAACTGCACACCATGCTGATGACTGCTTGGGATTGGCGGTAATAATCATATGTACAACCTCAAATAGAGAGGTGAGGAGAAGAGAAAAAGTCTGTACTGCTAACAAAAAATTCAGCTTGCAGACACAATAGTTATCAGAACTTTACCTGGCTGAGTTATTTGATAATACTGGACAACTGATTTGTATAATTCCCTGCTTACGGAATTCAGATAGTATAATATATTTTCTTTGCAACATTAATAGCCGTGCAGTAATGTGCTCTGAATTCACTGCACACAGCTTTTTTATCCTCCTTTTTTTTTTAAACTACCACTGAGCTAGTGTGGCCTCATTGTGCATTTTATTAGTCAGATTACCAAAGTACCATCTCTGTGATTCCCTCATTGTTTCCTTTGCAGCACATTCTTTCAACCGGGTCAAGGAATAAACCAGGCTCCTACTTTGAGTGCTAAGGCCCATTTCCATTGCTACGATCTTTTGATGGATTAATGACTCTTGTGACTATAGTTTGGTCAATAGTAGGTCCCCCTCTATATCTGTCTGGTGTCTTCTGTTATTAACCAATCGATCTTCTGAGGCTCTATTAAATGGACACTACATATGACATTAGGACCAATTTCTCTGACCAATCAGAAATCCCAGTTTTTGTGGGATGGGAATCCCAGTTAACCTTTGGGTGGTTTGTTTCTGATATTGCTTTATCTGATATATAACCTCAAAAAAACTGATCTACCCATACTTAAAGTCAGGCCTACCTTGAAACAAGAACAAGGGCCAGACCAATCATAGTTCACTTAATACATTTGCAATATTCTGTTTGCCACATTTAGAAATTTTGACACATTACCCAAGCAAAGAACTGAGAGACAAAGACTGCCAGACACTGACAAGTAATTGTGATCTCCAGGTCATAGGATAGGACTGTGAAAATGTCTCAATGTTCTCTTTAATACAGCACTCTACTGTGCTATTTGGTGACGTCTTTGGCAGAGAATGTACTAGGACTTCCAAGCTTTTTTTCTGTTCTGCTAAACAGTAACTGATTTACTTTTTCTACACATAATGTAAATAATGACCTTTTATTTCTAAAATAACTGATGGGTGTTGGATTTATTATGGCTAGCAGTGAAACCGTAACCGAGTTACAAAATTCCTACTATTTGCTTCAGTAACCCTCAACTGCTCCACCTACCTGTTCTCAGAGAGTCAACTGTACAAAGAGAGTACAAAGTGACAAATCAATCAATATTCAGCTGGAGTGCAATAGTAGCCTAGGGCACCGCCATTTTTAAAACACCAGTACCAATCACTGATACAAACCAAACAATGACCCAGAGGAAAGACCTGAAAGTAATTCAGAAGCAAACTTTTACAATGTTAAGGCACACATTCGGACACACTGAACATGTTACTCACTTAGAAAACAGTATTTTCTGTTTTTTCTGCTTGTGGAATCCCTGGGCAGGAATATGTGCTCAAGGCCTTCAAAATGACTGAATCTCAGCTGCAGATCCTCTTTGGTTTCAGATTTCTTAATTCCAGACACATAAACAATGGTTTCTGTTTCAATGTCTCTGTCCAGCTCCCTAATAATACTGTCATAGTCCAGCGTTGTTTCTCTGATGGGCCTTTGAACCTTTCAGATGACAAAAAAAATACACAGATGAAACAAAGGCTTACTGAACATGCTCCATTACCACAAATATCACATTAGAAGTCCATAATTACACCTGAGCATTTATGTTGGTTGATGCAGTTTTCACCTCAAAAGATAAAGACAAACAGAAGGCGTGTCTCAGTGGGGAAAGCTCAGTATCCAACCTGTCACCTAATGAACTCAGAGTATAATCTTTGGAGACGCATTTCACATCAGCAACTGGAATATATAACTAGACAGATATGAGACCATCACCTGAAAGCAAGGTAGATGTATATATTACTCTTAAGACTGAATTATGTGAAAATCGAAAGTCTCTAAAACCCTTATTAATGAGGATTTCTGAATTGAGAGAGGAATCAGTGCAAAGAGGACATTATTTAACGCTTCTGTGATCACAAGTGAGAAAATAAGGTAGATCGGTAAAGAAGTTACATTTTGTTATGTTAGTCAGTTTTATTATGTTATGCACCATTACGTTAATCTGACTTGCAAAGCAGGCATTTGCCACATGTGATTGCAAAAAGGGATAACATGGAAACGTAGGAGCAGTGATTTTCCAGGCTATACTTGGCAATAAGACTGATTTATCTTTTCTCCAAAGTTCAACAAGGCCTTCATTCATCTTGGTGAAAAATAAGGTCTTAAAAAGCTCTGTATTTGGTAAAAGATTCCAATGAATGAGTACTGCAGGTAAAATGTTTTACATTTGCTTAGCCTGATTATGTGATGTCCTGGGGAGCTGTAACTGTGAAAGGATTGGAATTCAACTGGTGGGAGGAAAGGTCCAGCTGGACACCCATCTGTCAGTACGCCCAAATGCATGACCTCAGTTGTTAGCCATCCTGAACAGTTTGGTCATTAGCCCTTCTCTGAAACACGTGTAATTTTATTCAGGCATGAAGTTTTAGTTCAGTACATTCCACAACCTAAGACCATGGGCCTAACTCAGTGTTTCAGCCTTTGAAGGCTATGCTGCTGATGAACTGTTATGATTATAAGCATAGTGAATTGCTTCATTTGTTTAGTTAGGCAGGTCCTTTACCCTGGTAGTCGTTATGGACAGTGCAGAGGACTTTTAATTCAAATGCAACTCCTACAGAATGATGCGCAATTGGTTGAATGAGCTGCATGTCTTTAGTTCATCACCTTTTACTACCCTACTGTTACTTTGCTCATCTATACATAACACTGAGTGACTTAATTTGTTGTACTCTCACGTAATCTCTCTTTCATAAGCTTAACTTTATCATGATGCTGACTATGCACGTAATCCTCTTTCGATTTGGTTTAATTACATTGAATTCTATTAATATTAACCCTTACTGTAATCTTAGATGTAATTAACCCTAGCTACAACCCTAAATTAAACTAATGCAAGTTATTTATAATACATAACTGCAAACTCTAATCCTATTTTAATCTAATTAAACAAAAAATGTAATAACCATGCTGTAAGTGCAAAGCTAACTGTAACCCTTTCCTCAATATAATTTGAATAATGTAAACATATCAAGGTTGTTTATACTGTATTACAATAATGCCTCTTAACCTTGAATTAAGTTAATTGCAAACCCTATTCCAACTCTTACGATAACCCTGACCTTATATCTTATTAAATACATTCACAGTCTAATTTGTAAAAGAAACAAGTGCGGGTCCTCAAAACAATGTTAGGAGCCCGCTGCTGACTTTGTTGAACCTCATGTCTGGGTGGTCTTGAGTCTATGGCCATGAGTCCAACTCAAGCATTTTTTCTTCTACCACCCTACACTTCCTGTTTCTCATCTCACCCTTGCAGGTTTCCCTATCTTTGTCACTATTTTAATTTTTCTCTTCGTCATTCTTTCTCCCTTCTCTCCACTGCCACGGGTCACAAGTCTGAAGGTGAAAAATAAATCCTAGCCTCCAAAAATACGTGCTGGTGACCACCACCTGCAAAATTACAATTAAACTAATAACTAACATTATACGAACCTCAATGTTAATATAACCTCAAAGTTAAGAAAACTAGATTGACACAAAATACTTACAAATAATTTTGAGATAATTAAAACTTAATGCTTAACTTTACTTGCAATAAAAGAGGCCTTTCCGAAGTTTGCAGCAAATATTGCCTTTCTCAATGCAGGCAAAGTGAAGGTGCTGTTGACCTAACAGACGTGAAGTAAATGTCAGAGAAAGTAAAAGTGGCAACGAAAAAAATGAGCCACTGTTAAAGGGTCTGCTCTGTGACCAGCACAGACACAACAAGCGGCAGGCTTGCTATTTAAGACAAGCCAACACGCTCATCATCATCATCATCATCATGGTCCCCTCCTCCGTACAAGTTTCTTTCAAAGCTCCAATGCTTGGCTTGTAGTCCGTGCCTGCAACACTAAAATTGGCGTCTCATAAGGTCTCTTGCAAGACTCATTTTCGTTCACACAAACACCACATATTTAGAAGTCTTCACCTCCTTGAACTGTCAGTTACCAAAACTCCTGAGGCCTCACATTTCACATTACATTTTAAGTATAAAGAGTTCTTCCCAATCTTACAGTCATAGTAAAACCCAAATATGTTTTTCTATGTTTGCATGTGGTAACCACATTACTGGTCCCTGGGCTATTATTAGTCTTCAGTTTCAACTACTTCTGGTTTACGGTGAAATAAAAAAAAATAGGGTACAAATCATTTCATTTTTTCAGTATTGCATGTGTTAACATGTAGCAGATCATGGATCACCTTGCTGAAATAGGGTAATAAAGATTCTTGTATATGTGACTATATGCTAAGTGGAGTTAAATCAATTTTAATCTGGAATAGAAGCATGCCACATTTTCTAGAAATTTTGAGTGTGTAAACGGGCTTCATAGCCAGTCTAAAATCTACCAGGTGTCCATGTGATACATCCAGACACATCCTGAGCAAGATATGGTTGCAACCTACCATTTAAAAGAAACCCTATTTTCACCTAGGCACTAATTATATAGTCCCTCTCCCTTCCCACATCAGAGGAGTAAGGTTGGCTGCATCCTAACATTTAAAAGAAACCCTTTTTTTCAACTAGTCACTAATTATATAGTGCTTCCCACAACACAGGAGTGCGGTCGACCATGAATAACTATCTATTCTTTTCGATGCATGTCATACCTTGATAAGGCTTCCTTCAATGCAGGCTCCATCTAAGATTTCTACAGCCAGCTGTGCCGCCTCAAGTATTTCGTACTGAATACAGACAAAAGGCTGTAAGTGGAAAATAAATATTAGGAAAACAGAAAAAGTGTTTCCACAAGTAGCTTAGCAGAACACTTTACAAAAAGGACAGACAATTCATGTTTGCATAACCAGTTCTGAACACACTCAATAACATTTTTTGTGTGAGATAAAGCATCGGTCTTCAAGTCGAAAACCTTTCCTTTTAATTAGAGCACCTAAAACTGTTCATATGTAATAGAATAATTTAACTGATTTCAGATACTCACAGAACAAAACAAGCTAACACCATCTGAAAATGTGGTGAATTAAATGCTATTACCTTACAGAATAGAGTTAAACCTGCAAATCACATTCTGCTGGAAAAATGTAACCATTCCAATGCTTATTTAAATAATCCATATTTCTATAGCTTAAGACCGACTGGGAGGCTTGATGGGAAATGCATATAAAAGTGCACATTTCTTCCTCTCCAAAGATCCGCACCATCAGAATAACTCCTCAAAATGAACACTAAAATTGTGACTATGCCATGCTTGTCTACCACTTTCTGGCCCAAATCCTACTTTATACCAGATCTACTTATGAGACCTACATTAGAAACAAATCTACAAAGAAACACCTTTATAAAAAACTCACATGAAGAAATCTCAGGAAATATATATTTTTTATTTTTACATTAAATGGACGACTCCATTGTTTCCCAACCTGTGGTCCGGGGACCCCTGGGGATCCGCGAAACCTTCTCAGGGTGTCCGCGACTGCTAGGAAAATTAAAAAATATTAACAAATATTAAGAAATTAGGTCCCCAGCTTCCAATAATGACTGAGGCGGGGTTCCCCGGATTCCAATGATGATTCAGTGGGGGTCCCTGGGTTTCATTAATGTTAAAGTGGGGGTCCACAGGAATCAAAAGGTTGGGAACCACTGGACTACACCAATAAAGTACTTACTATAGAAGAGGGTTATCATAAAAGTGCATATCCCCATACATTATCTTTCCGATAATACAATGCAAACCTTGAATACACTTTTCCAATTAATTGTACTGCCCCAGATGACAGAGGCCAAACTTCCTAACATCATAAGAGCTGTTTCACATTTGATTGTTATTTTACTTTGCAAATGTTCCTATAACTGGCACCAACAGATTGAACATATCTATTCCTTTAAAAGAAGACACAGGGGTGGGGCCAACCAACATGGCCGATTGGAGGTGAATCGCAACGGCTCCGTCAACGACCCCTTCAAGCCATGAATCTAGGAGCGCAGTGGAGGAGCCCCATGCCACCCCCGACCCGGTAAAGTTTCCAGGTGCCGCGGGGGAGGGGGAACTGCGGGGGTGAAACCCGCCAGGAGTGGCCCCCCAGGCAGAGCAGAACGGACTGTGAGCTGCGTGGCCTCGGGGGACAAGCAGCCTGCCATGCTGCAGGAGGAGTGGGGCAGACGCAGCCAGGGGCTGGAGCCCCAAGAAGGTACCGGGGGCTGCAGACATTAGCGTGCAGGGAGAGGAGACCTCCCCCTCGCCTGGTCTGCGTGAAACCGCGGCGGGCACTGTTGGAAGAGGAGCCCGTGCGGCGGCGAGGAGGAGGAGCGGTTTGCTCCATGCTGGGGAGGCCCGGAGGCCCCGGTGGGGTGGCCCCGCCTCTATTGGTGGTGGCAGCCTGGTGGTGATTCCCAGCACATGGATGGTGCCCTTGGAGGGGGGTGCCGGCCCCCGGGCGTGCTGAGAAGTTGGCATGGTACTGGGGGCCCGTGCAGTGACGCCATGGAGAGACTAGGCCCTTCGGAGTGATGTGCCCTAAGGAGACTAGTTGCCCCTGGCAGGACAGAAGGAGAAGATGGCATTGCGAGTGGGGGGCCCCACGGAAGCTAGGAGTGGTGTGCCTGGGTGAGTAGCTGCATCCCCCGGTACCTACCGGAGGGACCCCTGGGAGTGCGGAGCGGAGCCCTCAAGAGGACTTGGGGTGGTGGTCCAATGGGGAGACTGATGCGCCCGGGGGGAGGGGGGGAGGGAGATGGCGGTTTCTCCCCTCCCTTCGTGACCTGAGCAGGAGATCGGCGGGCCCCCTGTGAGGAGCCAAAGCACCCCAGCAGAGGAGAGGCATCCTGTGTCCTGGTGTGACCCCGTGGAGATGGGATTCTCTGTGTGGACGGCCCTTGGGGGAGCTTATGCCTCAGCGGAAGGCGCAGACCAACAGGGACTCCAACTATTTTGCCCTCGTGGGAGCGGGGAGTATAGGCCTGTCACAGGAAGGAGAGATGGCGCTTACGAAGGAGGATCTCCTGGCCGTTTAAGGTCAAGGAAGGCATTCTCTTACGGGCGAGAAGACAGGACACTGCCTCCTTTCAGGGAGCCGATGCTCCCTCTATCAGGATATTGCACGGGCAACATTAGCACGGAGGCAGCAATACCGCCCTGTGACGAAGGCCCTAAGAGCAAAAAACATACGGTATCGCTGGACATTTCCCTTTGGCCTGGCTTTTGAACTTCATAACAAGGCTTGCCACTACATGACAGTCAACGAGGCTGCAGCTGCGCTGGGCTTACAGTTGGAAAGCGAGGGTGGAGGCCTCGCTGCTGCTGAGACCTAGCAGGGGGTGATGGCCCCTCCACCTCGGCGGAGCAATGGAGACAGCAGAGGAGGGGGAGGAGGACCCCCAAGAAGTGACATTTTCCATCTGTCTGGTTTCTGCGTTGTTTTAGAGTGATCCGGGGGGCCTGCGGGGTGACTCAAGGTGGAGGTCCTATTTGAGGCAGGGTGACGGCATTGAGCCTTCTTCAGGAGAGGAATGGTTGAACTCTGTGGAACTCGGCGAAGACTTGCCTGCCTGATGGGACTCCGCTCTTGCCACTTCTGGGAGGTTCAGAGGCGCACTTCCATGACTGTTGATTCGGGAAAGCTGAATGGGTTTGGGGTGGGGGGGTTGGGGGGGGGGGGAGGCGATGTATCACCCCGTTCTCATAATGCCACTAGTAAGGAAGTTTGCTATTCTGTGTTTTCTTGTTTTTTGGTTTGGGTTATGTAGGAGTTGTTTCTTCTATTGGATCTGTGTCCATTATCCCTTTTTGTCCGGTGAGAGCCTTGTGAGGGAATTGGAGAACAGCAGAGGTGTCGGGTGGGAGAGGTTGGGGGGAGGGGAGCAAGTGGCCCAAAATGCAGTAGATTGCTTCATCCAGCACTTTTGGATTCATGTGATGTGCTGTTGAATGTGTTATCTTGGAATGGTAAAGGGTTGAACACCCCCAACAAGAGGTCCCAATTGAGGAAATAACTCGCCGACCGCCATTACGATGTTGTTGCACTGCAGGAAACGCACTTGAAGATGGGGGAGGGACACCGCTTACGACACAAACAGTTTCCCCAGATTTTTTTGCTTCTGCGCCAACGAAACACTGTGGGGTGGCCCTCATGTTCCATAAGGCGATTCACTTTCAGGAGACTGGATCCAAGCAAGATAAGGAGGGCAGATACTTAATGATAAAAGGTAACCTGGGGGGGCCAGCAGTGTACAGTAGCTACTGTGACACCCCTAACAGTGGTCAAACCCAATTTCTTATGCAATTCCTGGTTGGAGGGATTTACGGAAGGCGACATCATCTTGTTGGGTGATTTTGACTTAGTTTGGGATTTAGCGATGGACATGACACACGCGCAGAGATCACAGACCGGCGCTTTTACGAGATCTGTGAAATCTGCCATACACCGCATGGGGCTCTTTGATGCCTGGTGTGCCCTCAAAAGTTCAGAGAAGGATTACACCTTCTTTTCTCATTCTCATTGATCCTATTCCCGAATAGATTATATTTTTTTGAGCAAGCTGCTGCAACAGACTCTGAAATCTGTGATCATCCACCCAATTGTTATTTCGGCCCACGCCCCTGTGGAGATTATTCTGGAGTGGTGGTCCCTGTCCCAGCCTTCTGCCCGGCGCTTGTACTTTCCCAATGTTCTAATTTGAGACTCTGTGTCGCTTACTAAGCTGCGGAGGGCTATCAGGGAGTACTTACGGCTTAATGGGGGGGGAATAACGCCTCCCCCTACAGTTTGGGATGCTTTTAAAGCGGTCATCAGAGGCACGTTCATCTCCTTGGCGTCTGCACTCCTTAGATTAAAGTACGAGGATCAGCATCTTTTGGAAACTGAACTTCAAATAGCTGAACGGGCCCGTAAGCTTTCCCCGTCCTGGCAGGCCCAGAGGAGGGTGGTCGCTGTTAAGGGTAAATTACAATCTATTTATGCAAATAGGGCGGAGTTGGTACTGTTGAGGCTGCAGAAAACCCACTATGACAAGGGTAACAAGATAGGCACTTCCCTGGCGGGACAACTGCAAATTAAGCAAGCTAAGGATTATATAGGACAAATTACTGATGAGCGCAGGGAACATTTTTGAGGGGGAGGGAAGCCATTGGCGTTCAGAAGGTTCTACGCCCGTCTTTACCAATCAGACCATCTGTCGGCACAAATTCAGAGAAGTTACTTAGACGGTGCCCAGCTCCCGCAGGTCTCAAGGGAGACGAATGAAATGCTTGAGGCACCGTTTACAGTGGAGGAGGTACAGGAGGCTATAAATGCACTTCCCCTGCACAAGTCCCCTGGCCCTGACGGCTTTACTGCTCACTTTTATAAGTCTTTTAGCGCGGAGCTGGCAGGACATCTTACAGCACTGTTTAATCATGTGAGGGGGAGGGGGCGGTGTCCCTCTCTATGGCGGAGGCTCTGATCTCACTTATTCCCAAGGCGGGAAAGAACCCCCAATTCTGTGCCTCGTATAGGCCAATTGCCCTACTTAACCTCAATGCCAAATTATACTCTAAAATTCTGTCGAAGAGGCTAGAGGATGTCATGCCGGAGCTGATCCACCCAGATCAGTTGGGCTTCATCAAAGGCCGCCAAATGCATGACAATCTGCGTCAGTCATTCGTTTGATGAAAAAGGTGTCTAAGAAATAGGTTCCGGCGCTTCTGTTGGCGCTCGATGCTGAAAAAGCGCTCGATAGAGTGGAGTGGTCATTTCTGGTGGCCACCATGCAGCGATTTGGCTTTGGGGAACAATTCATTGCAATGGTAATTTGTGTCCCACATCCCGTATCTTGGTGAATGGAGTGTTTTCCGATTTTTTCGATCTGTCGCGGGGTGCGAGGCAGGGATGCCCTCTATCCCCCCGTAGCTCTTTGCGCTCAGTGTGGAGCCTCTTGCAGCGTGGATCCAAGCATGCCCCACCTTTCTGGCCATTAAAATTGGTGCTGACTATCAAAAAATCTCACTGTTTGCGGGCGACATTTTGCTGTTCGTCACTGATCCTTGCCCGTCACTTCAAGAACAATTGACGTCCTTCAAGCAGGCTTTAGAGTAAATATGGGGAAATCCTATCTTCTTAATCTGACAATGCCTGTTCCGGCAATGGCCCTGATACCCTCCATGTTTCCGTATACTTGGGCTATAAAAGAGATTATTTACCTAGGCGTTAAGTTGGTTCCGAGAGTGTCCGATTTGTTCCGAGCCAACTGCCCTCCCTTGCTTAAGTCAGTGCATGGTGACTAAGATATAGTCATCCCTTTGGCTTTCCTAGTTGGGGCGTATTAATAGCATCAAGGTGAAGGTGCTTCCTCGCTTTCTTTATCTCTTTTAGAGCCTACCCACTGATATCCCGTCGGAATTCTTCTCGGAGGCCTGGGCGTTGTTCACCAGGTTTATTTGGCAGGGGTTGAGGGCTAGATTATATTACAAAGTGCTTATCGCTCCCCGGGAGGGGGGTGGTTTGGTGCTCCCTGATCTCCCCCGGTATTATTGTGCGCCTAAGCTGCGTGTCTTGGCACGCAGCTCCCTCCAGGAGTCCGATAGGTTGTGGCTGCATATGGATATGGCGGTGACGGGAAGGACTCTGTGGGATATTCTGTGGTGGCCCAAAGAAACACGCCCACAGAATGTTTAACGTAGTACCCCCACTGCCACCACCCTCAAGCTGTGGGATAAGGTGACGAGGTTATATGTGATTGCTTCCTTTCCTTCACCACATACCCCCATTCACTTCAACAAGGCTTTCCCTCCCGGGGAATCTGCGGCCCTTCAATCGATGGAGGGAGTGTGGGTGCTTGCAGATTGTAGACTTATTCCACGGTGATCAGATTAGTTTGTTTGCTAACTGCTGAAGAGATTTTCATCTTCCACCGTCCGAACACTTTCATTACACGCAACTGGTGCATTGGGTCTCGCAGCCACCCGTGAGGCAGGCAGCCACCAGGGAGCTTCTCCCGATGGAGTGTTTTGTGCAGTGGGGAGGAGTGGAGAGGGGCAGTATATCTCAACTGTACCACATATTGACATCAGTGCATAGGGCGCTGATCCATAAACACATCCCCTTTTGGGAACAGGTGTTGGGCGCTTTGGTGAGTGAGGAGCATTGGCAACGCCTATTCCATGATATAATCAAACACAATCGTTCGATGGGCACCAGGGAAGCACACTATAAATTGCTCTACAACTGGTACCTCTGTCCGGAGAAACTCAAGAAAATATACCCCCGGGCGTCTGACAGGTGTTGGTGGGAATGCCCAACTATACACCCTTTCTGGACTGATATTCTCTCTCATCTGAAAGAGATAATGGGCTATCCTGTGCAGACAACACCCGAGCACGTCCTGTTGGGCCTCCGAGCCCCAGAGCTGGATCATCAATCACGGGGCGACCGAGCCATTATGTGGCTGGCGCAGGGAGCAGCAAAGACCACATTAGCGTCCTTCTGGAGGAAGGCAGACCCACCTCCAGTGACCCTGTGGTTTTCGAGATTATGGTGGGGCCTTGCCATGGAGCGTCTAGCTGATAAAATGGACCGCTCACGCAGTGGATTTTACTTTATTTGGGACCTCCTGGTCAGGTTTCTCTCATGGGGCCTTCCCCTCACAACTTGTAGCCCCGGTCTTCGAGCACTGCATCTCTTTCATATATAGAAGCTTCGGGCGGAGGGTGGTTATGTGGAATTAGGGATGTGCCTTCAGGTTCGGGAAGGGGGCTCTCCGTTCCTTGGCTTTTAGCTTCGACTTGACAATTGAAGGGATTGGACACTTGTTTTTGTTGTAAGGTTTTTGTACTTTGCCTATGCAGATATCGTGGGAGAGGGTTGGGTCCACCAGGGGAGGGTGAATAGGCTGGCCGTTCGTAGGTGTTTTTCTCTGATACAACCCTTGCTTTGGAAAGGGGGGGAAACAGAGGAATGAGCACACAGTATGGTGGGACGCCTGAAGTCTGATGTACATGGGCATGTTTATTTTCTTGTACTGAAATATTAATAAAAACAATTTTACAAAAAAAAGAAGATACATTTACTCCAATTCATCAAAAACACCAAGTGCTTGTTAGTGTCCATTTTACGTCAAGGTTGTTGTGTGCATGTCTTAAACCCCACTGGTGAATGTCATTCTTAAACATGCTGAGCTTTATCCAGCAGACCTGACCAATGACAAAATTCAAATTTCCCCTATTCGGCCAATTCTATGGGAAGGATATCAGTATCACAGCTCCAGGAGTTTGCTAATACCTATGACATCATTGACTCTAGGTAGGCTGAGTTCCCCTACTATATAGCAAGGAGAAAGTCAATGTCTACAGACTTGATGAAAAGTGAGAAAAGGGAGCTGGCGCAATGTGAGTGCTTGTTCATTTAGCTTTCAACGTGGTCCACTATAAAATCTTAACGGAAAACTGGAGAAGGGTGTCAAAACTAATTTGACCAATGTGTATTATTTTTTGACCATTCAGCAGCACTCGAAGTGGCATTACACTGTAAGATGCCTTTCGTAGAAAATGCCTGTGGTGGGGTTTCAGATTCTTCACCATGATTAAGTTGAATAATTGCGCACAGGGAGCCAATCAGTCACTTCACCTCTCTACATTTGTTGTCCCTTTGTACCTGTGATGTCCAACACAGATCATCATTGACCCCTTGCTTAGCATTAGCCTGCTTTACCTCTTTAAACTCATACATTTATTCATCATTCATTTAATTAATTATGGAGCTCATATGCAAGTCTTGACCAAATTTGAATATAGCCTCCATAGCATACAGAATTACATTTTCAACTGTCAGAGTTGCAGACTCTTAGATGGCACCAAATTCAAACTAAATGTGCCTATTGATACCAGTGGTAGGAGCATCAATTCACAACTAGCTCAGGTCCATCTGACCAGACATAAGGGTGGCTTTTTCAGTCTTGTGTCAAAAGTTAATCAACTTGGAGTGCTCCCTGATTGTAACTAGTTGTGGCTTCGCCTGCCGCCCCGCCCCCCCCGCCCCCAGTCGCTGTGGTGGCCAAGGCCAGTTTCTCCTATTTCTGACTTACAAAGTATATCTTTACCAACTAAGTCTATACAATTTTTCTCTTCAACATCAACTAGTCTAGCAACAAATATCTGGTCTTTATCAATACACATTTCAGTCCACTCCGAATAAAACACTTATCAGCTTGCCTTACCAGCGGACAGCACAGAGAGATTATGAGTTACCAACTCCTGTGAGCATGGGCAGAGCTACGGTCTCTTGCCCTAATGCCTTCAAGTCTTTGTTTTACACACAGCTCCTTCTGTGATCTGCCCCTGAATCAGTTACTGATTCATATATTGCTTTATTATTGTGTAGTAACATGTTTAAAACAAAGAGGGAGTGGCAAGTCTTACAGGTCTTCTACTCATACCACCTATTCATGTCTCAGCATCTAGGATGTGCCTATTTTGGTGGTCGGATACTCACAAGGCTTATTGTTTTTGCAATCTTTGAGGTTATCTGTACTTCTTTTTATGTGTACACAGGGTTGATGTGTGCTATTCATATGTCCCAAACATGTATGTATTGCTGCCTGCTATTTATTTTGTATAAATCTAGCAATGTGCCATTGGCCCTTGCTATTTGTGCATTTAAGCTGGAGTCTTCAACATATTTATTATGTGTCTTCTTGTTCTAGATTATTTATTTCCAAAAAAACATACATATATAGAGATTTTATCAGAAGTCTGTTTAAATTGTCAACCTCATTTCACTTCTGCCCGCCGCAGCACAAAGCATAGTGCAGTGGGCCAGCTCATTTTACCCATTGACTCATCATTTGGACATTTGGAGTGTCTGCACAAAGCTTTTACACATTGTTAACATTCACCTAAAATAGCTGCATCCTCTTCAGTGACAAAGCTGGTTGAAAGTGTGCTTTTTTACATTATTTGTGTTTTCATATTTTTAATGAAAAGGTATTCATTTTACTTGCACTTCGGGTGCTGGCATTAGAAATTGTTTAAGTGATATTGTAGCATTAGAGTTGCATCCAATTTGAGTGTTTTGTTGGATGTGATACCTTCTTCACAAAAATATAATAATAAAACACATGCCACACCGGAATGACATTAAAAAATAAGCGTAAGAAAAACAACCACATCAGAGAATGTTTTTGAACATTACAAACACTCATTCCAACCACGCAATGGCCATATTTAGGTTTTGGGTGGAAACATGTGTGCCTGCTATAACAAAAAAAAAACAAAAAAAAACACTGTACCGGCATGCCAAGGCCAGACCTATTTACTTTACCCCTGCTTATTTGAAAATATGTTGCTGTCAGTGATTTACACCTTTTCGGTACCCGACCCAGTCCCTGTGTTACTTGCTTCTTTGGTTTGCTGTGCATGTTTAGGTATCTGAGGTACAGGTATTGCTTACCTGCTGTGTACCTGTGACCATGCAGAGCGACTGGATGGGACCACATGTTTCAAATATTTCCTTCACATATTGCAGTGAAAAGAGGTCATTAAATGGGCCCGCATACACCATCGTCATCTCAGCAAACTGAGTTCTCATCTGTAGCAAGACAAATAAATCAGAAATATAATGGAGAACTGCTAAATAAAATAAAAAAACAACATATCAAACATTTCCTGCCCAAATACATTGACCAATACAGAAAAAACAGTCAAATGCAATTTACAGTTTCACTATAGCCTGCTGCTGGGGCTATACCAAGTGTTCAAGGCCCTGAACCGGAGTTTTAGGCCCGAGCCACAGACGAGAGCCTAAAATGAGGGAGAGGACCTTTAACAACTGGTATAGCCTGTGGCAGAAGAGCTTGAAGGCTAACAGAATATTCCACCCACTGACGGTAGAATGTTCTAAATAAAAAGGGATAAAAATAAAGACAAACATTAGAATGTTGGAGCAGAAGACTTATACCAGCCATTATAAGCCTGAGCAACTCCATTGTCTTCAATAGAGCTCTAAACATTCCAATGTTCCAATAAAATAATGTGCAAGGCTTTATAACAGAACTCTGAATAATCGCTCAATTTAGGTGAAAATGTTCACTGTTTGTTGACACATATTATTGTGGTGTTTAATGGTCTTAAACCATTGCAGAAGCAGTTAAAATCAATGAAGTGACTACCTATTTCATTATATATTCACGCCTGCAATCAAGGGAAAAATGTCGACCCTTAAAGAGGTAGTGCACACAAATGTTTTTTAAAGTGGCACTTGGGAATCTGGTTTTATTGACCTCTTGGAACAAATCTGCATAAAAAGATTTGGTGGAGATACACTGCCTGTAGAACAATCAACTGTGCAAAATTTCCTTCCCTTCATTTACATTGCATAGCCTCAAAGAAGAATTGGCAACAGAAAATGTCATCTGAATTGTCAAAAACATCTACAGTTTTTTTTTAAAACAATTCATTCAGCTGCTCTGAGAAACATCATTAAATCCCTGCTAACTCCAAACTTTACTTATTTTCCCAAAATCTGTCACTCATGTCACTTGTTTGATTTAGCAGACTAACTCAACTCATAAACTGTGCCTTTTAAGGGGATTACTGGGTGGATAATACCACAAGGGAGACGGCACAGATGTTCAGTGATATTACCGTTATGGAAACGGTTAGAGCAACTCTTTGCACACATAAATCAATCTGAGGTTGTGCAAGAAGGATTACCTACGCCCGCAAATGTCAGATCCTGATTTATAGAATCTGCATATTGTCAAAAAGTAAATCATTAACTGGGGTGGATGGTGGTCCATTACAAGTAATAAAGTAACGATCTTGTTAGGTCCAGTTAATGGTTTCAGTAATTTAAACATGAGCTCAACCCCAGGTAACTACGACACAAAGCAGGCAGGTTTAACTTTAGGAAATGTGTAAAGCATTTAGAAGCATCAAACCAGCTTAAAAAAACAAACAAAAAAAAAAATACATACACAACACAATAAAAAACTGATTCCGAATTAAAACAACTGAGTAAAATGTAATGACAAAAATGGACACCAAACCAACAACAATCCAGTAAGGGGAACTAGATATACGAAATTTGGGTTTTGAGTAAAAATACACCAAAAAGCGCCAGTGGTTGTCAGTGGTTATGGTAGACCTGGACCTAGGTGTGATTTCAAGCTGATCGCAATGGAGCGCTGGTCAGATACACTAATCAGGTTGGACCCAGTCGGAAGTTCTATCTTTGGACTTAGTCTTTTATGGAAGCCAAAGTCCTTCAGCAGGGCAAGGCAGCAAGTGGTCTATTGTGGAAAAGCGCTTTGTGAGGTTAGATAGGCATTTGACAAAGTCTTGGTAAAGCTGTGGGTTTTGGTTGGAAAAAACACAGAACAAGAAAATTCTAATTTCATGCCCAGGGAAGTCCTCGATCTGGTCAAATACTTTGGCATTTTTGACCAGTCAAACTTTCTACCTTCAGACAACCTCTTTTTTGGCACTTGGAATCCTCCAGCGGGGCACGGCAGCAGGCTGTATTTAAAGAAGGCTCTAAGTGGCAGGACACCTCTCTGCGAGGTCCAGCTGAACTGGATTTGCTGCTGTGGATAACCTCTGATCCCCGAGTGTGGGAAGGGAAGGGACAAATATGTTTATTCAGCCCAGTGACAATCCACCTTGGGCAACTCGGCATGGCAGGTTTGTCCCAGTCCTCCAAGATGCCTTAGGACTAATTTTATTTAAATCCCTGCTTTTCAGAAATGCTAGAAGTCGTCCAGTTAGGCACAGTCAGGGGACCCATGACCTCGGGAACAGCACTTGCAAGTCAAGGCTCAGTCCAGCAGAGGCCACCAGTAGGGTCCAGGTCAGCTCCACTTGGAACTGGTCAGCTGGACTCTTGAGGACAATGCCTCTTGTAGCTTGTTGTGGCCCTGTTGCTTACACATGGAGTCATACAACAAACCCTTTAAGTATACTTCTTTGCCCAGGGTAGTAGCAGCTGCAGGTCCAGCTCTCAAGATCTCTTCAAAGGTCTCATACATCAGGTGCAGTCTTTCTTCTGTTCTTCCACAAATCCAGCAGTATTCTTAAAAAAAAAAAAAATGTGTCCTATGGTGCCACATTCATGCCTCGCACTAGCTTATGGGTTGGGGTTACTCCTGGCCCCTCGCTAAATAATATGGGACAAGTTCCTACGGGTAAACCTACCCAGGTGTGCAACAATTACAGTGTCTTACTGCAAACAAATCCCACAGCTCCCTATACTCACTAAATCCAAGATGGAGAAACCTTTCTCCTCTTGTGTAGAGCATTGGTACCCACACTGAGAACTGGGCAAGACAACGAACAGTTCCTTAATCTTTGGCCACTCCAAACCAGTTCCAGGGGCAGCTTTGCTCCTAATTGAGTTCAATGGCTGCCTGACTGGTAGGACAAAAGAGGCACAAGCAGACGTCATCTGACATCTGCTTGTGACCAGGGAGGTTCTTTGAAGCAAATTAAGTTTCTGGCCCCTGCCCAAGTGGTCTTTCCACCAGAAGAACAAAAGACCTTCCCACACCCTGTCTACTGTCTCTGCTCTGGGAGTAGATTTCACACCTCATCGTGGCCACCCATCAGCTGATTGACCGTAAATTAGCCTCTACCTCTCTTTAATTTATTAAAAATCTGACTTCACAATTGAGTCGGGATTTTAATAAATTTTAAATCTCAGTCCTTGAATTATTTTTCTAGCTGCTCCGTAGCCTGAGATAGTATAATTGCTATTTAGTATTGCTTCCTATTGTTTCTCTATAGCTTTAAGATGCTAGTCAGTGTAATGACATGTTAACTTTAAATGGCTACATGTCCTTATTTAAAATATCATGCACCCTGCCTTGAGGGATACATGGTTTACATAAGGGTGACATATTCATATTTAAAGACAGGTTTTCTCTCAAGTTGCAATTTTAAAACTGCAGCAGCCTGGTTACAATGGCAAGCCTAGAGTCATGTTTGTATCACCCCGCTTGTAGATGGCGGAGTAGTACAGTTGTCCATAGGTGGCATTTAACC
Organism: Pleurodeles waltl; assembly: GCF_031143425.1. Classification (NCBI taxonomy): domain Eukaryota; kingdom Metazoa; phylum Chordata; class Amphibia; order Caudata; family Salamandridae; genus Pleurodeles; species Pleurodeles waltl. The sequence continues at coordinate 239,795,308 of NC_090449.1, read as the reverse complement.
TTCCATGTCGTGGGTGTACTTTAGGCACTACATACTATGGCCTTGTGGAAAAGTTAACGTCCATGTTGGTTTCAGCATATTTCAATATGTTTTAGGGGTAACAGGAACATGCACTGGGGGCCTGGTTAGCAGTGTGCCAGTGCAGAGTCAAAAATCCAGCAGCATCAGTCCACAAAAAAATGGGGTGACCATGCAAGCAGAGGTACTTTCTCACTCACTTGCAGATATCTCTAAGCACAGATGATAGTAGCAATGAAAAACACTCATCAAGTAATAAGACTTTGCACTGTTATAAGGTAAGGGGTCAACCAGTGTAGTACCAAAACACTTCCCTTTGCCCAGGCTAGCACTGCTAATAAACACAAACAATAGGCATTCTAGAATGCTTGTTTGATGAGGTCAGCTGTGGTTTTCAGAGGTGTTGCAACAGCTAGCACCGGAAACCCCTTTAAATAAAGGGAATAAGAAAATAGGAGTTTCCAAAGAAGGGTCAGGGGTAAGGTCATTGCAAATACTGGGAACACCCACACAGTCTAACATTATGATCATTCACAAACATGCTCAACCGTCTTTCCAGTCTCAAGTGTACAACTAAGTAATTCTAGATGCTGGTAAAGGATTTCTTCACACAGAAAAATATGTCCCTGCAGAGAAAAAGTTACAAAAATATGATGCAACTGCACAGTCCCCTTAACCCTAAACAAACAGAATGTGTGCCTGAAACCAGTCCTGAGAACACACACATTTTCATCTGGAATTCAATAAAGCAAGATAGAACTGATACTCAAAATCTCACTGAGGACACACTATAGAAACACATCAGCTATTTAACTTGAGTACCAAGACTTCATCAAGATTACAAATGACTCCTAAAAGTAGAGAATACTGTACTTTACACTCAAAGGGCAAACCTAATTATAATAATTATTCTGCTCGCTTTGATTTGTTTTTCTGTGTTCCAATGACCCTGCCTCCCCTAAATTAATATTGCATGAAGTCCAGTCTTACATAAGTTCCTCTTGTGGGCAGGTACAACCTACAGACTCAAACTTAGTCAATCTAAAGAAAAGGTTGGATTGAAGTGCCACAATCCTGAATTGTATCACTCCACAGCAATGCTATAGAACTTCAGACTATCAGCAGACAAGAATCCATCAGCCTCCTGTGTGACAAAATTAATGTTTTTCTCCTGTATAAATCCATTTAGGTACGATCAATAACATGTGCAAGGATTTTTTTAAAATGAGGAGTGTAACATATAAATATGAATATTACATTCTACAGAGCAAAGGCTATTGCTGCAGGGAGACGCTTTAAAATCACAGACTAACAATAAATGTTATAAAGGGAAAAGTAAGGACAAAGGGTCATTCGAGAGTAGGTGGTTTTCAGAATGAACAAAGAAAGTGGCAAGCACTTTCACTAGTTATGGAAACGCTCGAGAAGCTCGCTTCCACAGCCAATTTGCCGGATTGCTAACAAGGGCCAAAAAAAAGATTCCAACCCTACTACTACAGGGAGGAGCAATAATGTAACTATCTCATTCAGAGCATAATGAATGGATTTTCATTAACCTAACTTTTGTCAAATGGGTGAAGATGGTGAATTTCCATGGACTGCCCCTGCTGTAGCACTTCAAGGAAAACTTGGTAAAGGGAAGGATTTGTTGATCATAAAGGGCAACATGATTACAATACAAAATTAAAGTCTCTGAAGAGTGGTAGTAACCGTATACTTGGTAGTGCCAGGTTAACATAATTACCTTCACAATAATTAAATGTTACCTTTATCACAGACAAATCTATTAAGCATCACTTGAAATCTAGTTATGTAACAGTGAGGGAGGGTAATGAGTTGGCTTAAAAGTCAAACACTAACTAAATATTGTAATACAATAACTCTATACATGTGAAACCAGTACCTCTAAAAAGTATTAGACCTTTTCACAATGAAACATATATTTCTCCCTTCTTTAGATATCTGTTTAGACAGAGGACACCCAAGTATCAATTACGTTTTACTATTACAAATCATATTGAGGCTTCCCAGCAAATAACCATGTTTTTTTTTTTCAAAGTGGATATTTTTAAAAAGGAGCTAGAAGAGAGGAGAGCAAATCAAGAAAATTTGAATGCCTCTTTTGACTCCTCTTGGAGAAGAAATATATAATAGTATGCACAAAGTTGGTTTTATCAAATACTACTTTAAGAGAACAATATATCTCATTTATTCTGTTTTAACATCAAAGAGAAGGGTTTTGTAAATGTCACAAACAATAGGGGTGTAGCAGACAACTGTGGTATCCTTGCTATAAAAAAAAAAGAAACAATGAAGAAACAGTCATTGAACATTAGCTTTGATTTCCGATGCAAATGTAAAGACTTCAATAGATCAATAACGTGGCTTGCAACATGAGCCTCCAAAATACCATCAACCATATCAACATGAGATGAAGTAAACAGAAATTGAAATGGTGACTCCTGCAAACTACATGGTTCCTGTTCTAATGCAGACACCTAATAATTTTAATATAAACAAACTTCCCCCTCACTCGGCCAACCAAAACAGTTAATGTGGACTTCACAGAATGTCAATTTATTCTGAATTTGGAGAAACTACAGGCTCCAAAATATGCCTGATGTGAGCATATGCATAGTTGATTTTGCTAAGTAGACCAGATATTTCTAAGTTCAAAAATCTCAATCTGTATGGGTAGGACACATTCCCTGTTGGGGAATTACATTCATTGACTGAAATTGAACATTTCTAAACAGTTTGAAATAACTTAATTGAGTTACCTTTGCATGAACTTGCTGCATGAGGGAACCTTCAATATTGCCAGCGCCTGTGGAGAACTGAACTATACTCATGGTGTATACAGGGACTTCTTCCCTGGCCTGCTGGAGAACCTACAGAAGACAAAAATGTCACGTTTGTGACCAGTTGATATGAATGCAGCATTCACATCCAAACACAACAGTACTGCATTTACTATACACGTGCTAATTAACATTTAACAAGAATTACTGTATGGCTTAAATAGGAGTTTAATAAGTTGGAGTAATTCCCTTCGGAGTCACAACAGTCACAATAGTAAGGTTATGTACTTTCAGTAAAGCCTAGTCCTTTAACAGTAACCCCTTCAGTCTGAAGTTATATCTTTCCTATGTTTAAGAAACAGAGTAGCAGGAGACTGCTGACTCTTGCCCTAGGGATCTGTAATAAGTACAAACTTACAAAAATCATCTTATCAAGCGACTGGTGAATGGCAAACCAGGTACAACAGCTTTACCTGCATATTCCAAAAATGAGAATTGATCCAGACTAAATTATGGAATGTCCCCAATCGTAAATGACAAGAGTGAGCCGTGTGTATACCTAATTACCTCTTTTATTTTATCTATGTATCATGTCAAACGATTACAAGCAGCCAAAACGTGTTACAGCATGACAAGTATCCGACCATTGATTTCATCAGGGCTGCAAGTTCAATATAAAACAACATCTCAGTTATTCATATTGGTTTAAACGTATCTTCAGCACCACAAATGGGTCACATTTACTCCAAATCTATCGAAAGTGCAAAAAAAGGGAATCCAATTAATGAAATCATCGTTTGCTAGGAAAAAATATCATGTTTCCATGCATGCAATACCAAGTGAAACAAGTATTTGCAAAGCAATGGGTCTCGCATTTCCATCTAGCTAGATCAATTAGCATTGTAAACTCCTAACCGGACTTTTCTTGCCACATAAATTGAAATTGAAAAGTAAAACAGTTTCACATAACTAACTGGACTTTTCTTGCCATATAAACTGAAATATAAACGTTTCACATAAGCGAGCTGACGGCCGCCATAAACGCAAAGCAGACACACAAAGAAAAATAAATGTTCGCTCATAGTGAAACCTATCGGCAAAAGTGCAATTAACTATGTAACAGGGTCGATGTCATGCAAAGCACTCAACTTCTGCCAAGCGAGATCGCACTGCAAAAAAGAGAAAAAGTAGTCCAGAAACCGGACGGAAAACAGCGAGCCTCGTTTGCTTTCAGTACTTGGTCGCTGTGCTCGAGGAGGGTTAAACACCGGAAAAGGCATGACGTATGCAAGCAGATTTTAAAAGGCAAGCTCACAAACCAAAAAGAGACTGATGTGACATGGGCGTGGTTTGAAGCCCAACGAGAGATTACAACACAGATCGGAGTGCTTTGCGCTCGCCCCCTAAAAATGCGTACAAAGTCATATACGGTATTGTTTCATATTTGTGCTAAAGAAAGCAGAATGTTATGGAGAATTCGTGCAGCACGCTTTATAAACTTGTGAGGCTGCAGGACAGTAGAAAGTGTAAAATCATCATAGCTTATCCCAAGTAATGGGCAATGAGATACTCAGACCCAAAACCCGATATATTAGCTATTCTGTGTAACATAATGTACTTAGTCTAGTATCTCTATTTGTAACGTCTGGTACCTCAATTTACTGTAATAGTGAGTCGCCTAGCTGGACTTAACTGTAGTCCAGCTACCTTCAGGGTAATCATTGTTCAATGTGAAACAAAGTTCTGAAGTAATTGGGTAACATAATAATCACCTTCTTAAAAAGTCATTTTGTAAATTTTCAAATATTCTAGCCTCTTTGGCCACCTGAACAAATCTCTGGAATAACTCATTCACACAAAATGTAATACAATGTATTATATGCTCACAAACCCCGAATTTCACTTATCTGCCTCAAAGAGGGCATCAACATAAACCATCTAAATGTAATTTACACAATCATATCCTATTTGCATCTCTGTATCGATCCTGACATTTCATTGAAGAGAACTGTGTCAATGAAGAGAACCAGGCTGTATGCCGGTTGTACTAAGATGCCACGTTGTGTTAATGACAATGCAACATACACATCTCTAAATATAATAACAATGTCATCCAACACCAGGTGTTTTGTAACTGATTGGCCATATCATGATCTAGTTCTATATAAAAATCTAACATAAGCGCAGAAATGCTTAAATCACATCTACCAGAAAATAACTGAAGGGAGTTTTATAATTGTTTTTTTTGGCAATAGCTCAATCACAGTAATTGCTACCAGTGTTAAGGAACTAAGTATAACACATCTCCAAAAACATTTGAACCATACTGGTGTAAGGGACATACCTTGAGTTGCCATACCACTAATGGATTTAGTTTGGTTAGATAGGTGCCCCTGATCCTGGGTTATTCATAATTCTCGTAACCGTATAAAGATCAATCCCTGATAATATCTGAGGCACATAAAGGGCGTAACACTATTATCATCAACAGGCAGGACTACAAAAATAAGATTTTTGCACAGTGGTCAGATCCTATTCCTGCATACTACAATGACTTACATAGTCTGGCTAAACAAAGGTCTAATTAACAATGATAATTTATTTCTGCTTGATTGCAGGCAGACCTAAGTACCTGTCTCTGTACTCTACCTAAAATTCATAAGAAGGCTGCCTTCACTCCTGAAAGGCCAATTATTTCAGGGATATATGCACTATTAGACAGAATCTCAGAGAATGTAGACACCTTTTTGCAGCCCTTTGTTAGAAACGTATGGTCTTACATTAAGGGCACCCAATATGTATTAATTATGATGAAGGATATTGTATGGGTTGATGGCATGTTACTGGCAATTTTAGATGTTGTCTCCTTATATACAAATATTGAACATGAATGGGGACTACATGCTCTGGAACCCTATCAAACAAAAGACAGGTTAATTTCCTAACAGTGGTGGCTGGTGACATTTGAAAGTGGTGGGGCCGTAAAAGTTGGGTATGACTTGTGTAGCGAGCAAGCTTAATGAACAAATGTGAGGTCCAAGGTGAGACTTCCTCTCAAGAACAAAATGAAAAAAGGTTGAAAAAGGGTGCATTTTAAAGCAAATTAATTTATTGAGAAAGCAAGGTTTATAAAGCAGAGGGAACGTATAGTCTTGAAATACCAAACACATTAAAAATGGCCCCATATCTTACTGCACTGATACGTTCAACTGTTAATTTATTGTGCAAATTGTACAGCGCAAGAACTTCAGGCCCTTTAAAGTGTGGGCTTGCACTGCATGCAGCATCAACCTTGAAAGAAAACGCTCTAACCAGGCATCAGCTCCTACAGCTGCTGTCTCCAATCAATCATACAGAAATATGCGCAGACAGATCTTTAAGGGGGATGAAAAAGGTGGGGGCTTGCTAAGAGGGAACATGTAAAATAAAGTTCTGGGATTCCCATAGTCTGCCACCCGGCCTGCATTTTGGTTTCTCTCTGAGATGTTATCGCATCCAGAAATATTACACAACAATTGACATACACCTAAAACCTGACAATACTATTGACTCTGTCAGTGGTTGATAGCTGTTTAAGATAAATGAGTACCAACAATGATTAGTTATAAATAATTAACATTAAAAATGTTTCAATTCCGAAATTGTGAGACTGTGAATTATATATTATTGAAGCCTACAGAAGAAGTATGGCCTTCAGTTGTGTGCTTTATGTTAGATAAGTATGCCCTTTTTCCTCTTCACATCTCATCCAACTGCACATTTTCAACCTCCTCTCTTTCCTCTTCAGCACCTTCTTTTCCCTCTCCCCTAAATGTACTCCCTCGCATCTTCATCATTTTACCCCCCCAAACATACACTGCACTCATTCACATCTAAGCTGTATATATATATATATATATATATCTCATTTTGCTTTTGCCGTTTAAATATTATGACCTCTATGCACCCCTTCGCACACATTTACACTGAATTTGATTTGTATCTGGAATACATGAGCACTGTTCTGCGTGCCCTGCGGAGAGACCAACCCGCTGTCAGGCACTTCGCTTTGCCTTCAGCCTCAGCACCAGCGCTCTCAATCAAAGCCCCTCATAAATAAACACCTGGCACAAGTCAAAGTATGCACTATGCAAGAGTAATACAATGCTCAGAAATACAACATGATGAAACAGCTAACGCTCTTGGGTAATGCAAAATTAAGTAAAAAAGGTGAAATAAGAGGAACTAAACGGCTTACACACATTTTAACTTAATTACTCGCATATCAATCCATGTTTGTGCAATTGATGTTAAGGGCATGAAGACAGGGCTAGTTTTAACATCATACAGCAGATAACTGCTTTTACTTTGAGGACGTATTCCTCCCCTTCCACTTGACTCAGATATTTGGATTCATTTCGCAAGGGAGCAAGAACCCTACTCGTCATTTGGAACAGTTTCACAAGGAAAAAATACAGCAGTTCCACTTCTAAAGGAGCCAGCTGTCTGCAGCCAGGGCCTGGCGTGTCACATTGGGGAGGTTAGCGTGACAAGGGATCTCAGTAAAAAAACAAAAACTAACGTAATATTAGCATTGTAGCACTTACAGTTACCAAAGACAAGGCACTAAATCACACGTGCTTGCATCTACTCCTACTGCATGACAAATGGGGAAAGGGTGGGATCTATGCCTGTTAATGAGAGATGGCTTCCCTCACGCAGGGAAGAAGAGACTGATGCCCAAAATCATGATAAAAGCGTCATTGGCCTATAGTGAATACTGCCATAGACCAGAATGGGAATGAAGGGCTTTAGAGCAGTCAGCCCTGTGACATGCTTCACAATGTAGAAAGCTGATTTACTGCCTTGGCTTCTGTCTTGTGCTTGAAAGCTGGGTAGGGCAGCCAGCCTGGGACAGACAGCCCAGCCGTAAATGCATCAATTTGTTTAGAGATATGATCCTATCTCTAAACAAATCGATCTATTTAGTATTTAATATGTGAATGTGTAGGAATTTCAGAGGGGCATAGCCCCTCAACCCTAAAAGAGAAATCGCCTCTGCTTCCTAGCTCATGATGAGACGCTAATCAATATGACAGATTACATCCACAGGAGCAAAGTTTTTCTTTTTGATGGATCTTGGTACAAACAGTTGCACGGCACAGCGATTGGCTACAGATTAGCTCCCTCTTATGCCAACTTATTTAAAAGCTGGCTTGAGGGTGAGGAGATTTGGGTCCCATGCACACATACATGGGTAGAGAAAATGTAGTACTTGTGGCGAAAGAGGACATTCTGATGTTATGACTGGCACTACAGAAGAATTATATGAATTTCATGCTGACAAATTGCTGTGAGTAGATTATATTATTTACTATGCTTTATACTACTAGCCATAGCACATTCTAGGATGTGGACCTGTAAATTAAATGGAAAAGGATAGAGAATAGAATGTTTTGCAAGGAGTCCTCAGGCAAAGTAATGTTACATGTAAAAAGTTAATATCCTAGGACACAAATAAAATGAAAACCTTATACCTTTAGTGAAATTATTATGGCACATATGAACTGTAGTGAGGATGATGAATTTAATAAGAATATGCAAGACATGGAACAGAGATTATGACAACATGGATATTAAGAAGACACAGGACAGTCATCGAGAGAGTGAAGACCATAGACAGAGCCACAACAGTCATTAATAGTAAGACTAAAAATAAATAAGAAGGACATAGAGGTCATTACATTTATTACCATCTAAAGTAATGGTGCTGTTTGAGGCAATATCCTCCACAGACAGTTGTGGTTACTCACAATAGACTACTCCATTTTTAAGAGCATTACCAGATATGGCATTATCATATCGGAAAGGTGAAACAATCTGGAATATGATCAGCTCCAGCAATACCACTACAATAGCTGGAAGAAGTTGGTTGAATAGGTTAAGTTACTTACCTGTAAATCCTAGTTCTATTCCAGGGGAATCCTCATCAAAGTCATAAGCACTGAATATTCCTACCTAGGTGCGGGTACCCCAGAGCACATATAAACACACATGTATATATACTAAATGTATATGTAAGAAAATTGTGTCCAGAATTATAACACATATACAAGTCATATACATCTGCCTATGTAACCATGCAGCCCATGGTAACAAACAGCCTTAAATGCCCTATTTTCACAAAGTTTTTCTTTAATAACCATGCCAAGCAGAGTTCACATTTCTATAGTGCAGAACAGAGACACATAAAATGCATTAGCAATCTTATGTAGAGAAAAAAACTGTAATGAAAATCAAAGGCATTATTAGCCAATAGGCTGCATCCATATTAACATAGCAGAATAAAAAAAACTGGCAGTGTGCCTTTAAGGCCTGTTTGAAACTCTAGTATCTCACCATGCCTCAGAGGTGAGAGTGAGGTGGCAGTTGGGTTGCAGTTAGGTCAGTACTTTTTATGGTCATAAGAAGAAAAGAATACAAGAAGTATAAACTGCTGTATATTGAGCGTTTCGTCTGGGGAGGTGGGATTTACAGGTAAGTAACTTTTCCTTCTCTTCCGGGGGATCCTCATCAATAGCAATAAGCAATGAATAGGTTAGCAAGCCCATCCCACAGCCCAGGTGCGAAGCAGTATGAGCACAAGCAGTTTACTTGTTCATCTTAATAGATTTCGTAAAGAAGCCTGACTCACTTGCATGTGTGTCTTAATGTCTGAATCTAGACAGTAATGCCTTGTAAAAGTATGTACCGAACTCCATGTTGCAGCTTTGCAGATTTTTGAGACAGGAAAATTCTTCAGAAGGGCTACTGTTGCAGCCTTGCCCCTTATGGAATGGGCTTTGGGTCTGGCAGTCAATTATTTGTTTAGTCACTTAATAGGTAAATAGAATACATGAGACTATACACCTGGAAATGGTTTGTTTTGAGGCAACTATACCTGTTCTCATGGGGCCATAGTTTACTAACAAATGATCAGACTGTCTGATATCTTTAGTCTTATCAAGATAAACCTTTAGTACTCTTTTTAGATCTAAGGTATGCAAAGTTATTTCTGTTGGTGTAGATGGCTTAGAAAAGAATGTCTGGTTAATATAAAAGTCAGACACCACTTTAGGTAGGAAACCAGGGTGGGTCCTCATTACCACCCTACTATCATGAAATACTGTATAGGGTTCTTTAGCGCAGAGAGCCTGGATTTCTCTAACTCTGCAAGCCGAGGTGATGGCAACCAGAAAAGCTGTCTTCCATGGAAAATGCTGTAAAGAAGCTTTGTGAATGGGCTCAAAGGGGGGACCCGTGAGTTTAGACAGGACCACATTCAATTCCCACAGAGGGGAAGGTGTATAAATGAATGGGAAAACTTTTTTTAAGTCCTCTAGAAAATCTTTAACTACAGGTATTGTAAAGAATCATGCTTGAGAGGGTGATTTTCGATAAGCAGTAATGGCTACAAGATGCACCTTAATCGATGAAAACTGCAAACCTAATTTTGCTAGGTGAAAGGGGTAGGGTAGTATGACAAACTCCTGCCAGAGAATTGGATGCAAGTCATTCTGGATACACCAGATGTAGAATCTTTTTGACTTGAATGAATAAGAACACTGTGTTGAAGGTCTTTTAGACTCCTTGGGGATGTCCATGCATTCCTGCGAAAGGCGTAGAAGACCATACTGCAGGAATTCAGGAGCCATGCTGTCAAGCTCAACAAGAGAAGGCTTGGAAGGAATACCTTCCCCTCTAGCTTGTGGAGAAGATCCAGTATGCACTGAAGCTTCCTGTGAGGCTTTTCTGATAGATGGAGGAGATCTGTGTACCACTAATGGCGGGGCTATTACTATTATTCTGGTCTTGGCCCTGTAGAATTTGTTAATTACTGTGGGAATCAGGGGAATGGGTGGAAAAGCATAGAGAAATGTCTCTGACCAGTCTATCAGCAGCTCATTCCCCTTTGTCCCTGGTCAGAGCAACCTGGATGCAAAGCTTCAGCATTTTTTGTTTTTTTTGTCAGCAAACAGGTCTATTTGATGTTACCCCCATTCTTGAAAAATGCTTTTCAAAACATTGTTGTGAAGCATCCAGTTGTGTCTGTCTGAGAAGCTTCAACTTGGTGAGTACGCTTGTGTGTTCTGGAGTCCTGGGAGGTAAATAGCTGTGATTTACAACCTCCTTGCTATTACCCAATGCCAGATGGTCTGTGACTCTGGAGATTGGGGGCTTGTTCAGATAGTGGTGGTTGTGTTGTCCATTTGGACTAGGAGAGAGCTGCCCTTTATGGATGGATAACAGGACTTGAGGGCTATAGGAAGTGCTCGCAGCTCTGGCAAGTTGATGTGGTATTGCTGGTCTTTGCCAAACTACCAGCCCGAGTATGGAGGAAACCCATGTGAGCCCCCCCAGCCCTCAAGAGATGGATCCGTTACAAGAGTTTGGGTAGGAAAGTCCTGATGAAAAAGGACTCCTATTAGCAGATGCTGTTGATGAGTCCACCACCGTAGTGAGTTTTTTCCTCGCTGGTGATAGAGTCAATCTGTTGTTCCACTTGTCTGTAAACTGACTCCACTGATCCTCCAGATTCTCTTGGAGAAGTCTCATGTGAAGTCTTGCATTCGGGACAATGAAAATGCAGGAGCTCATGGATCCCAGGAGTGAGGCTATTTGTCTGGCCATTGGTTGCAGAGTGCGAAGGATGTTGTGACTCTTCTGTTCTATTGATAATAGTCTCTCCTCCGATGGATACACTTTTGCGAGGTTTGTATCCAATGTTGCTCCTAAGTAATGATGCCTCTGCGTTGGAGTCTGTATAGACATTTGTAGATTTACTTGAAGACCGAGATTTCTAAAGGTATTTAATCTGATTAGATGTTGCATTGTCTGGGTGGGCAAGCTGCTTTTCAGTAGCCAATCGTCAAGGTACAGGTAAATGAAGATCTTTTTTTTCCCCTCAGGAGTGCTGCCACAACCGCTACACACATGCGAGGGGCTGACTTCAGAGCAAAGGGTAGCACCCTGTACTGGAAGTGTTTGAATCCTACCATAAAGCTCAGGAACGTCCGGTGTTTCTATGCTACTGGGATGTGAAAGTTAGCATTTTGCAGATCGATGGAACACATCCAGTCCCTCCGATGGAGCTGGAGGGAGATTTGATGGAGTGCCAACATTCTGAATTTTTCCTTGCAAATGTATTTGTTGAGATGTTTTAGATCTAAAATTGGTCTGAAGTCTCTGTTTAAACCATTTTTATGCACAAGGAAGTTACAGGAGTACACTCTTCCCCTTTAAGATGGTGGGACCCATTTGATTGCTCCCTTTTGAAGCAATGTTACAACTTCACCCTGTAAGAGAAGATGTTGATGACTGGATGTTTTTGATGATGCATAGAGCTTTGAAACGTAGTGCATATCCATTTTGTACAGAATTTAGAACCCCTTTGTCTTTGGTTATGGAGCGCCATTTGTCTACATGATTGGTAATACTTCCTACCATTCGAGTGGATGACAGAACTGGGGTAAGTGATTTCTCATTGTTTTTCTGATGTCTTGGATGTAGATGGATTTTGTCTGGCTGCTCCTTGTTCCCTTACTGGTTTTCGGGTTGATATAAGGGTCTGCTCTGTCTTTGTTGTTGTCTTGGGACCCAGTGAGGGGTTTGAACCCTCTGATGGTATGGGACCTCTTTCATTTTGGCCATCTCATCGTCCGCGTGGGACCCAAATAGAGAGTTACCAGTGAATGGGAGGTTCACAATCTGATTCCGTGCTTCCAGCTTGTGGCCTGTTAGGCGGAGCCAAGATCGCCTGGCACATATTCCATTGGCATACCCATGTGCAGCTAGGTGTGAGCTGTCCACAGCCGTGCTAATTATCTGATTGGCTACTAGGCCTCCTTCTTGTAGGATTTATTGGAAATCCGGCCTGTTTTCTCCAGGTAGTTTTTCAACAAATCTAGATAGCGAATCCCAGCGAGATCTGTTGCATCTTTCCAAAAGGGCAGATGCACTAGATACTTTCATAAAAGAAGCGGAGGTGCTGCACATTTTTCTTCCCAATGAGTCTAGCTGTTTGCTTTCCTTATCTGGTGATACTGTTGATGGGGAAGCAACTGAATGGGCTTTTCTGGTTGCAGCTAGAATTGACACAGTCCGGTGGAGGATCGGACCTGAGAAACAATGGGTCTTGATCTGGAGCCTTATATTTCTTGAGAATTCTTGTTGGTGCTACACGTAAGGTTGCTGGGGTGAGGAAAGTGTCCATTACTGGTTGTAAAAGTCCTGGAACCAGAGGGAGTAGCTGCCGTGATAAGGACTAATGGTGCAATGTTTCAAATAGTACTGATGACGATGTTGTAGGCTCAGGGATGTCTATATTACATTTATGAGCTCATCTCACCAGTATTTCATTGAAGGTTTTAATGTCATCCACCGGGGAGACTCTTGCCCGAGAAGTATCTATTAAGACAGGTGAATAGTCTCTAATGGACAACGCAGAGGCAGTAGACCAAGAAGGTGATCTGTATCGATATGTTCAGAGATTTGAAATCTCCTGGAAAGGGAAGCTGATGTAGCTCTAGGTCCTTGAGGCATTCTATTCCTTGTGCATGACCGAGGAGTTCTATGTCTTCTTTGAGGTGAGGAGTGATCTGTAGAAGCAGGTGTTGTCCTACGCGTAGTTTGCGGTATTGGTGACGGTGTTCTTGGTCTTGTGGGTGGATATATTTGGGAATACTGTGAGTTTGGACTATGAGGGACCGGGCCCTTGCTAAGACTCTCAAGCCATCTCAGTGAAAGGTTAACTGGCAAAACTTGAACTCCTGCTACTGAGAGGGAGGAAGCTCTAGAAGATGCCAGAGAAGATTTACTTCCTATGGTTTTAGCAGGTGAGTCATGTCTTTGAGCCACAAACATCTGTAGAGAACTGGTAGGAGAAATATGACTTGTCGACGATGGAATAGGTGAGGTGTTTCTCTACGTTGAACAATGTTGCAATTTCGTCGACGGAGACCGTGAATGCCCATGTCTTGACTTCAAATAATGTCTTTACGTTGAGTGTAATGTTACATGTGGAGTGTGTCTCGACGTCGAGCAGCACCTGGTTGCCCTCAATGAAGAAATAGACCTTTGCGCTGGCGCTGATGATTGCTGGACTGTCTTTTGTGTTGTGGCCTTTGCCACTAGGTGTTGTTTCGACATCGATGAGCCATTTCGTACCCTCAACGGAGTATCAGCACAATGGTGCTGGCTTGATTTCGAGCAGTGAGTGTCTGCCGATGGAGTCTTTTCCTTCGTTGTTGTAGATGTGTGACGATGTGTAGTAGTTCTCGACATTATATCCCTGGACGTCACATGCTGCTGTTGACGGAGGTGTGCTTCTTGATGTCGGTGGACAACGTTGATGCGACAAAGACAGATATGTTAATGTCAAAGTAGATGCTGACAGTGAACAAACAAGTATTTTACTTCCTGCTGAGGTAGAGCTGGCTAGCCGTCTGTCCATTTTGTCTGCGTTTTTTTCCTTGGAGACCTTCTTCTGAAGAGAGGTTGTTTCTGTTGTTTTTTCCCTCTCTTGCAAACCATGGATCCTCTCTCTGTCTTTCAAGGTCCTTCTTGAAAGATTATGGCAATGACTGCAGGTCTCAGGACAGTGGGTTTCAGGCAGAACCACAATGCAGAGTGAGAGGGGATCAGTCTGAGCCTTCTTTTCACCACAAGAAGGGCATTTGATCAAAAGGGGTGGTATTTTACATAAAGATAATTAAAAATTCTGTCAGGAAACAGTCTTGTTTTACTCAGAAAGTGACAAAACGTCGAGTAAAACTCTGAAATCTGGTTTAAATAGAGATTTTCTGGTTAAAAAAACCCAGAAAATGAGATCTCAATGCATCAGGATCCTAAGTGAAGGAGCTGGAAAAAAGAACTAACCTAACTGTACCCAACTGTCACCTCACTCTCACCTCTGAGGCTTGGTGGGATACTGGAGGTTCTACAGACCTTAAAGGTATGGTGCCAGTTTTTTTGGTTCTGCTGTGTTAATGTGAATGAAGCCTATTGTCTAAAAATACCTTTGCTTTTCATTACAGTTTTCTCTCTCTATAAGATTGCTAATGCATTTTATGTCTCTCTGTTCTGCGCTACAGGAATTTTAACACTGCTTGACATGTTTATTAAAGAAAAACTTTACAAAAATAGGGCATTTTTATTTAGATTGTTTGTTAGCCTAGGCTGCATGTTTACATAGACACATGAATATGATTTATATATTTATTACAATTCTGGACAATTTTATGCTCACATAAACATTTATTATACATACATGTGTGTTTATATGTGCTCCGGGGTCCCGTCACGTGGGCGAGAATATTCAGTGATTATGACTATTGATGAGGCTCTCCTGGAAGAGGAGTAAGGGGTTCCACAGAAGTGGGAACTGCACCATGTGTAAATTGCAGTATATAAGGTAGTGAGTTTTCAATATAACTCCATAGACACATTATATCAATACACATATATCCTGTTGGTAGTTTCTTTAAGGCAGAGAAGTACAGACTTTAACATGGCCTAACCATATTCCCTAAGGTGCACAAAATTCATTTTCCAATTTTGTGCTGCACTAAAATATTCTGGATAACAAATTTCATACCTATAACTCTGGATCCTTGGGCCTTGTGGTATAAGCAGTTTTTTGGTATTTGAATATATTTCAGCTACGGAATCTGAGTAAAGGTAAGTAAATGTTTGTTTTTATCTATACAGAAACTGAACCTTCTATTCAATTCTTTCCTCTTTTAGCTGTCTGATTACCAGGTTTAGTGCAAGCAGTATAGGTATGAAAAGTGGTTACAGTAAAAACATGGCAAATATCACAGGGATAGTTAATGTGTTTGCTACCAGGTAGGTTAGGGTTCCAAAATTATGAATTCCTTCTAATAGGAGAAAAGTTTAGAGGGAATGTGCATTCAGCTATGGATGGACCTAAGAAATATGAAGAGCAATAGCAACACATTAATGCTCGGTTATTAAGTGAAGAAATGCCTTGGTACGCCGACAGAGCTCAAGCAAAATATTGTCTCTAAATAAAACATTCATGTTTGCCTACAGCCTTAAAGAGCGAATTGTGATCCTTTCAGGAGTATTCTTTCAAAAGTGTTCTGGCAGAAACAGCTGTGTGTACCTTCAACTACCTCGTGCACTTTGTTATTAAAGCTACTTCAATGTGGTTCTAACCAGATATCACAAACAGTTTTACTACTTTCTATATCACATGGAAGAAGAGCTAGAGAACTCATGTAATTTAATTTGTGCAGCATTAAAACAAGCTAGTAGAGTTTTCAGAACCATTCAAAACCATAAGGTGGTTTGCAAATACAGCACCTGTTTGTTCTCAGAACCAAATCAAGTATTTACTAAGTCTGATGTATAAAGAGTGAACTGTGACAATCTGGAACTTGCCAATATCCATGGGCTACTTTAAGATAGTCAAACATTTCTGTCTCTCTGGGTTCACAAAGATCTGTAGGAAATCATCTCCTATGCCAAGGGGTCTCATTAAGATGTTGGCACAGTACTGTTGAAATTGAAAAGATGTCAGGTATCTGGGTTACAGCACTCGTTTCACCACTTTGAAGCATACACACATTTGCAGTAATTTCAGGAAGGAATGACAGCAATATCATTGTTTGCTGGTAGTGACCTGAAATGTCCATTACAGCGAAAACCAGTCAGATCGAGTAAGAGTGTGTTAATAAGACTAACATTTATTTCTTGATATTTACAGGCAGTACACATGTAATGGATGCTAATAGTGCAAATACAATAAAATACAGTAGAACAGAGGAGAATAAAATACCTGCAGGTTCCTAGTCGAACCTTGATCTTCAAATTGTAAGGTTTTTGTGGGCTTGGCAAACTAAACAATTGTGTGATTGGCATATTGGAAGATGGTAATTAAAGGAGAAAAACGAATGGTTTAAATTGGAATCTTTGCAGTAAAATTCAGGATTATTGGATGTTATTCTAAAAACCAAAATACGTGTGTCCAGTCAACTATTGAGTTTTTACTGCAGATCGTCCTCACAAAATCAACCAGATTAATGTGAACAATACAACTACTTTGAAAAAAAGGTGACCGAAACTCAACATGAAAAATACGAAATCAAAGTAGAACATCCCTTCATTTGGTAGGATTTATACAGTAACCCAATGAGTGTAGCTAGACGTATGCTTAAGGAATGACCAGGCAAGCAAATAAATGATATGGACAGAGAAGACCATGTTCATCAAAACACAGAAAAGAAGTAATTAAAAAACCTTTGGAGATCTGCAAATGTTACTGAAACAAGCCATGAAGAAAAACAAGACACGAGGTATTTCAGTTGAAACACACTGGAACAAAATCAAGGTCTATTAAAGCATCTACTTTCATCTTTTGGGTGTGAAATGCATCATCAATTTAAGATAGAGGGATCTAGCTGGGACATGAAAATGGTGTTTACAGAATCTATGAGCCACCAATGACCACCCAACCAGTGGTGGCTGGTGATTGAAAGCAGTGGTGGGGCACAAATACAAGACAGAATTGCACCTTGTGAGGGAACCTCACTACCCACGTATTTCCATTCACCTACTCACCCGCTGCTGTTGGTCACCTACCCATTTACTCATCCACATTGTCATCCACTGCCATTCACACAACTCTTATACACAGACACCCACATTTTCTCAGCCACTCTGTCAAGCCCTGCAATCACATTCAAACAAACACACATTGCCTCACCCATCCAGTATCAAGCAGTTTCAGTGATAGAAGGTACACGTTTATTTGAGCTGCAGATTACATGTTTAATATGACAAATCACGTCATTAGTCTGCAGAAGAAATAAAACAATAAGTAGCCAAGATAAATTACTGGAACCATTACTGCCTTTGAGAGACGAAATCACCTACAGAGGCAGTGAAAGGAGAGGAGAGCTGAGAGAACAGATTCTTTTCTTATTGTCTGTAAAAAAGATAGAGCTCCAACTTACTTGTGTGCAGGGTTATCTTTGGCATATTTGTGACTTGAGGTCTTCAGGTCACACTCCTGTCTCCCAGAGAGCCCTGGATGGAGTTATTTATTGTATTTATTCCATTTCTCTGCCACAGACTGGGGATTTTCTTTGCGCAGTGCCACATTCTTTTAATAAAATGTGTCCTCTGGTACGTAGACCTTTCAGATCACACCCCACCATTTGAGTAAATAGGAAAGGGTGGAGAATTATATCGGAGTGACATGAAGTTTTCAGAAACCCAGGCTGAACAAAAAACGCTCCAGGCTGTTTACTATCAGGGCTTCTGGTGGAGAAGGAGATAAGCCAGGGACGTCACTGCGTTCTGAGAAAACGTAAGGGCTTTGCGTGGGCAAGCCCTGAGAGCCCTACTGTGCAGCTTTCAGCCACATACAGACGCAGGCGCAGTGGGGCTTTTCAAAGTGCACAACTTTCACACCGAAAATGTTGTGCAGAAAAATGTTTTACTTTCATCATGTAATTAAATTTATGCTTCACTAGAGAGGCCAGAAAAGGCTAGGGGCGCAGCCCCTTAGCCCTTGAACACCATCCGCCACTGCACTCAACATTCCAATCATCCCTACTGGGGTGCGATGCAGTCACTATTCAGCATGTTGTTGTGCAAATGCGGCTGTACACTCTGGTTGTGGCAGGATTGCACAGGGATATCAGGGAAGGCAATGTAGCAGAGCTGAAGAGGCCCCATTGACAGCGACACCATGACTGCACCACCAGCTGAGAAGTTGCAACAGTGACTGGGTCATGGCGTGAGGGAGGTGCAGCGCAGCAGTAGGGCTGCACACCGTAGGTGGTGTCAGTGATTCCTCACAATTTCTGTCATCAAGTGCGGTTGGGTGAGAAGACTGGAAGAGGAAATGGTGCTTATTAGGGATCAAAGCTAATACCGCTGGGCAGGGCGGCATTGTGAGAGCTACAGAAGTATCTGTGGCTCTTCTTTACTACCATAACTGGAGAACCTGAGTGAAGAGGGTGACCAATTCTTGCTGTGGCAGTGGAATGCGGGAGTGCACTTCTTCTCTCTGCATTTGGCCAAAGTGTCAGGACAAGATGAGGGGGTGGGGGTTAAAGATGGGAGTCTTGCCCACTGAACCATGGTCATGATACCTTTGCTCTGAGCATAGATTTGGAGTACAGTGGTAAATAAAGCTAAATGAGATAGGGCGAGGGCATGAGGGAAAATCCAGTGGTGCTGCATCACAAATCCTAACCGCAAGTCTTACACTAGATTACCAAAAAGCCCTCTTCACAAAGAACAATGGTTGCCATTCACAGCGGCCCCACACCATCATCTGTGGCTACTGTTTCCCTGTATAGGGGTGAAGTGGATGTGGGGCTTCTGATGGCATGGTGACATGGAGTGTGGGATCTGAAACCTTGCTTCCTGTGGCTCCAACTGCTGAGGGAACTCTTTATTTCTTCGGATTACACAAAGTGTGTTTCCTGAAACCCTATCACTAATGACTGAGGATTAGCTCTATTAAGGATGACTATATGATGAGCTGGTATGTATAAGGAGCCTGGGGGCCTTTGGATCTACTGGAGGTGGGCGCCACTGCCAATTCAGACTAGAGAGAGATCTGGTCCAGACTGAATACATCTACTTTAGGACGTGACACAGTCTACTCAGGGCAAGAGAGACTGCACTGCCAAGAAAGCCACTGAGGTTGTGACCAGAAAGAGCCTGAGATTGTGCAGGACATTCCTTAGAGGTATCTAATTTCAAGTAGGAGAAAGAAAGTATAATGCCACAATGGGCCAGGGATGCTCTGAAGCCCCTGACGTTCTAACAGATGATGAAACAGCTTCCAATGGGGAAGGGAAGTTGCTCAGAGAACAAGGGCATTAACAAAAGCTTATATTGGAGGATGTGCTATGAAGAGAGGGAAAGACTATCAGGCTTGTGCAGCTGTTTACTGACAAAGGCAGTGCAGCTTCTGGAACCACTGCAGTCTATATGAGGACCAGATGGATCCCTTAATGTCATCTGAACTGTGAATGTATACAATGAACTGAAGACTCTCCTACTGTACTATGACCACTTTTGCACTGTATGGGACTGCTATCAAGAAGCTTCCTGAGAGTAGCACTGGGATAGCATTAAAGAGTCACTGCACAGCTGATCAACCAGCAGAAACAGCCATGTGAAAGGACATCCAGCAAACTGAGTAAAGTATTCCCAGTGACAATAGTTGCTTGTTTGAGGCTATATAGCACGATAAGGACACCTTTTGAAACTTTGTGGTCATATTCCGTCATTTAGCAATAGTGGAAGGCATTACCTGCAGTCACCCAGGAGGGGGATGGTTTACCAACCGCTGGTAAACCCTATACAGCAGTGTTTGCCTTTACCAGCATCTTGGGAGGTCAGTTTTAGGGAATGCTGTTCAGTTTCAGTTATTGACAAGGTTTTCACAAAGCATTTGAAGTGATTCTATAGCCTGACTTTATCCTTGTGACGTTGGGTGGTTGGAGAAATGATGGCTCGGGATAACCTCACAAGATACTTTATTAAACAGAGAAAAAAACAGAGAATATACAAAAACAGAGATGACTACCTCGCTGTCTGGCATCCACTACTGCTATACATCAACAAGGGTGTGGAGATCTGATGTATCCTCATGGACTGAGGAGTTCAAGCTTCTTTTATTAAGGCATCAGTTCTAGTACTACAGGGACAGGTATGTCCGAGCCCTGGGGCGGGGGCTTCTTATGCACTGAATGGTATTAAATTCTGAAAGTAAATTGTGCTTATCTTGCCTACACTTTCATTGATATGTACCTGCAAAGAAGAGGGCCAGAGGTTGTGGATGGGGGAAATGAGGTACTTGCAATCTGGAAAATAAAGCTTGAGCAAGAAGACACTGAATCCTGATGTTGGCATTTGTACCCAGCACCTCCTTTTCCTCGGAATCTCTTTGCCTAGATCACAAGTGAAGACAGTGCTCAGGAAACATAATTTAGATTGTGAGTAGCACCCATCACAGGGAGGGTCCCAATCCTTCACAGGTGCTCAATTCCCTAATACAGTGTCAGAAACTAAACAGAAATTTAAGGAGATTTGGTAATGCTTATTTGCCTGTCCCATTTCCATATAAGATGTTAGATTATGATGATATGATTCACTTCTACTGGAAGTTTCAATCATAAAGCTCATCTTTGCAAAAAAGTTAAATAATACCAGGAGCTACAAAACTATGCAGTATCCTGGCTAGAGTGTTGCATCAGAAAAAAAGACATGTTGATGACCCATCGTGGCTAAGGTCAATCTATAGTTTCCCTGAATCCAAAGATTATTTTTGGTCTTTCCAGGATATTCTACAGGGCGAAACGTAGGCACCATCTGGGAACATATCCTACCTCAACAACCATGCCTTATCTGGTGCCATGATACAGGATAGTGAATAAGGTTAAAAGTACTACTAGCCTTGCCAAGTTGTAGCTAAATGGACTATTTCAAAGCCTGCAGTGTCTGAGGTACACTGAAGCTCGCAGTTTCTGAGGGATTAGCATGGCTTGCACAAACTGTGAAAGAAACGTCTTGCACTCCATCTTAAATTCGGCTACATGTGACCTAGACAAATGCATGTTGCTCACTTACCAGTTGATGATGCAGTTGCACAACTAAAAGAGGGCTGCTAAAACGAACAAATCCAAAAAGATCTTTAAAATGAAATATGATCCTCGATAGACCATTTTTTTGGGGTGGAAATAACCATCTATGGGTGAAAGCCAAACCGCTTTGCTAAAATTCTAGGGGATAATTACAATGTACTCTAGGCTTTTAGCACAAGATTTAATATTTTGTTAAAAAAATAAGAATAACTAGCAAAATCAATTTGTGAGCTCCTTTCGGGCCATTTGTTACATGTGTAATGCTCTGTTTCTGCAAGAGCTTGTGTAAAATTCATCTGTGCTTTTTTACCCTACTACAGACCCCTAAATAAAAGCAGATGTGATGCAGTGAATAGCCTTGCATCACTTCAGTTCTCTCACACAAACAAACTGATTGTACCTTTACATAAAATACCAGATCAAGGGCTGCATTATGTTCTGATGTCTGGCATCTCTCTTAAAACTCAATGATACAACCAGTCACAGCAATGTATGTCAAGCATCACCAGCATGGTCAGATCCTGGCTCACTATTTTATACAATATGAGGAACAGAATCTTAACACTGCTCATATCACTTATCAAGGTATTTATTTAAAACAATTTTTAGTAAGGCATACTATGCATGGGCCATTGGAAAACCTTTTTTTCTAAGATGCATGCAGATATTGTTCATGACATTTAATGATACATTCCTCATGATTTACAGATATAAAGTAGTGTTACCTCTTTGTCAGAAGTGCAAAGAAAATGTTTACTGAAGTCTGAGAAAGGTGAATCTTTTGCTTCTTCTGCTCCACTCAAGAAAAGACTCTGTTGACCATTGGAATGCATGATTTCTAAAAGACTATCAAGAGAAGAAAATATATGTTAATTCCCTGTTACAACAAAGAGAAATAAAATACCCTGGTAATCACTTCTTGAGCTCGAGCATCAACTGTTAAATTATGTGATTTCTAGTATATGCTCCTAATTGGAGAAAAGCTATTTTAACACTGTCATTTTTAGGCCGCAGCCTACTAGACAGTGCAGCTGTCTGGTTTGCTAAAGACATCTTGGGGACATTCAGAGAGCTGACCTAGGAATGCATTCTGCCTGTTGCTTGCCGTTGGCTTTGTGGTTTGTACCTTACCTCTTTTTGGCTTTCCATTTGCTTGCTTTACTTGTTTTGGGCTGTCCAGCTTGAGTTTGTACCTTCCCTTGCCCAAACAGTATCCTACAGAGTGCTCCCTTTCTGTAAACAGGACTTTAAATCGTGTTCTCATCTTGTCACATTTGCTGTGCATTCAAAGACTGAGGTCAAATCTCAGGCGCTGTCTTACGAGTGCGCTTGTTTACTTTACTTTTTCTGACTTCAAAGTGACAGGTTTTATGTGACAACCTTGTTGGATACTGGGGGTAGGAAAATGAGTTTTTTCTAGCACACAATAAAATGTAAATGAACTGTGTAAGTATTTCAGAATATATCAAAATTAGGAACACAAATGAAGCACATTTTGTGTTATTTCTGAAGTGTTCTGGAAATATACTTTAAAATGATCACAACAAATCACTATACTAAGTGATGAAATGTACACAACTTTTTGCCTGTGCACTGTATAGTTTTATTAGTAAAACTCTATGTCTGTGCAAATGCAATGGTCACTTCAATTGGAAATATGTTGTCTGTAATAGCAGTACTCTAACAGACCATGAATACTCCACTCTAGGCCCCTACACTCTACTCTACACCACTCCACTTTACACCACTCCACACTACGCCACTTAACCCTCCAACTCTCTACTCTGCCCTGCACCACTCTAGTCTATCCCAATGTACTCTTTGCCACTCTGATATACATCATTGCACTCTTTGCCACTGCACTCTACACCCTCCAGCCTAGGGCACACCAATGTACTCAGTACAAATCCACTCTACGCCACTGAGTTCTATGCCAATACAATCTACACCAATGCATTTTACTCTCAAACATTCAACTCTATGCTTCTGCACTATACTCCAATCCACTGTAAACCACTCTAATCTAATCTGCACCATTGCACTCTACACCACTTTACTATATGGCATTACACGCTATGCCCCTCTACACAACTGCACTCCACCAGGCATGTCTCCACGTCACCTCACTCAACTCTGGAACAATCTACTCTATGCCAATCTACTCCACTCTGCACCACTCTAAACAATCAAAGCACTCTAGGCCAGTGCATTCTACACAACTGCACCCCATGTTACTGTTACTGCACTCTACTCTGCATTACTGTTCTCTACACCACTGCACTCACACTCCACTCTCCACCACTGAACCCTATGCCCGTCTACTCTGCACTATTCCACTCTAGTTCACAAGCAAGCAAGGAAGACAAGCAGACACAATCTTAGAAGTGCCAGTCCAGCTCTTAAAACCAATCCATCCATATAAAAACCACAAATGGTAAGTTACAGAGTGTCGATCCAATCAGATTGAGTTGTAGAAGTATCGGGTGAAACAAAAGGGAAAAGCCCTACAAGGCATAGTATAATGGAGGATGCCTAAGTGTATCAAGGAAAACATTAAAATACAAAATTGGTGCAATGTGCCACACAGGAATGCAATATGCTGACAATGCCTCAAGAAAGTATGTGTTGCAAAATGTATAGAAAGATAGGAGGGTATGCTTTTTACCACAGCAGGTAACCCATACAGAAGATCTGAACTGCAGACGCAAACCATGGGAGATATATGTTTTGGCATGTAAAAGGACATTTCAATTAACAAAAACGATTCTGAATCATTTAGAGGCAATAGCACGAGTTGGTAAATCGGCATCTAGCTTCTTTATGCAAATGAATGCAGTGCATGTCGTTTTATAATATTTTTATAGAATGCCAATGAACCAATAGTCAGCCAAGGCCACTGAGGAAGCTAGGATGTCTCAGTGCACAGAACGCTGCCCCTTTGAGCATGCAAAGATTTAAAGGGCAACGTTTTAGGCTCCTGATTGCTGAATCTGTATGACGGATCGTCCTCCCTTCTGAAAAAGAATTACTTCAAACATCTCAAAGACCATGGGTAAAATTCTTAACTTTTCCTCATAGGTCTGTCAGCAAATTTGACACTAGTGACCAATAATTATTTTATATCATATCAAACCTTTCAGGATTAGGAAACAGTCCCGCAAAGGCTAACATATTTTCCTGAAGGGCAAAGCCAAGACATCATCATTGGTTAATACCCGGGATAATGCTAACTGCAGAACCCGACAAAGATTCTTTATTTCACCAACGTTTATGATTAAACGTCTTATTAAACAGTGAATAGACCCTGCATGCATAACACTACAACTAAATGTATCTACATTTCTCATATCGAAGATGCATCATTATGACATTAGGTTGTTTATGTTAAATTTAATCGTAAATCAGAAACAAAGAGGGTCACAAGGTTATGGCTCGGAAAATCGTCATCATGCCTCCCCAAGAACACACCCCAAAGTCACCTGCGTTTATTCAAGACAGCTAGATGCAGAGCTAACGCAAGCACTGAAGCAACTTACGTCATGTTTATTCCCCCGCCCCACATTATACTTTTCACGAAGACAACTAGTCAGCCAAGATCCCATTGTTCCTGGATGCGTGTCCCAAACACTTCAAACTCAGGCACCTTATTCATACCTGATCCCAATTAACCATAGTGTTAACCTACCTCACATGCCTGTGACACAGACGGGAAAAAAAACACAGCAAAACCAAGTTCAAGATTTTCATAAATATTGCACTCCCTCTTAGTGCCCAATTCCTTAGGCGATTGAAAACTAACTTGGTTTCCTTGGTTTGGGCTGGGCAGCAGCCACGGATGTGTTGGGAAGCTCTGACCATTTGCACAGGGTGGGTTTGGAGTCCCAGATATGACACTATATGCCTTCTGCGCTTAAGCCCAGTTTTCACACTTCTGGCTTCACCAAACTGCATTAAAGCCCCATGTAGGCGCAGAGATTGACTGCGCAACCCCCTGCCCCCTTTCGACAGCCTTATACCTGCCCTACAAAGCCCCTCGAGCTGAAATCAACACAGTTGAATGCGTGAGATGGGCATGGGGGGGGACTGAGGAGGGCCTTTCATTACTATATGCACCATTCATACCTCTTGCCAACAACCCTATGATACCACTGCTCTTGGTAAAGGGCGCACTTGCTAGCACACACATGCACAATTTTAATACATTCTCAGGTCTTTATCCTGATAGCCAATTCCTCCCACCGTTTGTGGGCCTTGAGACCACGCCGCTCACTTTCCTGGACACAATGCTATACTACCAGATTTGCACCAAATGCTGTGCTGTACATGATACCTTTGCATCCCCGCCACCGCTGCTCCTGACACAGGAACATATCCTCACCTCGCCTTCCCCATGCAATTTGATCACTCACCTATATAACACCACACAACTCGTCGACGGCAAGTTTCCCCCCACGTGCATTCGCACTGGGAGGTAGATTTTGACCTGTCCCTCACAGACGCACTGTGGTCCTTTTGCTGCAGTCAGCTAGCACAACTTTCCCCTAATTCTAGACTTTGGTTTATCCATTTTAACTTCCTGCACCGCCTTTGGTGCACTCCCCTTCAGCTTTTCAGAATGGGGCTGGTTTCTGACCCTAGGTGCTTGAGCTGCGATTTCACCCCAACATCTTTTACTCACCTTGCCTGGTTTTGTCCGAAAGGGACACTCTTTTGGAGAAAGGTCTTTCAAACTGTACACATGACTGGTCATTCTTCCCCTTTCACCTCCTTGGTGAGCCTGCTGAGTTATGCTAAAAATGTACCCAACACATATCGTTGCCTGACTCTCATGCTACTTTTCCCGGCTAAGTGTAGAGTGGCTAAACACTGGGGTAGGGGAACCTTGGGGAAGCTCGTTTCACTGACATAATTCTCACATCGAAAAAATTCTTCTTAACTAGAAGGAACCAAGTTATTGCACTATCATCAGCCCCAGAACACAGGGTTGACTCATGGTGTACCACAGGGGTCAATTCTTTCCCCTTTTCTATTTAATATATACATGCAGTCCCTTACTAAATTTCTCCATCAAACAGGACCCAGATTTTACAAATATACAGATAACAGCTTACTTAAATATGGATTTTAACATCTCTCGAGTACAGGGAACAATAGTCACGGCCAGAGGTCTTTGTGAAGTTACTAGTCTTTACTCAGTGCTGGCTGTCCAAGCTTCTCAAGCCGAAGCGAAACAAAATGGAACTCCTGCTTACAATCACAATGGTTCTGGCTGAAGCAAGTTGTCTGGCCTCAAGAAATGGGTCTACCACCTCATATGTCAAAAACAGTTCAAACACTTGGCATCTATATTGACTCAAATCTGACAACGGAGATGCGGGTGGCAAAACTCCTAAATCCTAACTTGCACAACTGAAAATGTAACAAGCATTTGCAAAGCAATAGGTTTCGTTTATGAGAGATCTAGAGACTTTTTCAATATTTTTTTTGACATGTTGCATAGCAGCGCAGACTGCTGAGCAACACGTAAATAACAAAGTGCTACGATGCGGTCAAGGCTGGCCACCTCATAGAGCTATTTTCTTTACTTTCGGCCAGTGTCCAACATATCTATAAAACATTGACAAAACCAATAGATCTTACATAGACAAAACATATTGGGTTTGTCAACATGGTTAAAAGTATAGAAACTAGCACTATGAGGTAAATAGCAGATATAAAGACAGTGAAGATGAAAATCAATTTTGCAGCTATGCTACTCGAATTTGTTTTAAAATTGTAAACCTGACCTACATATTAGTTTTGCAAAATGAAAAGTGTATTCTAAAAATATTTAGTTTCCTTAAAACAATAAAAACACGTTTTTAGTGCCAGAAAATCGTTTCTGGTGCCCATGTTTTTTAACGTAACAGCCTGGTAGCAAATACACATTTTTAGGAGGAGCTGACAGGGATGGTTTCTTGATTAGGGCGGCAGGGCTCCACCCCAGCTTCAATTTCTGCATCGATGGTTATCTCATGACAAATGTTTAATGCATTTAAACTTCAAACAGTGTGACCCAGGCACTTTCAAAAGGCACTTGTGCTGCAGCGCATGTGCCGTCGCAGGATTTATAGGGCTTACCTGATCTCAGCCCTGGACTCCGGCAGCCTACAACACTGTAAGGCACTGTCCCCTATGATGTACTGAAGCCTCAGTCACAGAAAACAGCCTGGGCGCTATAATGTAGGCCCTGGGTTTCCAAAGCTGGCTGTCGATCAGCGAGGCTGTGTAGCACTGCAGCCCATCGTCACAGGGTGGGGTGGGAACAAGCCTCCATGGCCCCACCTCATTCTGGAAGTGGCTGGAAAATGATTGCTGTGCGCACAAGATTAGATGGGCAAACCTCTTTTTGATCAGATTGGGAAACACATTTCAACAGTTTAAAGTGTGGACGAATTGGAAATCAGAATTACAGCACGTTTAGGCTCAGCATTTCCAGCCTGCTTTCAGTTGCAGTCGATTTTTCTCTCGCAAAGTTTAACCTATTCTGGGACTAAGAAGTGAAGACAATTTAATATGCCTCTTGTTAACCTGACTTACTTTAGATCAAGGAAGACACGCCCATCCAGCATTGATGTATGCGGAGGCAATTACTATTGATGACACACCTCCAAAATATACCTTCTAACTGGATGGACGCACTTGAGCACCAGCAAATTAATTAAAAAATGAATAGAGATTACAAGGGAAATTCACTGGGATCAGGTTGCAAAGCCATATTGTGTTTTCGCTTGTCTGTCAAACAGAGTATTTGAGAAACTGGTTCAAATACACGCAAGCAAATGTACTTTGGTCAAGATGGATGGATGGTTGGATCCTCAGGTGAAAGGATTCATAGATGGGATGGGTGAACGGAAGAGTTACAGGCGAGTGTATCTAGCAGGATGAGTGGATGTATTACTGAATGGATGAATGCTCCATATGATGGACAAATGAATGGATGATTTTTTAGTGAATTGAAACATAGATGGATGGGTGGGTGGATGAGTGAAGGGGAGAGCCTCCATAAGGATGGATGATGGTTGGATGCATGCATGCATGAACAGATGAATGATGGAAACATAGATGAATTAATGGGGGATGATTCAGCGAGTGATCCATGGGTTGAATGCTCTTATGTCATCCAGACTCACGCGCTGCTTTTAATTAATCCCAAAGTTTACACCGCACCACTTTGAAATGTCACCAGCCACCACTGGGAGCTGATGATAATACTTTGTACGTCGCTCACTTCGAAGCCCCCCCAGCCGCCCCACCCAACAACCGGGCCACCGATCTCACACGTAGACCTACACAGAAATACAAACAGGGTCCAGGCTCGAGGTTGCTGTTCACCCAGTTCTTGGGCGGGGACTGATGCGGTCTTCTTGGTGCAAAACAATACCTGCACTCATTCATGTACAGTCAAGGAACAAAACAGTCCTTTCACTGAATTAAAAAAACAACATTCAAGGAGTAAGGGCCACATTTCTGTGCTGAGAAAGGAATGAATTAATTTGTAAAGCACAAACAGATGGAGTTATGGGTGCCCCGGCGCGGAAAAGGAAGTCAATGTATAGCAAACAAAATCAAACCAAAGTAAATAATAAAAAAACGTTTTCCGCTGTGTACTAAAGTAAAATAGTATTATCACAGTTGAAATCTGTGCACAAAAGGCAGGAAAAGTCTCAGATGTCACAAAAATGTCTAATTTACAGTAAAAATTCAATGTGTTATTCAAAAGAACCCAAAACTGAGAAAATCCAAATTGCCCTAAAAAGCTGAAGCTACACACCTGCAACCCTGATTGCTGTCAGTTTTGTACTGCTACTGACACTGCCTAACGTTGAATACACTCTTTGGTACTTGGACAGGCAGCATCGGATAACTCCTTTTAAAACATGATATGTTTTAACCTTATGAGGGACTATCATATTTTTGGCAATCACTTGAAGATTAAATCTGTAATGTAATCATCACCTCTGTTGACTGCTAAGGAACCTTACGTGGCAATCGGAGCTCAGTTACAGATGCATTAACCCACGAAGCTACGTACTGTTAGTGGAAACTGTGACTTGTAGGCGATAGGCCCCTGTAGCAGATGTTTACACCTGCTCAGCAATGATGCAGATAATTAAATCTGTGACCTGTAGGGTGTCTACAGACCTATGCCGGAGGTATTTTATTCCACTTGGTAAGTTAACGAGCACAGCCCAAGAGCGCGATAATACATAGTGCAATAAAAAAATTTGGAGGAGCGCATACATGTCCAGTGCAAAGGGACATCTTACACCACGCAGTACTGGCTATTTTAAACTTTACATGTCTCAAGCAGCTTGGTGGAAGGTCCGGGTACCTCCAGTATGTTTTTCAAACCCCGCACACTGTGAAAGTGAAATAAGTACCTTAGGAAGTAATGTGGGTAGTGGAAGGAGACTGGCCAGTAACCAATGGCAGTGGCCGAAAAGGAGTACTTGGCCCAGAATCCAACCGATGGCGACGGAGTAGACGGCAAATCAGCGAGAGCAGGAAGTGAAAGCAAACAACATGCTGGCCAATCAGAAATACGTAAATGAATTGATATTGGACTACGCCAATGGTAAGTCCAGGTAAGTAAGGGGCCGTTCCAACCCCCCTTTAAGATTTGTTTTCTAGTCACAAAATATTTTGCAAGCACAACGCACAAGCAAGCGTGTGCAGGCGAAACCTAAAAAGTACTCCCCTTCATTGAAACACATGGACATTGTGGTAAATTACACTATCAGTCCAGATTAGACTGCACACATTCAATCTACCCAGGCCTTTCCTATTGAGAATATCTATCGAATTCAGCTAGCGCAGGAAGCAGCTGCAAGGCTATCGAAAGGCTCTCGAGGAATAAGCACATTTCCCCAGTGCTCAGGCAACTTCAATGTCTTCCAATCCAAAAGGAGGGGAGGGGCTGACTGCTTCAAAGATAAATCCATTGCGCATAAAGATATGCCCCAAACCTCCTGAATTTCTAACTTACAAATCTGCACAGCACACCCCAAAATTAAACACCTAATTATGTCTTATGCCTATCCATACAAATCATTGTATAGCTTTCTAAGATAAAGTCATACGCATGACAGTCATCATATCTAGTTGTCTTCCTAGGACAAGTCAAATAGAAGCTACAGTCAGAACATCACTGAATACCAACACACAAATGAGACTACCCACACGTCTTACAAAAGATGGCACACAACAAAGATCACTGATCTAGTCCAATCTAAGCTGAACAATAATATACTTTTTATGGACATGTTGGATTACCTCTTCACTATAGGCAAATCAAAAGACAACAATAAAATGTCTCCATCGTAAAAGGAAATTCAACCATATCACCTTGCAACTTATTTGACTCCACTGCCTAAGGCCAGCTTACAGACACCATACTTTTCAAATGCAAGGATTGCATGGCTAATTACTAAATAAAGGCCAACATACAAACAGTGTCATATTTTCCTTCATGATGTCCAAATCTAGGGAGGTACTGTATTGTCTCAGAAAATCTCCAAGGACATATGTGATAAAGCTACAATGGCGAGTTGGTCCTAAACCAATTAACCAGGGTGACTTGCTGCTGTCGCTTTCCCACCAATCCTGCTCTGGTCGTTTTTTTGTCAGCTTTGTCCTCTATTCTCCTTTAACATAATTGAACTACGGCGCCAACTGAGAACAAGAGAAAAATACAGAACTGCTATCCTCTAGAAAATTTGAAAAAAAACTTCAACTAATCAAAATGGTTCACTGGTTGTGAGCAGGAGGTAGCCTTGGCCAATCAGAAGGTTAATTTCAAATTAAGAATGTATCCTGCTTTTCACATTGTATAATGTATACACAAAAAACACATGCATGCAACGATGGAACAATTCATTATGTTTGGGACTTTTTCTAAAATGTCTAGATAAGAATAAAAAAAACATAAAAGCACCAACCCTGGTGAACTTGAATTTAGCAGTACTGAGTTTCCCTGGCAAAGATTCTCTAATGAACATTAAATGTAAAAGCGCACTTTTAAACTCAGCTGCCATTTTGCACCCCTGAAACTAGCCTTTATAACAATGTGGCAAACATATGTTACCTGCACAAACTATTCTATGGTAAACTTTGGTTCAAATTGATCATCGTGGCTAAAATGACAAGCCTCAAAAATGATATTTTCAAAGAATGTGGGGCCTTAACATTACTAACCACAGGAGAGGGAATACTCCTCTCCGAAACAGATATACACACGACACACAAAACACAGCACACACACAGGAGTACATACGCCTTCAGAAAAATATACGCAGAGGATTTTATTTGCACTTTTGTAATTTGTAAAAACAAAAAAAAACAAAAAAATACGTTTTCTTCTGCTTAGTTCCAGACTTGTGCTGATTAAAAAAAAAAAAAAAACACTGACAAGACTGATAAATGAGTGATAATGTAAACTGATTAGAAGTTTATATGTAAAATATATTTTGTTTGAGTGCCCACAGGCCTGCTATATAGTTGCAGTTGCTATATAAAATATATTGTGTGAATGCCTGTAGGTCGGCCTACTAAGAATATGCCTAGACATTCCAGTTCTATCTGTGCACCACATAATCCATAAACGTGCTTAAACTGACATTTTTGTTTAAAATATCCACATAGCATTCATTTTCTGCAAAGGTGCAAACCTTATGATGATCGCTGGATACTGCTGTAAGTAAAAACAACATTGTCAGCTTCTCATTCTGAAAAAAACATTAAGTCCCCTGTGTAGTCAGCCTGTCAACAGGGAATCACCAAAAGAAGATCAGAGACGCAGGTGGCACCTGAGCTACTGCTCCCCAGACACACTGCAACAACAATAGGAACACAAACAGGGTCCGAAGGCCTTGCAATACCAAATGCTGCTGTACCAGGCTCTAGGAACGGAATAGCTAGATGCCAACAGTAATTCAACACGAACGGTGATCGCATTATTCTATTATTGCTCGAGTTTAGCGAAGTGCATGACTACACCATGTCAGTAGAGCTAGGGGTAAACATAGCTGCCAAGGTTTCAGATCACTATGTGTAACATTTTCATGATTTCAGTGGAATTATAATTGACATTTCAACGACTATGAGTGACACTTTCTAGCGCGCAAAATCAAGCAATGGAAACAAAGGAACCATTTAAATAACAGAAATTACACCCGCTCGAGCAAGGAGAAACTCTAAGATCTTAAAACTGCTGCAAAGCACCAATAGTTCAAAAAGAAAACAGCTGCCAAGAGCTCGGACTGCATAAAGCATGGCTGGCAACTTTTGAGATTGCTTATGTAAGTCATTTCACATCTGTCATGATTTCGTGTGTGACACCTTAAAGACCGAGTGTCACTGGAGTCATGTCATGAAGTATAAAGTTATTATCTGTAACAATAATGCCCTTTTTAACGCGTAATGGCCTAGAAGGGCTTTGAAAGAGCATTCGGCACACATGATGGTTAGATTGACATGTCAGGTCTTCAGGATGCAATAGCTTGGATTATCCTATGGGCCACTGTCAGAGAGGAAAGCTGCAGCGGGGAGCCTGTAACCAGTACTACATCCGCCCCAGTGCTCTTTACTCCTGCATCTGCATCTGGTAAGAGACAGACAAAGGTGGAGAGGACAGTGACAGTTTGGTGCAGCAATACTAAACAGCTTGCTACTAGCAGTACATTAAGAGAAAAACGGACAACATGAAGTGGAGCTTCCACCAGTGAGATTTCCTCACCAGGCTATCTCTATGGTGAAAGTAGTTCCACCTGTGAATTATTTTCTGACTTGACCACTATTGTCTTGAGTCAGAAATGTCTCCATTTCCATCTATTCATAAAACAAACCCTGAACTAGTGAATTACATGACAAAAGCCCCTAACAATCCTTTTATTTTTACTGACCACAGCATCCCTAGTACACTCCTCTGTTTCTTTCCAGTTGTCATTCATTCCTACCCTTTTCCCTTCGGCTTCCTCTTCTCTCAGCGTTTGCTTTCCGTCTCCTTCTACGACTCGCTTTCCCATCCTTCTGGTTCATTAATTCACGTTCTCTTCCTGTTACTAATGGTTTTTACTTTCTTTCTCTTTATGTATTTTCTCATGCCTTCATCTTTTCTCCGTCTCGTCTTTTATCCTTTATCCCCGGATCTTCATCCTCCTCTCGTTTTAATATTTCAACTTTTCTATCTCGTCCTTCCAAACTCCTCTACGTCTCTTGTTCATATTGCTTCTCACTCCTCCTTTAGTCCCTACATCCTTCCAGCACTCTTTCCTCCATCTTCCCTATGCACCACTCATTCCCATATATACTTTGCATTGTTATTCGAGACTGTGAAAAGCTCTGTGCCATACACTGTTTAGATGCCAAATGTCCCCTTACGGTACGTGACATCATCAGATAATTCTAGCTTTTTGGCCAATATTACATTGCTCTTTTTTGTAGCAGAGATTTGAGTATCTGGTGGTGTTACGTTGAAAATGGTTGCACGGTATTTCATGTAAGCACTGCTATTTCTATCTCTGGAATGGTGCTTTTATGTCCCAAATGGGATTGACCTTTTCTGTACTAAGAAAAACGGCAGTCGCTTCACAGCCACCGACAGCGCGAGGCAGCGAGGCGTGGCCTCTCAGCGAGCTGCTGCTGCTAATCATGCAGTTAGCCAAACACGGGGCGCGAGGACGACTCGAGACTGTCAGCAGGGTTCTCTGGCAGCTGCAGCGAGTCGAGCTGGCTGTAGCTGCTAAAATTGTTAAAAAAATAAGTCTGCACCGCACACAACTGAGCTTTAAAGGTGTGGAAATCATTGTCCATAAGCGCTTACAGGTCTCTCCCATGCCGGCTGTTCAACATGTTCCACGGATCACAGCCTGGATGTAGGTGGTACTCTGTGGAAAACGACCGCTGGGTTGGAGAATTGCTCCATATCAGCCAATCTTAGTGCGCCATAGTTAATTGGTAGTGCTGATTAAATATGGGGTCTGCGCGTGCCTTTGTGTTGAGCTCTGCTGCCCCAGCCCTGCCCCGACATTATTATAACTTAATTCAGGACCGTCTCTGATGCCTGCACATAGGTGCTCAAGACACTAAAAATGCGTGATAATGCATTTTAATGCCGTGATGCGGACAACCACAATAGAAATGTGTTAGTTTAACGCCTGATGCATGGTACTTGGCAGAGCTGGGTGCAGAAGGAACAGCAGTACCACCGGATAACTTGAGTGAGCTCATATGGATGATGGCAAATTAGGTTGACATTCAACTAAAATGCTTCTGTCAGCATTTGATCTTTTTAGGAGAGAGATGTCAAATATCAAGCAGCTTCTGCTGAAACCTGCTGCTAAATATTTTAATACAGAGATCTGTGTTGGTTTTACTTTTCTCTAAATGCTAAGTGAGGGGATTCAGTTAGCAAAACCCATTGACACTATCAATGGAATACAGAAGTTTGCTAAAACAGAAGACCCCAGCAGTGGCATTGCTTCACGGGGTTGTGACAACCCCCATTAAAATGTATTCCTGGCTATGTAGCTGGGTCTGCGGCCTCAGAGTTGGGTCTGCTATGTCTGTGATGTTTTTTCTCATCGTCTTGATTTCAGGAAGAAGTTTTAAATTTGTTCATTTTTTGAAACACAAAGTTGAATATATAAAGTGGCCAATTTACCAAAAAAGTAGCCAATTTGCATTTATAGAAGTTCTGCTAGAATGGCTGCAGATTTACTACTTTTTACAATTCACAGACATTGGCAGTAGTAGGGTTGGAAAGCTGCACCTGTTTCAGGCTTTCCAGCATAATACTGGCAATCAAACACCAAAAATGTGATGGGGCGGATGCTTGCACACAGGCAATCGCTCTGGGTAATATTCCACACCTCTGTTTTTCACTCACTATGCCGCCACTGTAGAAAGGGTCTGACTGACAGTTTGATAGACTAAGCAAAAGAAGATAGGGTCACAGAAGATTTTACATTCGTCAGACGTCTGCATGCCCCACAGACATATTGGCAGGAACAGTCGACATGGCGGTTCTTGTTAATGTAGAAAACATTTGATGGATGGCTCAGTCAAACATGACAGCTGGCTGTCAAACATTTCCAATTTTTTTATTTTTCAAAAACAAACTTCTGAAGCGGGAGTTTGTTTCTGAAATAAATAAATAATGACACAACTCTATGGGAGTTTTCTCCCACAGTGTGGAGGTCATTTTTAGGGTCGAGCCTGCGTCGCACGCGTTTGCGCATGCGTTTCGCTAAGCGAGACGCTTTAGTTACTAAAAAGGGCTCGGAGCCCCGTCCACGTCACGTAATTGGTTCATGGGCTTGCCTGTTAAAATCTGCTTGATTTCATTAGTGGAAGGCATGCATACGTCATGCCTTTTTCGGTGAATAGCCCTCCTCGAGCGCATCAACCAAGTACAGAAAACATGCGAGGCTCGCTGTTTTCCGTCTGGCCCGTGGACTCCTTTTTTTCTCTTTTCCCAGCGCCATCTCGCTTGGCAGAAGTTGAGCACTTTCCATAATATCAACCCTGTGATACAGTTAATTGCACTTTTCCGGTTAGTACATAAATGCACTTTTGCCGATAGGTTTCATTACCAGTGAAAAGTCGGGTTAGGAGTTTAAAACGCTGTCAGCTCTAACACGAGCAAACGCGAGACCCGTTGCATTGCAAATGCTTGTTCTTTTTACTGTCTCTCTCTGCCAAAATATACTTAGAAACTAGCCATCCGATCATTCACTCTAAATAGGGCAGACACTCAGATGGCACCTGTTGGAAATGGTCTCTCTGCAGGGTCACCCCCAAACTTCTTGCCTTCCTCCTCTTTTTTAATGATCTTATTTTTGCTGGCTTTAGAATTCTGGACACCTCACCACTGCTAACCAGTGCTAAGTGCATGTGCTCTCTCACTAAAACATGGTAACATTGGTTCATACCTAATTGTCATATTTGATTTACTTGTAAGCCCCTTGTAAAGGTCACTATATGTGCCTAGGGCCTGTAATTTGAATGCTACTAATGGCCTGCAGCACTGGTTGTGCCACCCACATAAGTAGCCTCTTAACCATGTCTCAGGCCTGCCATTGCAAGGACTGTGTGTGCACTTTCTCTGCCACTTCGACTTGGCATTCAAAAGTACTTGCCAAGCCTTAAAATTTCCCTTTTCTACATATGTCACCCCTAGGGTAGGCCCTAGGTAACCCATAGGGCAGGGTGCTATGTAGGTAAAAGGTAGGGCATATACAGGTATGTTTTATATGTCCTGGTAGTGGAAAACTCCTAGATTCGTTTTCCACTACTGTGAGGCCTGCTCTTTTCATTAGGTCTGCCCTCACATAATGGGTGAGTGGTAGATTCTGATCAGACAGGGGTATCAGACCGGTCATGTTTGGTATGGCCAGAATGGTAATAGAAAATCCTGCTTATTGGTGACGTTGGATTTTATATTACTATTTTAGAAAATCCACTTTTAGAAAGTGAGCATTTCTCTGCACTTAAACTCCATCTTTGCCTTACAGCCTGTCTCCAATCCACGTATGGGCTGGGCTGGTTGACAGCTCCCTTGTGCATTCCACCCAGACAACCACAAACACAGGACACTCAGACACATCTGCATAGTGAATGGGTCTTCCTGGGCTGGAAGGGTGGAGGGCCTGACACTTACATTTCAAAGGCTAGTAGCCTGCCCTCACACAATGAACTGCCAAACCCCCTACTGGGACCCTGGATGACAGACCTGTACTGAAAGGGCACCTTGTGCACTTCAAAACCACTCTTTGAAGTCTCCCCCACTTCAAAGGCATTTTTGGGTATATAAATTTGGTCCCGGACCACACCAACTCAGACACTTCTGGACTTGAACCTACAACCTGTCAAGAGGAACTGCCTGGCTGCCCAAAAGACTCATCTGGACTGCTTTGCTGAGAAGGACTGCTGCCCTCTGACTTTGCTGAGAAGTGCTATCCCATGGCTTGGACTGAGCTTGCCTCCTGTTTTCTGAAGTCTCAGGGCCAAAAAGAGTTTACCTCTTGAAGAAAACCCTTGTGCACGAATATCAACACATAGTCTGCCGGAAACTTCGCACAGCCTGCCTTCCAATGAGAAAATCGCCACACAGCCGAACCGGAACGACGCAGTCCGACTCCCCGAGTGAAGAATCAACACAGCACCTGCCTTGCATCTGGAAATTCGACGCACAGCCCTACCTGATCATCGCACAGCTGAACCGGAACGACGCAAGCAACACAAAAGGTTTAAGATGGACGGAGTGCTGAACAATGCTAACACTCACCCCCAGTCACAGATCTGGGTTTAATCCATCGTTCTTTTGCTCATCATGCCACTCCAGTTTGGACCCAGCCATATGCAAATCAGTTTTGACCCTGTTCCCCATGGGAGCAGTCCAGCCCGAACTGCCAGGCCAGGTCCTCTTTGGACCAGAAACAAGCATCCTGGGACCGGTTTCAGTGTACCACCCTTTATAAGCCAGGCTAGCTGGAATCCAGCTGCACAGTGAGCATGGGACTCACGTCTGGGCATACCCTTCACCCTTAGGGCAACTTTAGCAACACAAAAGGATGATGAACCGGGATGACGCAACCTGACTTCCTGAGTGAAGAATCAACGCAGCGCCTGCCATGTGACAGAAAATTTGACTCAATGCCTTGGACTTTGTCCCGCATGCCTAGGATTTCTACGCATCACCCCAGGGTGACAAAAAAATCCCCGCATCGCAGTAAGGAACTAAGACTGCGTGCCGGAAATCGACGCAAAGCTCCTTGCAACGTGGAAAGAAACGGCGAATCCTCTGTGCTGTGTTGGAAATTCAGATACACACCCTATTTTTCCATGCATCTCCTCCTCTGCGGTCTCCGTGCGTGTTATTTTTTACGCAAACCAGGTACTTTGTGTGATTAAGAAACAGTTGTTGATTTCAAAGATTTAAGACCCTTTTTCATCTTGCAAAAGTGATCTCAATTTGTGCTCATTGAATCTTTATCGTTTTGAACTTAATTTAACCAGATAAATATCATATATTTTTCTAAAACTGTGTGGTGCATTTTTGTGGTGTTTTCACTTTGTTACTGTATGGTTTATTACACAAATATTTGAAACATTGCCTTCTAAGTTAAACCTGACTGCTCAGTGCCAAGCCACCAGAGGGTGGGCACAGGATAATTTGGATTGTGTGTGACATACCCTGACTATGATTGTGGTCGCTATTTGGACAAAGGTGAATACCTCTGCCAACTAGAGACCCCATTTCTAAAAGCACCTAATCAGTCGGGACTTTGAATGAAGTTTTATGAGAAGAGGAGCCAATCATCAACATGTGAAAGTTAGTTTAGTTATATCTTAGATTGGGGAATGGCTCCTTATTGGACTGATTGTAAACATACAATTCTTTGACCAATGGCAAAGTGGGAAGTTCTTTAGACAATTTTAACTTAGCTTGACTGCACAGAGAGAAGTGGGCTCATTCCTATTTTGATGTCCACCAGGAAGGATTCTATCTTTAACTTTATTGCTTAGATTTCTGATGCTGATCGCTTAGATACTATTCTTAAATGGTTCGGATAGCTACGAGTCCCCAATTTGAAGCATTCCCTATTCATGGCCTATGGCTGATGCTGATCAAACAGATGTCCAACTGACAAAGATAATCACAGCTAGCGGATTCATGTGAGGAGAGGTATAACAAAATGCTATGGTTCTTGTTGTAAGTTTGTCTTTTGTTTTTAGGTACCAACTGCTATTTTGATAGAGCCATAGTTAGATATTTTCAAAATTTATGCTGACTAAATTGTTTTGCATGAAGCCCAAACATGCTATTCTAATCAGAAGGTTAGTAAGGGAAATCCTGAGATGTTAACTGGTTGCTATTTATAAAAAACTGATGTTGCTCAGATGCTGTATCTAGATGTATGCAATTTCTATTGTGTAATTGTTCTTGCTTCTGATTTGTATTATAACTCTCAAGTGACTAGTGATAAATGCTATAATTAAATTGAGATTCTTTAGAAGATTTGGTCAACCAGTGCTGTTCTTGTATGTATGCCATTTGGTTTTGAGACTAATTTTCATGACATTAGCACTGTTAATATTGGGAAATAAACATTCTAACTTCTACATAAAGGTGTTGTCAAATGGGTCATGGTGTGTAAAGATTATTGACTCCAAAGAAATATTTGATGATGTTTATTGATGTAGTTGAAGAAATTGTGTTGTATTTGATATTTATGGAGGTATTACTCTAAGCGTAGTCAAAAGGTCCATCGAACCTCTAACGCGTCCGCTTATAGATCAATAATAAAAATAAATTACTCCACCAGAAGGTACATCCGCCTATATTGTACTCAAAGAGCGGATTGCTACGCCATGTCTTTGGCTGAAACAATGGTGCAAAGACAGAGAAAGATGAGAGCTTAGCATTTCCCGCACCTGGAACATTTAATCTGAGGATTTTAGAGAATTTGAGGAGAGTGCTGTATGATTTGAAACCTCCCCCGAGACCAGCACAATTTGAAGCATTAGCAATTTGGGAACTAGTAGCTAGACAACAACAGTAACTGAACTTTGAGAGAAGAATGAGAAAGGCTGAGAAGACACTAGCGGAGGCTAGATGGTATGTGATACATTTTATTGGAGAGCTGAGACTTTGCAGGGAATTAAATTGTTTCCAGCAATCATACAGGAGAACAGGAATGAGGCTCAAAAGAGTAACAGGAAGAGGGATTCTTACCCTTCGGACGAGAGAAGGCAGAAATTAATGAAGTCTAGCAGGTCTTTGACGCATGATGATGAGTTTATTTTACAGCTACTGAGAAATCGTCCCCACCACATGACAGAAGCTAAAATACTGGTGCAGACCCTACATCTCCGATACCAGCTGAATCGACCCAGAGCCGGATACAGGTTAGCCATAGTGGACCCAATACTTCAGTGATACAAAGGCCTATGTCGCAGATGGATATTCCTAGAATTTACCCAGGTGTACCTATTGTAGATACCGCAACAAACCTGATAGTGCTGAGAGGGCAAGTTTACCGGAAACCGACACTGGTCCAGATAGAGTCAACCCCAAACTTGATGTCCCCGATACAGACAGACGTTCCAGAGATACACTCACATAACATGAACACAGACAGAAATGTCCGGTTTGACAAGTCAGAATATAGGAAAAGTGTACCGAGAGACCCAAATGCCCGAGCAAGTCCAGATGCAGTGTCAGTACTGGTTACCATAGGTCCAGCCATACGTTGTTTGCCTAGGGAAATAACGGTGACAGTGAGCAGAAAACCTTGAATCCAAGTATACAAAGGGAAAGATTTACCACAAACGCAAGAATGATAACTCCCAAGAGATCAACATTTGAGGCAACAGGTCCGTTAATTGATTTAAGTCCCTTCAGGACTCCTCCAAACAATGAGGTGAGATTATATATAGGTCCTAAATCCAAGCATGGTGACACCAGAGACCCCAAACCTAACTTTACAGCAAGTGCCAGGTACAAGAATGAAAATGTCACTTACCCAGTGTACATCTGTTCGTGGCATCAGTCGCAGTAGATTCGCATGTTCTGCAATAGCTCGCCATCTGGTGTTGGGCCGGAGTGTTACAAGTTGTTTTTCTTCTAAGAAGTCTTTCGAGTCACGGGACCGAGTGACTCCTCCTTTTGTCTCCATTGCGCATGGGCGTCGACTCTATCCTCGATTGTTTTTCCCCGCAGAGGGTGAGGTAGGAGTTGAATTGTAGTAATAGTGCCCATGCAATGGAGTGACTAAGTATGCACCTATTTAAGGTTGAGATGATACATATATAATTAATTGAAGGTAACTTCCAAACTGCTACAGGCTCCCGGGGAGGCGGGTGGGCACATGCGAATCTACTGCGACTGATGCCACGAACAGATGTACACTGGGTAAGTGACATTTTCAGTTCGATGGCATCTGTCGCTGTAGATACGCATGTTCTGCATAGACTAGTAAGCAGTTATTTCCCCAAAAGCGGTGGATCAGCCTGTAGGAGTGGAAGTAGTCTGAAATAATGTTCTTAATACAGCTTGCCCTACTGTGGCTTGTTGTGCGGATAACACGTCTACACAGTAGTGCTTGGTGAATGTGTGAGGCGTAGACCATGTGGCTGCCTTACATATTTCATGCATTGGGATGTTTCCTAGAAAGGCCATGGTAGCACCTTTCTTTCTGGTTGAGTGTGCCCTTGGTGTAATGGGCAGCTGTCGTTTAGCTTTAAGGTAGCAGATTTGGATGCATTTAACTATCCATCTGGCTATACCTTGTTTTGAAATTGGGTTTCCTGCATGAGGTTTTTGAAATGCAATAAAGAGTTGTTTAGTCTTTCTGATGTTTTTTGTTCTGTCAATGTAATACATCAATGCTCTTTTGACATCTAATGTATGTAGTGCCCTTTCAGCTACGGTATCTGGCTGTGGAAAGAACACTGGAAGTTCCACTGTTTGATTTAGATGGAACGGTGAAATAACCTTTGGCAAAAATTTAGGATTGGTCCTTAGGACGACTTTATTTTTGTGTAGTTGTATAAAAGGTTCCTGTATTGTAAACGCCTGAATCTCGCTTACTCTTCTTAGGGAAGTAATGGCGATGAGAAATGCCACCTTCCAGGTTAGGAATTGTATTTCGCAGGAGTGCATGGGTTCAAAAGGTGGACCCATAAGTCTAGTTAGGACAACATTTAGGTTCCATGAAGGAACAGGTAGTGTTCTTGGTGGTATAATTCTCCTAAGGCCCTCCATGAATGCTTTAATGACTGGTATCTTATATAGGGAAGTTGAATAGGTAGTCTGCAGGTATGCAGATATTGCTGCAAGGTGTATTTTAATGGAAGAGAAAGCTAGGTTAGATTTTTGTAAGTGAAGCAAGTAACCCACTACATGTTCTGGAGTTGTGTGTAATGGTTGTATTTGATTAATATGGCAGTAGCAAACAAACCTCTTCCATTTACTTGCATAACAGTGCCTGGTGGATGGCCTTCTGGCTTGTTTTATGACTTCCATACATTCTTGGGTAAGTTGTAAGTGCCCGAATTCTAGGATTTCAGGAGCCAGATTGCTAGATTCAGCGATGCTGGATCTGGGTGTCTGATCTTTTGGTTGTGCTGTGTCAACAGATCTGGCCTGTTGGGCAATTTGATGCAGGGTACCACTGATAGGTCTAGCAGCGTTGTGTACCAGGGTTGCCTTGCCCAAGTTGGTGCTATCAATATGAGTTTGAGTTTGCTTTGACTGAGTTTGTTTACCAGGTAAGGAAGGAGAGGGAGAGGAGGAAAAGCGTAAGCAAATATCCCTGACCAGTTCATCCATAGGGCATTGCCTTGGGATTGTTTGTGTGGGTATCTGGATGCGAAGTTTTGGCATTTTGCGTTCTCCCTTGTCGCAAACAAGTCTATCTGAGGTGTTCCCCAGAGTTTGAAATAAGTGTTCAGAATTTGGGGGTGAA
The DNA here is from genome assembly GCF_031143425.1 of Pleurodeles waltl. Lineage (NCBI taxonomy): Eukaryota > Metazoa > Chordata > Amphibia > Caudata > Salamandridae > Pleurodeles > Pleurodeles waltl. The sequence continues at coordinate 239,752,327 of NC_090449.1, read as the reverse complement.
TTTCCCATTCGTGGACCTGTTGATGATCTCGTGAGAGATTGTCTGCGAGTTGATTTTGGATCCCTGGTATAAACTGTGCTATTAGGCGAATTTGGTTGTGAATTGCCCAATGCCAAATTTTTTGTGCTAGCAGGCTTAACCGCGTGGAGTGCGTCCCCCCCTGCTTGTTTAGATAATACATTGTCGTCATGTTGTCTGTTTTGACGAGAATGTATTTGTGAACTATTATTGGTTGGAAGGCTTTTAGTGCTTGAAAAACTGCTAGAAGTTCTAGGTGATTGATATGCAGTTTTGTTTGATGTACGTTCCATTGTCCTTGTATGCTGTGTTGATCGAGGTGTGCTCCCCACCCTGTCATGGAAGCATCTGTTGTTATTACGTATTGTGGCACTGGGTCTTGGAAAGGCCGCCCCTTGTTTAAATTTATGTTGTTCCACCACAGAAGCGAGAGGTAAGTTTGGCGGTCTATTAACACCAGATCTAGAAGGTGACCCTGTGCTTGAGACCACTGTGATGCTAGGCATTGTTGTAAGGGCCTCATGTGCAGTCTTGCGTTTGGGACAATGGCTATGCATGAAGACATCATGCTTAGGAGTTGTAATACCATCTTTGCCTGTATCTTTTGTGTTGGATACATGCGTTGTATGATGGTGTTGAAATTTAGAATTCTTTGTGGACTTGGAGTGGCTACTCCCTTCGATGTGTCTATTATGGCTCCTAGGTATTGTTGTACCTTGTGCGGCAGAATGTTGGATTTTGTAAAGTTGACGGTGAACCCGAGTTTGAAGAGGGTTTGTATGATTTGATTTGTGTGATTTGAGCACTGTATGAACGAATGGGCCTTGATTAGCCAGTCGTCCAAATATGGGAACACATGTATTTGCTGCCTTCTTATGTGTGCAGCGACTACCGCTAGACATTTGGTAAAGACTCTTGGTGCGGTTGTTAATCCGAAAGGCAGTACCTTGAATTGGTAATGTATTCCTTTGAATACAAACCTTAGGTATTTCCTGTGCGATGGGTGTATTGGTATATGGAAATAAGCATCCTTGAGGTCTAAAGTTGCCATGTAGTCGTGTAGTTTTAGCAATGGCAATACTTCTTGTAGTGTGACCATGTGGAAGTGGTCTGATTTGATGAAAGTGTTCACTACTCTGAGGTCTAGGATTGGTCTCAGCGTTTTGTCCTTCTTTGGTATCAGAAAGTACAGTGAGTAAACCCCTGTGTTTATTTGTGTGTTTGGCACTAATTCGATTGCATTCTTTTGCAATAGTGCCTGCACTTCTATCTCCAGGAGATTGGAATGGTGTGTTGTTAAATTTTGTGCTTTTGGTGGTATGTTTGGAGGGAATTGTAGAAATTCTATGCAATAACCATGTTGGATAATTGCTAGAACCCAAGTGTCTGTAGTGATTTTCTCCCATGCTTTGTAATAATGACCTATTCTTCCCCCCACTGGTGTTGTGTGGAGGGGGTGAGTGACATGTGAGTCACTGTTTAGTAGTAGGGGTTTTTGGGCTTTGAAATCTTCCTCTATTTCTAGGGAATTGCCCTCCTCTATATTGTCCCCGAAAACCTCCTCTATACTGTCCCTGGTAACTGGACGGTGTGGCTTGTGAGGTGCTGGCTTGTGTGCTTTGACCCCGAAACCCCCCTCGAAAGGGCGTTTTACGGAATGTGCTGTAATTCCCTCTGCTCTGCGGGGAGTAGAGTGCGCCCATGGCTTTGGCAGTGTCCGTATCTTTTTTGAGTTTCTCAATCGCTGTGTCCACTTCTGGACCGAACAGTTCTTTTCCATTAAAAGGCATATTGAGAACTGCTTGTTGAATCTCTGGTTTAAATCCAGACGTTCGGAGCCATGCATGCCTTCTGATAGTTACAGATGTATTAATTGTCCGTGCAGCTGTATCTGCAGCGTCCATGGAGGAGCGTATCTGGTTGTTGGAGATGGCCTGTCCCTCCTCAACCACTTGTTTTGCCCTATTTTGTAAGTCCTTGGGCAGATGTTCAATGAGATGTTGCATCTCGTCCCAGTGGGCTCTGTCATAGCGCGCAAGTAGTGCCTGGGAGTTCGCGATGCGCCACTGGTTTGCAGCTTGTGCTGCGACTCTTTTACCAGCTGCATCGAACTTGCGGCTTTCTTTATCTGGGGGTGGTGCATCTCCAGATGTGTGAGAGTTGGCCCTTTTCCTAGCTGCTCCTACAACGACAGAGTCTGGTGGCAGCTGTGTAGTGATGAAAACCGGGTCCGTAGGAGGCGGCTTATACTTTTTTTCTACCCTTGGTGTGATTGCCCTACTTTTAACCGGCTCCTTAAAGATGTCTTTTGCGTGCCGGAGCATACCAGGGAGCATAGGCAGGCTTTGGTATGAGCTGTGGGTGGAGGAGAGTGTGTTGAATAAGAAATCATCCTCGACCTGTTCTGAGTGGAGGCTTACGTGGTGAAATTGTGCTGCTCTAGCCACCACTTGAGAGTACGCGGTGCTGTCTTCTGGTGGAGATGGCTTTGTAGGGTATGTCTCCGGACTGTTATCTAACACTGGGGCGTCGTATAGGTCCCATGCGTCCTGATCTTGGTCACCCTGGCTCATGGTGGTGTGAGCTGGGGAGTGTGATGGAGTTTGTGCTGGTGAAACGTTAATCACGGGCGGAGGAGAGGGTGGTGGTGTAACTCTTTTCACCACTTTTGGTTGTGGTGTTTGTTCCGTCTGGAACTCCAACCTTCTCTTTCTCCTAATGGGGGGAAGGGTGCTTATTTTTCCTGTCCCCTGCTGAATGAAGATACGCTTTTGCGTATGGTCCACATCAGTTGCTTGTAGCTCTTCCTCAAACCTATGCTTCTGCATTTGGGAGGTTAGCGAGTGCTCTTCTGTATAAGAGCCTGAAGCTGGGTCGCTTGCAGTTTGTTTCGGCATCGAAACTTTGCGTGTTTTTTCGGCTCCGAGGTGACTTTTTTCCTTTTCGGGGCCGAAACCTCTCGGCGTCGATCTGTTTCGGTGCCGCTGTCTCGGCGTCGAGCCGTGTCCACACCGGCATCTCGGTGTCGAGGCTTGTCTCCAGCACTTTCTCGGTCCCGAGAAGGCTGCGTGCCGGTGTCTCGACCGGAGTCGGACGATCTCGGCACTGTTTGGGCCTTTTTCGGTGCCGACGGTCGGTCACCGAATTTATGGGTGGAGCCATGGCCGGATGGCAGTGGCGTCCCCTGGGCCTTGTAAATGTGTCTCTGTGTGGTTTTCGACGTCTTACTCACGGTTTGTGTATCGTCGAATCCTTCGGAGTCGGAGTCTTGGATCGAGAAGGTACCTTCCTCTTCTTGTTCCTCGAACTCTCGGTGGGCTGTCGGTGCGGACGCCATCTGAAGTCTTCTGGCTCGACGGTCTCGGAGTGTTTTTCGGGACCGGAACGCACGACAGGCCTCGCAGGTGTCTTCGCTGTGCTCAGGTGACAGGCACAGGTTGCAGACCAAGTGTTGGTCTGTGTAGGGGTATTTATTGTGGCATTTGGGGCAGAAACGGAACGGGGTCCGTTCCATCGGCGTTCTTCAGCACGCGGTCGGGCCGACCAGGCCCCGACGGAGGATCGAAAAACTACCCCGAAGGGCACCGGAGCTCTTCGATCTTCGATGCGGTGTTGAATCTAAGTACGCCGATCCCGAACGCAACAATACCGACGAAAATCTTCCGAAATTAGCTAATTTTTCGTTCCGAAACTCGGAGCGACAGGAACACGTCCGAACCCGATGGCGGAAAAAAAACAATCGAGGATAGAGTCGACGCCCATGCGCAATGGAGACAAAAGGAGGAGTCACTCGGTCCCGTGACTCGAAAGACTTCTTCGAAGAAAAACAACTTGTAACACTCCGGCCCAACACCAGATGGCGAGCTATTGCAGAACATGCGTATCTACAGCGACAGATGCCATCGAACATACCATTTCATTGCAAGGTTTGATAGCTCAGCAGTTAACTGAATGGTTAGAGAAGCTGAGTAGCACGCTACGAGATTCCAGAGGAGGAAGGGCCTTGAATTTGACCAGACTCAGACCGGAAGCAGATGACCTAATTGAGGGAACAATGGGATTAGACAGGATTGACACATTCAGAGAAGATGAGTTGCATTACTTGTGCAAGCTGATTACTAACAAAGCAGGAATAGTACATCAGAAGTTAGTAGACCTAGCAGAGAAATATAACATAGAGAAGTGGCGGCTCCTCCGCTTAGGTGGAGGAGCATCACTCCCCTGCCAGCAGCGTAAGCTGCAAACCTTTCACAAGGAAACTAAAAATAAACTATGTTTATTTTCCCTTCCTTGTGAAAGGGGCAGGCCGTGGGGTAACGAGCAGTGAGGGGAGTGCACTGTGCGCTCCCCTCACTGCGTGCGCATGTATGTTTGGCCGTCCGTCTCCGGTCGGCCAAACATATATGCGCAGTCGGCTCTCTCCAGCCCGGCAACAATTGCCAGGCTGGAGAGAGCCTGCACAGGCTCCCAATCTGCCTGGGAGCACCCTAGCTCGGCGCTCCCAGCCAATCCTGACGCTGCTAAGTGCAGCATCAGGATTGGCCCCAGGGCAGGCTGGGAGCCTTTGCCTGCTTGCAGCATTGATGCGGGACTGAGGAGCGGCGCGGAGGTAAGTTTATTTTTTATTTAAATTCCTTTACCTCCCACCACCACCCCCTTCCCTGCGCGCTGCCCCGCCCCCTTAACCTTGGCAAGCCGCAACTGACATAGAAATCGAGAAAACTAAGCACTTAAAGAAGAGTTACAGGTTAGATTTTGACTCAAAAGATTTTGAAAACATGAGTCCCAGGGATGAAAATTCACCTAAGGGAATTAATTCAGAGCATTCAAACATGGGGAGCATTAGACAAATGGGAAGGCAGATGGGTGAAGAAAAAAGAAAAGCAGTAAAGGGATTCTGCAAACCTTACTGCAAATGTTCGCAGGTTGAAGACTATCAATGAGAGAGATTCCCAGAGGGAATTTTTCCCATGTCCCTTGGAGCAGAAATGACATTTTGTCATTTACGAATGATTATCCCAGGTTGAAAGAGACGCCAGTAGAGTGGTACCAGAACACAGATAGGTTTGTGAAACTCGCAAAATACCTGTGGAAGGACACCCCGTTAGAGATAGTGGTTCCAGCAGACTTATGGGTCGAGTGAAGAGGAGTGTAGATTGGCCAACTAGAGAACCTCAGAGAGATCCAGCAGCAGGTGCACCATCTCCTGATGTAATGAAATGCTATGATAAGGTGATTACATTTTTTAAAACAAGAATTTGGCCCAAGAACACTGACTAGCAGAGAATAGCCAGGACAGCTCAGGAAGCGAAATAGTCAATACATGCCTACTATGAGAGATTGTTGCAGGCGTTCAAACATTACAGCGGTACAGACACAGATGAGCCAAAGGACATGATTCATTTTGTGTTCAGATTTATTGAAGGATTGAGACCCAAGATTAGCCAAATGATTAAGAGTCATTTGATCTGTTGGCAAGCGAAGCAGACTGATGAAGTGTTGCAGGATGCATAGTACTGCAGTGAAGCGAGTGAGTTGAAGCAGAGAAAGTTGAAAGAGAAGGCAATGTTGATGCAGATTAAAGTGGCAGAGACAGGGATGCAGGGAAGTTTACCGCAACAGCAGCAGCAGGGAAACACGTGGTCACAGAAATAAGTGAAAAGTAGAGGTCGTGGTGGAATGGGAAATGTGAACCCTAGCCCTGTTTTGAATACTGTGGTGAACGATGTGCAAGGGATTAAGAGATTGTTGCCACGCCACGCTTGCGGAGGCCTCGGACATTGGAAATGGTAGTGTCCAATGATAGTACAGGAAGGTGTTTTCAGCAAACGAGCAAAATCAACTCTTTTCTAAATATGAGAGGTCTGAGAGTGAGAGGTCACAATACAGATTTACAAAGCAATGTGAATCAGATGCAAGATTGTCAGCCGATGCAACAGGTGCAAATGCCATGTTTGCAGATGCCCCTGTCGCAGCAAATGCAACGTCAAGTTCAAACGGTACCTGGACAGCAAATTCAAATACCTCATGCCCCAATGGAGCAGCAGCATATGATGGACCACAATGTATCATTTTTAGTTGACACATGAGCTACACGCTCTGTAGTGAGAACTGAAGAAGTTCCGAACCTGCCCCTTCCAGGGAAAAAAGTCCTGGTTGTAGGAGTTGCAAACCATTATTTGACAAACCCAATTACAGACCCATTTCAGGCTAAAATTGGCAACTTGAAAGGATTACACAAATTCATTGTTTGTGACATGTGTCCGGTATCCTTACTGGGAAGAGACTTGTTGTGCAAAACGAGATGTTCAACTACTTGCTCAAATGATGGAATTGTCATCCAGACAAACAGTGATGATGAAGATGCCCCAAGCCCAGAAACAGTGTGCGACACAGTAATGAGGAGCACCCTTTGATTAGTTTCTTTCTGGTTTTCACAGTGAGAGCTATTCCTCTGATTTACAGGGAACAGTTAAAATGAAAGTGTGGGATTTTACAGGAAAATACATTGGTCTAATAAAAGGAGTTGAGACAGTTAAGGTCCCAGTCAAGTCAAACACGATTTTTCCCCAGATTCCTCAGTCCCCCATGACATAAGACACGACTGAAGGGATTGCACCTATAATTGCAGAATTTGTAAACCAAGGTGTTTTGAAAGAAGTATTGAGCAGCCCGTGTAATTCACAGATAATGGGATTGCGAATGCCATGTGGGAAATTTCGAATTGTTCAGGATTTGAGGAAAGTAAATGACATAGTGATTAAGTGTTGTCCCATAGTGCCAATTCCCGCAGTGACTGTGTTTCAGATCCCATGTGATGCTGAATGGTTCACTGTAGTAGACCTGTTATAAGCATTCTTTTCTGTACCTCTTCATGAGGACTGCCAATTTCTTTCCTGTTTTAAATTTTTGGATCAAGTCTACTGTTGGTGCAGAATTCCACACGGGTTTTCAGAGTAACCGTCCATTTTTAACCAGATCCTGAAGAAGAACCTGGTCACTGGAAATGACTTTCCAATCAACATTGGTACAGTACATTGATGATTGCATCAAAGACCAGAAAGGCATGCAAGTATGACACTATTGCCTTACTGAATCACCTAGGGAAAAGGGACATAAAGCATCCCCAGCTAAATTACAGTACTGTCAGAAAGAAGTGAAATATTTGGGACACCTAACTGAGAAGGGAACTAATAAAATCTCCTGAGAAAGGGTCACAACCATATTACAGATGAATCCCCCAACAACACAGAGAGATGTCAGGATGTTTTTGGGAATGGTGAGCTATTTTTCAGTCATTTCAAAGCCATTGCAGAACCTGACTCACAAAGAGGTCACTGACCCCCTTGTGTTAGATCAAATCTGTACAAAAGCCTTTATTGAGTTGAGAGAAAGCTTGTGCAAAGAAAGCCCAGGCTTTGGGAATGCCTGATTACACAAAACCCTTCATATTCTTTTGTCATGAGCGTGATGCATGTTCTTTGTCTGTCTTGACTCCAGTCCATGGTGGTGTAAACCACCCAGTAGCATATTTTTCAGATACTTTGGATCCCGTCACAGCCGCTTTACCAGGCTGTCTGCATACCGTTGCTGCGGTTAAACCGAGCCCCACTCAGAGTGAGAACATTGTGATGGGACATCCTTTAACTGTCAGGGTCCCCCACTCCATTGAAGTTTTACTCACCAGAACCAAGACTCAGCATCTGACTAATGCCAGGCTGACACGTTATGAAACTGTCATCCTGGGGTCCCGTAATGTGATGTTAGAAAGGTTTACAGTGCTTAACCCAGCAACTTTACTTCCAAAAGAAAACAGTGAGGTGGACAAACTGAAAGAAGTTGAACATGACTGTCTGGAAGTAACTGTTTGTGCACAAAACCGAGACCCGATCTGAGATACTCAATTGGAAGAAAATGACCAAGTTATTTGTGTTGATGGTTCCGGTTTAAGAGACAACATGGAAATACTGAGAGCAGGATATGCCGTGTGCACAATTTCTGGTATACTTGAAGCGTCCTGGCTTCCAAGAGTATACTCTGCGCAAGTGGCAGAATTGGTAGCCCTTACGTGAGCATGCCATCTTTCCGCAGTTTAAAGCTACCATTTATACGGACAGCCTGTATGGATTTGGAATAGTACACAATATTGACCAGCTATGGTCACAGAGAGGTTTTCTTACCTCTTCTGGTTCACCGGTTAGAACTGATGAGAAAAACCATGATCTGTGGCAAGCTATTCAAATGCCTGAAGATTGTTGTAGTGAAATGCAGTGCACACCTGTAATCACAAGATTTTGTGTCAATGGGAAATGGATAGGCGGATCAAGTCGCAAGGTTTTGTGCATTGAACTGTAAATCATTCAAAGATAAATGGGAATTATTGCCGGAAGAAGAAATGTGCCAAAGTTATACATTATATGTTATAAATACTTTGGAAGAATTAAAGCGTTACAGGATAATGTTGACAAAGATGAGAAAAAAGAATTGGATAAAGTTAAAATGTATTCAGCATGAGGATGATGTATGGGTGTCCGGGGAGGGACAAGCAGTTCTGTCTAATAGTCTGTTGACTCAAATGGCAATGTATTACCTTGGTCAAGCACATATTGGGAGGGATGCAATGGTCCGTATCTTTAAACAATCTTAGTTCAATCTAAAGTTTTGACAGGTTGCCAAAGTAGTTTGTCATCGATGCATCGTCTGTCAGCAAATGAATGTGGGTAAATGGACAGTGGTCAATTTGAGCCACATTAGAAGAGCTGGAGGTTAATTTAGCAGAATGCAGATGGATTTCATTGCAATGCCTGTGTGAAGAGGATTGAGATATGTGTTGGTGACTGTATCTTTAGTCATTGGATAGAAGCTTATCCCACTCGAAGAAATGACAGCCTTACAGTAGCAAAGGCTGGGTGAGGACTGATACCACGTTTTGTGTTTCCGGTCTCTTTAGAATCAGATAGAGAAAGCCACTTCAACAATAAAGTAATTAAATTACTATGTTCAGCTTTAAACATTGAGCAGAAGATGCCTTGTAGTTACCGCCCTGAAGCCTCAGGACTTGTGGAGCAGCTGAATGGTACCTTGAAATCAAGAATGGTACAAATGTGTGCGTCCACGAATCTGAAATGGCCCGATGCACTGCTGTTAGTTCTGATGACTATGAGAAACACATACGACAGGAAAACAGCACTGTCGCTGCATGAAATCCTCATGGGCAGAGCAATGAGGTTGCCAGCGGTTCCGGCAAATGCTCTTGTGAACATGACAGATGATATGGTGTTGGACTACTGCAAAGGTCTAGCTGGTATGGTTCGTTCTTTCTCTGATTAGGTGGAAGACACCACATTACAACCGTCCCAAGATCAAAGCCACAACCTGAGAGCGGGAGATTGCGCTGTAATCAGAAAACATGTGAGGAAGACGTGCTTGGAGTCTCAGTGGAAAGGCACTTACCAAGTAGTACTGATTATTGTGAAGTGTGCTGGAATTCTGAACTGGATCCATGCCAGACAAACTCGGAAAGTATAGTGTCCATTGGACAATGAAGAGGGGTTGCTGAGAGCACCAACAACGTCCAGACCAACTCCAGAACTGGAGAGGGGAGAAGGAAAGGCGAATCGGAGACTGGATCTGAGCAAATTGAAAGTGGTTCAAACACTCCTGTGAGAGACGAAGCAGAATAAACAAAGGACAGTGACAGCGAACCGACCTCAACTGAGGTAGCAGGAGAGGCTAGTCAGAGAAGGGCTCTACCAGAAGCAGACTGTCTTGAAAGACAAACAGTGCAAACGACAGATCCCAAGGGGGAATAAGTTGAGGCAGATCAAAGTTATCATCCAAAATTCCACCCTGCAGTATAGAACACTGTGAATTATTGGATAAGTGAAGCTGATATCAGGAAACAGTCAATCTTGCTACATCCGTCACAAACACAGAACACAAGTGTATTCTCTGTCACAGGGTTGTAAGTCACCACAGGTCTAACTAGTCTTCAGATGGTCATCCATTACATCAAGCAAAACATTACTAATATTATTATTAATTTTATCACTTGGGTTTGAAAGGTCCAGTTCATGTATAAAATTTAGTTACACCCCTATAACAACCTTTGTGCGTACAAATTCCGCTAGGAGTCTGAAAACCTTAGCGATGAAAGGTGTTGGTTACATTTGAAGCACAGATACCTCTACAACAATTTGTGCTCCTTAATATCTTTTTCACAAACACATAATCACATCGAGATTCCGACCAGGTCTTCAGTTCACTGTATTACAGTGATTTGTGGCACAGTATGGGTAATCTATAGCACTTGGGAAAAGTTGACTGAGTGACAACATGGCTTAATGGACTAACTAGCTTCCTAGCAGCTGCCAAACATGAGTCCAACCCAGTGTCTTTTCAGATTTTTAAGTAATGTTTGCACAAGGTGTCTCTTCAAGACAAGATGTCAAGGTGTTTCAATTGTAGGAAGGATAAAACATGTTTCTATTTAGTAAAGAGAGTCATTCTATTCATGTTTAAGGACCACAGTTTGAAGAACGTTTTCCCAAGCTAGGAAGATGTGATGTGTTTGGATAGTAAAAAATTATCTAGAATTAGACAGTCTTGTTGGAGGTTACCAGTTATACATAGGTAATAAAGGTATTTTAATACTGTTAAAGAGAAGAGGAAGGCACTGAATACTATAAGCATAATGCCACCACTGTAGGAGCCCAGAGATAACAAACCACAAGTGACTGTAGGATGCAGGGTGTCTTTCTAGATGAACAAGGTGAGAAGAGGGGGAAGGAGGATGTATAAGGAAGGGAAAGTCAAGGGAGAGGGGACCAAATTTACTGGTTCCCTACAGCAATAGGATCTGAGCAAATAAGTAATTAAAGCAACATATTTTTACTTCTAAATTTTAAACCAGCGGGGGACAGACTCACCCTGGCCAACCTGCATATGAAACAAACCAAAGCCTTAAACTCTGTGAGCAACTTGCCATGTCCCTGACTCTATGGCCAAGAATGCAGGGGGAAGGTATGTTAGACAATGGTTAACAGCTACAATTGGGGGTTATACATCACAGCAAGCAGCAGATCCTCAGGAACCCTGTCACTCTCAGACACCTGCTTAGACTAAACACCTGACGCCATAAAAGAGAGTGTGGCTCCTTGTAAGGATGGGTGTAATAGAGTGCAGTATTTCTACCAGATGAGGGGGGTGGAAGTTGGGGGAGAAAGAAGAGGACAGAAATGTATTAAATATTGGAGTAGGAAACAGAACCCCGGCAAGCCTAGATGGTCATCCCAGTTGTAACATCACTGTTCAGAGAAAGAGAATAGGAACATTAACGTGCCGTTATAATAGACAAATAGGCAAATAACAGGAGATAAGTTAACTAACAACAATTAACTTGCAACTATCTTAATTTCAAGAGTGAGCTGCCTCCCCTTCACAACTCTTCTCCCTCATCCTCTCCCTTTCGCCCGACCTTCCCATCTTTCCCAAACATTCTGCTTATTCTGTCAACCCATGGCCTCAAGTCTTTGTCTTTCTGAGGCCTCATCTGAAATGTGCTGTAACCACTTAAGGTTTTATAAAGGCTAAATGTGTCCCAAGTTTTACAGATGATCCTCTCTCCTGATTCCTCTGAGACTTACCTTATCTCTGTCCTTCAGGGTATGTCTTGATAGTTTCTGGAAGTGAGGACAGGAATAAGGATGGTGGGACTCTTGAGGGAGACAATACAGACTACATGAGAATCAGTAAAGGCCTTCTGAAGGCTTTTGTGACAGAATAAAAATATTTTTTTTCAGAAAAAAGGCAGTATAGCAGATGCTGGCAACTAACAAAAACCAATGGTTTGAAATTGTTTTGAAAAGATTTTTCTGACTAGTTTCATAAAAAAAGGGAGAGCTCAGTGTTCCAGGATACTAACTGAAGGAGCTGGAAAAATGAACTGACTTGTCACCTCAAGGTTATGATGGGATACAGGTGTACTGAGGTTCTTAGAGGCATAGTGAGTTTTCATACTTGTTATATGTATACTGCCTATTGGCAAACAATGCCCGACATTCAATTTCCTTTTGCTTTTAAATAAAGCAACTTCTGGTCAGCGTCTGTTGCCCTCCCCAGTGCAGCTCCTTCTGCTGCTGCTTCAGTCTTGGGCGAACTGAGAGCCTGCCTGAGTCTCAGTTCCAGGCCCACCTCCATCCGCAGGGTCCTGCCTGGTGGCCTAGGAGCCATCTGCATTGCAAGTATCTTCTGTCTCTCTTTACTCCTGCCTTTTACTTTTGCCTTTATTTCCGCTTCGTTTCTGCTTTATTTTTCTTACTTTACTCTGCTATCTGTATTTCCTTTTTTTATTCTGTTTGTCTTCCCCTGCACCGCTGCTACCCCTGCAAAGCACTTTTACCACCCTCCCAGCTGACTGGACTCCCCGCCTCACTCCCCTTCTTAATGGCGGTTGCAGCGCTGTGAAAGGGCGATTCCTCTGATCTCCTGGTCAGCGTCTGTTGCCCTCCCCAGTGCAGCTCCTCCTGCTCCTGCTGCTGTTGCCTCTGTCTTGGGCGAACTGAGAACCTGCCTGATTCTCAGTTCGAAGCCTACCTCCACCCGCAGGCTCCCGCCTGCGCCTCATGTGTGGTGGCCTAGTGGCCATCTGCATGCAAGTATTTTCTTTCTCTCTTTACTCCTGCCTTTTACGTCTGCCTTTATTTCTGCTTGGTTTCTGCTTTATTTTCCTTCTTTCACTCTTATCTGTTTTTCCTTCCTTCTGTCTTCCCCCGTGCCGCTGCTGCCCTGCCTCCTTCCCCGTGAAGTGATTTTCCTGCCCTCCCGCCTCCCAGCCGAAATGACCCCAGCCTCCCCCCCTTCTTAACAGCGGGCGCAGCACAGCAGTGCAGCTGGCACGCCGCTGGCGTGCCCGCGCCAAAGGCAAGCACATCTGCGCCCATCCACGCCTGGTCTGCGCCCAGCACCATGGACCCGTGCCCTCGCACCATCCGCTGGTTCAACACCAACACTGTACACGCCCTCAACCCAGGAAGATCCCCAGCCTGCCACCAAGCCGACTCCAGGAACACCCATGGACCTTTTTCTTGATGCGCCAGCTCCTGCACTCTCCAAGGACCATCTCATGATCCCGCACCAAGCACGGATGGTCAGCTCAAGTGCATACTCCTCAACACACCCTCCCTCATTAAGCAGGCAGTAGAAGTCTGGGACGTCCTTGACTCAACAGCATCGGACGCTGCCTTCTTCACGGAGACATGGATCACCCCCACCGCTGCCCCAGACACCGACACGGCCATCCCAGACAACTACAAAATCATCCACAAGGACAGAGCCAACCGGCCTGTAGGAGGCATTGCCACAATCTTCAAGAACAACCTCTGCATGACAACCAATGAGTCACAGTCTCAGTTAACTCACAAGCACCTACATTTCCAGATCCAGACCAAACCAAACGCCTCCCTCCACGGCACCCACACCTACAGGCCACCCGGACCCTGACCCCAGGTCTGCAAAGACATCATAGACCTCGTCAACCCTCAAAGACTCAGCTCCTCAGACTACATCCTACTCGGGACCTCAACTTCCACCTTGATAACCACAATGACCCCAACACCACAAACCCCCTGGACAACCTCACAACTCTCAGCCTCGGGCAACTCGTCAACGTTCTCACCCACAGAGCCAGACACATTCTCAACCCTGTTTTCTCAGCAGAGGACAACATCATCATCTCCTACACCTCTGAACACCACTGGTCCGACCACAAGTGCATCCACTTTACCTACACAAAGAACACAGCACACAACTACACCCCCTGTATCCCGGCAGACAATCGGGAAAGGTCACAGAAGCACAACTCACCAATGCTCTCAACCACACCACTCACCGGATGCAACGGACGCAAATGAAGCCGCATGCAACCGACACCACTGGCTATCGAACTGCACCGACAACGTAGCCCCCTCTCAGGAAAACAGGAAATCAACAGAGAAAAACACCTAAATGGTTTACGGCAGACCTATAGGAATACAAGAGCTCCTGGAAACTACTGGAACGGAAAAGGAGGATCAGCAAATCAGTCATCATCCACCCCCAGAACATCAGAGCCACCAAAAAAGCTGCCTTTCAAGCACACCTCAACACTAGTACTCACAACAGCAAAGAGCTCTTCGCCATCATCAAAGAGTTCACGAACCCTGGGGCAGACGCCTCATACATCCCTCTCAAGACCTCTGCAACTACCTCGCCACCTACTTTCACAGTAAAATCCAGGACATCTACGAAGGTTTCAGGAACTAAAACCTGCAAGCACCGCTCACCACCACAGACCTAGCACCTCACAAGATACTGAACTCCTGGACCCCCATCACTAAAGAGGATACCCTTAGACTGATGAACTCCATCCACTCGGGAGCACCTTCAGATCCGTGCCCTCATCATATCCTCAACCTGGCCAGCATCACCACAGCACAGAACTCTGCTGAACCATCAACCAATCCTTTGAGACTGCCACATTCCCTTCAGACTGGAAGCACGCCAAAATCAACCCGTTACTCAAGAAACCCACAGCCGACCCAAGGGAGGTGAAGAACTACAGACCCATCTCTCTGCTCCCTTTTCCAGCCAAGGTAACAGAAAAGGCCGACAACCAGCAACTCACCAAATTCCTCGAGACACACCGCATCCTAGAACCATCCCAATCTGGATTCAGAAGCAACCACAGCACTAAAACCACACTTTTAGCAGCCACCGATGACATAAGCATCATATTGGACTGCAGAGGCATAGCCACAATCACCCTCCTCGATCTCACCACTGCATTTGGCACCGCCTCCCACTCCATCCTCTGTGACGGACTACATGACGTCGGCATCAGAGTTAAAGCCCTACATTAGATCAGGCCCTTCCTCAATGATAGGATACAGTGTCAGACTACCGCTATTCACGCCAGAACCCAAAGGCACTTGCTGTGGATTTCCCCAAGGATCTTCACTCAGCCCAATGCTTTTCAACATCGGCATTGCCCCGCTTGCCAAGATTACCAAACAACACGGACTAAACATATTCTCCTACCCTGACGGCACCCAACTGATCCACTCTGCTCCGACCAAGAGAAATTTCCACAATGGGATGCGAGTAGTTGCTGCCTGGATGGAGGCCTGCTGCCTTTAGCTCAACTCAGACAAGACAGAGATCCTTGTAATCGGCTCCATCCCTTCTGCCTGGAACCACTCCTGGCGGCCCACCACCCTGGGAATCGCCCCCACAGACCACATGCACAACCCGGGCATTATCCTGGACTCCTCACTATCCATGACCCACCAAGTCAACATGCTTTCGCACCCTCTGACTCCTGCGGAAGATCATCAAGTGGATTCCCTCCGACACAAGGAGGACAGTCACCCTGGCACTCATCACTAGCTAATTGGACTACGGCAACACACTATGCTGGCATCACCAATAAACTTCAATCAAGACTTCAAAGAGTCCAGAATGCATCAGCCAAACTCATCCTGGATATCCCCTACACAGCCACATCTCCTTCGACCTCAGAGACCTACACTGACTCCCAGTCAATAAGCACATCACATAAAAACTCCTGATCCACACCCACAAGGCACCGCACAACATAGGACCAGCATACCTCACACACCGCCTCGCCTTCTACGTACCCAACAGACGTCTTCGTTCCTCCCAGCTCGCCCTTGCGGGTGTCCCCAAGATCTGGAAAAGCACATCAGGCGGAATATCCTTTTCCTGCCTAGCAGCCTGGACATGGAACACACTATCCCCCAAGCTCAAGCAGACAGCATCACTGATGCAATTCAGGAACGACCTCAAGACCTGGCTCTTCGACTGAGCAGCATGCCTACAAACAGCACCTTGAGTCCCTATGGGTGATTAGCCGCGCTTTACAAATCCATCATCGGTTGATTGATTGAAAGCTTCTTATAGTCAGCTTTTTTCTTGGATAACATGAACTGTATTGACAGTTATGATTTTAAAAGAAAAGAAAATGTAATACAACCATTTACCACCCTTTTTCTAGGCTGCAGATATATATATAAATATATATTTATACACACGTTACCTAGTGGTGATCACCACTAGACCGTTATAGTTAGGACCTTTTTTTTTTTAACCATAGGAGCATGTTTTGCTTTGCCAAAAACTTTGGCACCACTTGACGAAACTTCACAAAATTTTCAATTCATATACTTTGGTCAGTTCAGCTGCTTCCTAGAAGGTTTTGTAGTGATCTGTCAAGCAGAGTCCGACATTTTCCACATTCAATGTCGATGGGATTTTTCAAAATTTTGAACACAACTACATCCCAAACCTTTGCACGAATAATACCAAATTTGGCAGAAAGCTAGATCTTGGTCCTAAAAGCACTCTTTTGTGATTTGGTGTACATCTGTTCAGTAGTACTGGGGAAAATAGAATTGAAAAAATATCCTTTAGAGATCCAACTGTCCCCATACAGATATCAGATTGGCTGTCAACACTTCAACCAAAAAAAAAAGGCCAGGGTAAGGCCACCCTGATCCCTTAGCTCTGGTGCTGGGCCCCAAGAGACACCCGCCTGTGCTTAAAAGAAATAAACAAAAAAAAAAACTTTTCTGACACTTAAAATAAATAAATAAAAAAAAAAAAAAAACAGACGTTTTCCCACCCTTTTCATTAAGAACCAAAGGCATTTGAGCAATAAGTAGGGGGGCGCACGGCCTACCTCCTGGGCTTCTCAAAGCCCTGGGACCACCGCCTCCCTGAGGTGAAGATTTAGATGTATGTGGGATGGGCCATGCCCCCCCCCCCTGCAGTCCCAGGGACAGCTACCTCCCAGGGTCCGTAGTCCCGGGGACGGCCACCTCCCGGGGTTAAAATCTCATTAAACGCCCCACCTGCTCCCTGTCGCCCCAGGGACCACCCCCGGGGCTTTAATCTAATCAAACATGGGGCCGCCTCCACCCCGCCCCCCCATGGGACATGCCTGTTTGCTGTGACTCAGCGGCAGCTTTGATAGCTCCCACCAAGTCAGAGCAAACACTCTGCTCACAGTGAGGGAGAGCTGTCAAACAGCTCTCTCTCACTGCAAGTGGAGGTGTCCTCTGTATCCCTAGCAGGGAGCCGGCTGGGCCATGAAGACGCGCAGGTCACATGGCTGGACCCCAGGGATAGGGTATTCGGACCGCGATCGGACCACAGGGAGGGGACCATGCACATGCCTGGGCAGATATCGCAGCGATACAGCATTCCCTGGCTGAGGTCACTAGCAAGGTAGCTCCTTTCAAAGAAAAGGTGGGCATGGCTACATTCAAGCCGGTTGACCTTTGTAACCATCAGCTGGCCTGTTGCAGTCCAAGATTAAGAACTTCAAAAATCAACTCCTCTGGCAACTTGTGGGTGATTGGAATGCCTCAAGGAAGATAGGGGGACGACCACCGTCAGTTTATCATTCAGCTATTTGGGTGGGCTTTTCGTGAGCTGATGGTCTATGATATGGACTCATAGATCCAAACAGCACACCGATTCCCTATCTATCAAGATAAAGCTAAGATTATTCTGAACTCAAGTAAGAATCATCCCCGTCCTATCTTGGTATAGGTGGGTAATTATTTGCTAAGGCAAGCAATCTTTACGAAGGCTAGACCAGCGGCACCTGTGGTAGTGGTTTCCCTATTCATTTTCCTTCGCACAGACTTGTGTAAGGCTATGATGGACAAGTGATGGAGGCTGTGCCAAGTAATTGACCCCTTACATGCAGTCAGTTCTCATGTTTTTTGCAGGAGCCAGCTAGACTCTAAATAACCTAAAACGGGTGGACCCAGCTTTGTTTCACGGAAGACGACGCTAGGATGGTCCTTAGTAACCTTAAAGGCCCTACATAAGATATGTACAACATCCACAGACGTGCTCCAAAACAGACCAGCTCCCCAAGGAAGGTAGATCGTTCACCAGCGGCGGAGCACACCAGCAAAAGTAATAAATATAGCAAAAGCAAAAAAGCAAGTTACACTCAATCAGGGAAAATATTCAAAAAATTATGTATTCAACAATACGTATTTCGGATGTCACCGTGGCCTTGACCACAACTGATCGCGGTGACGGACGAAACGTGTATTGTTGAATACATTTTTTGCAATATTTTCCCAGAGTGAGCGTAACTTGCCTTTTTGCTGGATTCATACGATATAGGATGTAGTCTATAGAGACTGCCACCGTCCAGTTTATTCTTATGAGTATTCTAAGATTTAGGTTTATGCTTTATTTTATTTGTGTGCTTACCTATATTAATTGGTGTTGCTTTATGTAGGGGTTTTGTACCTGGGGCTTTTTTGGGTTGTGCCGTTGGTGGGTGGTGGCCGCTTTGGGGGCACAAGGGGTGCATTGTCTCTTAGGGCTGTTAAGGTTCCTAACAGCCTAAGGGTGGGGAGGATCCCCTATACTAGAGACTCGGATGGGTTAGGAGCACTGGCAGGGGCCAGCACTGATTGGGGGTGGGGCATATGGCAGGTCTTTGGGGGGGGGCAACTTTTTCGCGGTACAGGGCTGGGATTTTTGGGGGTAAAATTGTCAGATTCATCAGATCAGTGAGCTAGTGCTACATCCAATACTAAAGGGGGTGCACAGAGGTACTGCTATGGTCCTTCTGGATGCTGCAACAGAACTGGAGACTTTATTTCAGATGAATACTTTCCATTTGAAGCTTATGTGTTGAAATGTGTCCGGCCTGCATTCCTCTAAAAAATGGCAATTAGTACGGGAGGAGATTGGAGTGTATGCCCCACATATAATATCTTTAACGGAAACACATCTTGCCTATAAAGACCATCATTTGTTAAGCAGCTGAGATGTGAGCTGCTTGCAAGTACCTCTCATACATCCCCTATACATCCCCTATAAGAGAGGTGGCTGTTTTAGTGACAAAAAGCTTTGTATATATGGCTTTGGAGACTATTTCCAACGTTAGGGGCAGTGGGCGGTTGCCCATATTATGGTGGATGGTCAAACATTTGTGAGCTGTGCAGTCCATGCCCCAATTTGGATGACCCTGAGATGTTGGACACACTTAGGCCCTCATTATGAACATGGCGGTGTGGGACGCCATACCGACGGTGGCAGGAAATCCCGCCAGCCGGCATGGCGGCCCACACCGCCACATAATGAAGCCAGGGAGGGCCACAATCGGAGGCCCTCACCCACCGCCAGGCTGCGACGGCATCATCAACCAACAGGGTAGCGCTGCTGCCCCTCGGATAAAGATCCCTGTGCCTCCAGCCTTTCCCTGCCAGGGAAAGGCTGGTGGAAGGGGTGCACCGGGGCACCCCTGGGGGCCCCTGCATTGCCCATGCACTTGGCATGGGCAGTGCAGGGGCCCCTGTGCAGTGCCCCATCACGCAGGTCACTGCCCCGATTTAGGTGATTCCATGTGGAGCCACCGGCAACGTCCCGGCCAGGCATTCCTCTGGGCCGACAGGCAGAAACAATGTTTCCGCCCACCGGCCCAGAGGAATGTTCATTATACGGCCGGCAGGGTTCCAGGGGAGCTGGTGGTCACTGGAAAGACCGTCAGCATGAACACGGCGGTGTAAACCACTGTGTTCATAATGAGGGCCTTAGTCTTGAATTACTTGACTGGCCTGGTGAGGTGTAGCTAATGGGAGACTTTAATTGTGTAAGAGATTATACTATAGATTCAATAAACCACTTTCCCCCAAATGACCAGGACCACAGCATCTATTTACCCGGCTGCATGGCCTTGTTGACGTTTGCAGGACACTACACCCTACTCTTCCGGGATACCCTTTTTACTCAAATCCATTCTATCTATTGTAGAATTGACATACTATTTGCTAAGAGGGATCTCATCAGGGAGTTAGAAATAAAGATATGTCCTACAGTTTCATGGGATCTTAACCTGTGCACTTTTAATGATTAATTTATTAAAATCAGACAACAGTGACAGTTTTCATTCCCGCAACACTTACTTGCCAATTCTGATTATCATTAGGTTATGGATAACACTCTTTGGGAATTTCTGAAGGTGAATATGGGAACAGCTTCCCCACTTGTGGTACGAGACACAATAAAAGTATACGTTAAGGGTATTTACCCTGTAGTTCATTTATGCTCAGAATAGGAAAGCATGTTGTGCAGATGATCAGCCGGGTCAGACGCTTTTGCAGCTAAAAACTCTGCATGTGTCGGCTGTTAAAGTTAAGAACCCTGAAGAGACTGCTCTTCAAATCCAAAGTATCAACAACTGCTCTCAGGTCACACCTTTAGAAAAAGGGTGGCTGCTACTTATGCCCAAAATAAGGCTCTTCAATATGAGTTAGGGGACCACGTTGGCGGTCTCAGACAAAAGAGCCTCTAAGCTCAATAGAGTGCATCAGAGGCTGTGATGGGATAATGTATACTCTCCCTCAGGCTATAGCAGAACGGTAAAATATTTTATCAAGAACTATACTCTCAATCCTATACTGTACCTATTTCAGAATCTTAGGTTAATGTTTGGCTTAGTCAGTTGCCGAAACTTGAAGATATGCTGGTGTCCCAATTCCAAACTAATTTCTCTGCTGGGGAACTTGCTGGCCTCGCAGATCTTCCCTTGGGTAAAGCGACCGGGAAGGACGTTATACCTCTCGACTTTTACAAAGCATTTAAAGATATTATCATACCTCCACTTCTGTGGGTATTGCAGTGCATTGATGAGGTTGGCAAAGTCCCAGACACATGGAATATGACAAAGATTGCAATATTCATCAAGAAAGGTAAGGCTTTGCCCTTGCTCTGGAACCAATGGCGTTCTGGATATGTGGGGATCCCCTAATCTGGGGCCTAAGATGGGCAGACGACTGGGAGGATAGAATATCCCTATATCCTATATACCAATTACATTTTGCTCTATGTAGTAGACCCTTTACATACTCTTGACAGAATACTCCATATCCTCACACAATTCCACTACTATTCATGTTACACCATCAATTGGGCTAAATCTGATTTACCTTCTCTGCAGTGCGGCCCCACGTCTGCCCGTCGGATGTACCACCCAAATACATACAGAGGAGTTCCGTTATCAGGGCACATATGTCACCAAAGACCCAAGCGGCTTTCAAGCCCATATTTTGACACCCCCATTGGTGCCTCTACAGAAAGACGGTGAGCAATGGAGATCCCTTCCCCTGTCACTTCTCTGCAGGGCGGCCTAATTTAAAATGATGGTGCTCCTTTATGTGCTCTATAATACACCATATCCCATCCCTGCTTCCTACTTCTGAAATATTGACAGTGCAGTACTTACTCTGGGATGCGGGTCATGCACAAATAGCTATCAAAAAGCTAACAAGGTGTTACTATGACAGAGGCACTGCCCTGCCAAACATGCGTACTTACTACAGAGCAGCCCAACTGGTAACCATTACCACTGGGTCCATCTCTCGGTTACCGAGGCAGCTTATTGAATAAACTGCCAGGCTATGCAACCTGGGGGGTTCCAGCAGTCACTTTACAGGGGAAAAACCCCAGACCTTACCTATTCCCACAGCTGTAACTCTTACCATCTGGCATCAAATACTTCACTCATTAGGTTGGAGAAACATGATTACACGGGCCACCCCACTATGGGACACTGCAATATTAGGCACTCTGGGTACACAACTGGGTTTCCTTAACTGGAATATCATTGGAATAGCAAAGGTGGGTGATCTGTGGGTGAATGGCGCCATCCTTCCCTTCTCAGAACTTCAGGCACAGTATCAGCTAGTGTTCACAGACACTTCAATATCTTTAAATTCGACATGCACTGTACACAGCGTAACCAGAAGGAGTAGATCCCCCCACCCAAGAGTCATCCCAGCTCGAAGAGCAACTGTTAACTGAATACATGCTCAAAAGGCAATCTCCGTCACATATCGTAAACTCATTAAAAACTCCCCTGATGTCTTTGGGAGCTTGTGGGATCACTGGGTGCGTGATTTGGGGGAACCGGATGATGAGTGGCAGGAGGCCCAGGCTTACCCAAAGAGGTGGATGTGGGCTCCAGGTTCCATTCAGTCTAACTGAAAATCCTCCACAGATGCTATTATGCCTGCACAACTCTGGCAAAAATGGGCAGAGTGGCCATACCGCCCGTTTCGGAATTGTGGACACATGGAGACCTTATATCAGATGCTGTGGAGCTGCCCGATCATACGGGATTACTGGGTAAATAAGATGCTCAAGGTAAATTATGAGCCTCTGCTTCAAAATGTCTGCTCTAAATTACGATCCTGGCATAGGCTTCAGATTACTATTACCGGCAGATGAGCTGCAGCTCCCTGACTTTAACCTTTACTTTTGGGCGGCTATCAGCAGCCCTCTGCGTCTTATGGTCACTCCATCTGACTCTGGGGACTTAGTTCTTGGGTATCATTTGGCTTTAGGCCCAGATTATTGGCTCTTTCTTGACAGAGTGACAGAACCAGAACTAGTACAAGTGGGTAAGATTTAAGTTTGTCAGGGTCAAGGTAACTATATGGCGAGAGATCTCTGCTAAGTATTCTATTAAACCAATTCATGGGAAAACCTCACTCTGAAACAACCTAGTATTCCTGAGAGTGTTCGAGGATTCTGTTTGTAGGGTGTGGGCAGATTTAGGAATAGAGACAGTTTGAACAGCTTTTTGATGTGAATGGATTTTGTCCCTTTGTGGATTTACAGGCTGCTTTCAATCTTTCCCCTTATCATTTTTTGTATATCTTCAGTTGAGGGACTATTTTGTAATCCTGATGTAAGGATTGTATTGATATTATAGGGTCTGACATTCTGTTAAATATGAAAACTAGCCAGAGGTCTCAAATTAGCATCGTTTGTCAGGGGCTCACTCAGCATAGGAGTGATGATAGTATACGTTTGGCTACTAATGTGGTAAAGTACTCTCAGGGGATGGGACTGCTGAAGAAATACATAGGGCCCCGGAGGCAATGAAGGGGGCTGTACATTCAGTTAGCCGGAAAACACATCAATTTAAAGCCGTATGTGTGTTTTATCACAGGTCGGAGAAATTTGTAAAATGGGGTGCAAATCTTAACTCAGCAAGAGCATGCTGTCTTAACTGTGGATACTGTGATGCAGATAGTCTTCACACCTTCTACACCTGTCCTGCCCTTCAGGAGTTTTAGGAAGGGGTGACCCAATTGATGACTCTTGGCCTGGATTATGAAGTACAGCTCACTCCCACTGAGCTAATGCTCGGCTATCGAATGGAGCAGGATGCTGGGTTAAGGAGAATGTTGTCTATTCTCATAACTTCTGCCAGGCTTTGTATCGCAAGATCCTTGGTCTCAGTTGTTTCTCCGCAAGCTGTGGCCTGGTGGGGAATCATTCCACTAGTCTTTGGTTGGGAACAGCCTCTGGCTAGAACAAGGGGAGACCGCTCTCTTAAGGAGTTTGAAAATACCGGGAAGAGTTTTAATTGGGAAATTTAGAGTCCTCCTTTGTCAGCACTGTGATTTGTGTATTGTCTCAGGGTTCGCTATATTGTTATCACACAACTCCTGATAAAACTATTTTTCTTTTTTTTCCTTTGTAGTTATGCTTGCATATTCTGCACCTCTGTGTACCAGTGATTCGGGAAAAGGTTTTTTTACCCTCGGAAATTGTTTTTTTCTTTGTTGTTTGTAGGTGATCTGTTTAATTCTGAACCTAATAATGTTTTTTCAAAAAGTGGAAATATTTTTATTTACACAGAAATTCCTTGTCAAGCAGGCGCCTTTCCTTCCACCCAACTGTGTATTCCACTGATGGTGTTAATCAGTTCAGGATCCACAGTCCCTTGCTTAGCTTTGCAGATTCTGCTTGATAGTTGACATCTGTATTTAAAAACAAAATCTGATGCTGCCAGAAGAAAAACAATTGAATGGCCACTTAATTTGTCATTGTAAATCTGAACTCTTTCAACGTTATCTGGGGGTCCTATAGCACCACATGCACAAACCGAGTGTCAGTAAAGTGGGACTTATCCTGTGTTCTGTCATGAAGTGCTGCTTCCAGTTTTGAGAGTACTTGAAAGGACCATAAACCAGCATAACCAAGGAGTACAACTACTGCAGATGAGGGACTAACTCAATTTTTAGTTTCTTGCCACAATAGAGGTGTCAAAAGGAGGTAGAAAGGCGAAAGACTGCGTTATGACATGTGTAAGGAAATGCCTCCTTGGCATGGTTACCCCCTGACTTTTTGCCTTTGCTGATGCCAAGTTATGATTTGAAAGTGTGCTGAGGCCTGCTAACCAGGCCCCAGCACCAGTGTTCCTTCCCTAAACTGTACCTTTGTCTCCACAATTGGCACACCCTGGCATCCAGGTAAGTCCCTTGTAACTGGTAACTCTGGTACCAAGGGCCCTGATGCCAGGGAAGGTCTCTAAGGGCTGCAGCATATCTTATGCCACCCTGGGGACCACTCACTCAGCACATGCACACTGCTTGCCAGCTGGTGTGTGCTGGTGGGGAGAAAATGACTAAGTAGAAATGGAACTCCCCTCAGAGTGCCATGCCAACCTCACACTGCCTATGGCATGGATAAATCACCCCTCTAGCAGGCCTTACAGCCCTAAGGCAGGGTGTACTATACCACAGATTAGGGCATAGGTGCATGAGCACTATGCCCCTACAGTGTCTAAGCAAAACCTTAGACATTGTAAGTGCAGGGTAGCCATAAGAGTATATGGTCTGGGAGTCTGTCATACACGAACTCCACAGCACCATAATGGCTACACTGAAAACTGGGAAGTTTGGTATCAAACTTCTCAGCACAATAAATGCTCACTGATGCCAGTGTACATGTTATTGTGAAATACACCCAGAGTTCATCTTAGAGATCCCCCCTGAAAACATACCCGACTTCCAGTGTGGGCTGACTAGTTTTGCCAGCTTGCCACACACCAGACATGTTGCTGGCCGCATGGGGAGAGTGCCTTTGTCTCTCTGTGGCCAGTAACAAAGCCTGTACTGGGTGGAGATGCTTCACACCTCCCCTTGCAGGAACTGTAACACCTGGAGGTGAGCCTCAAAAGCTCACCCCCTTTGTTACAGCGCCACAGGGCATCCCAGCTAGTGGAGATGCCCGCCCCCACTGGCCACTGCCCCACTTTTGGCGGCCAGGCAGGAGGAAATAATGAAAAAAACAAGGAGTCGTCACTGGCCAGTCAGGACAACCCCTAAGGTGTCCTGAGCTGAGGTGACTCTGACTTTTAGAAATCCTCCATCTTGCAGGTGGAGGATTCCCCCAATAGGGTTAGGGATGTGCCCCCCTACCCTCAGGGAGGAGGCATAAAGAGGGTGTAGCCACCCTCCGGGCTAGTAGCCATTGGCTACTATCCCCCCAAACCTAAACACACCCCTAAATTGAGTATTTAGGGCCCCCCAGAACCTAGAAAGACAGATTCCTGCAACCTGAAGACGAAGAAGGTCTGCTGACCTGAAGCCCTGAAGAGAAGACGGAGACACCAACTGCTTTGGCCCCAGCCCTACCGTCCTGTCTCCCCCACTTCGAAAAAAACTGCAACAGCGATGCGTCCCCCAGGGTCCAACGACCTCTGAAGCCTCAGAGGACTACCCTGCATCTAAAAGGACCAAGAACTCCCGAGGACAGCGGCCCTGTTCCAAAGAAACTGCCGGAAGCGTGAGACTTTCCACTCTGCACCCGACGCCCCCGGCTCAACCTGCGGAAAACTAACTTTACAGGGAGGACTCCCTGGCGACTTCGAGCCCGTGAGTAGCCAGAGTTGACCCCCCCTGAGCCCCCACGGCGACGTCTGCAGAGGGAATCCATAGGCTCCTCCTGACCACGACTTCCTGTTTCAAGGAACCAGACACCTGGTAAAGACACTGCACCCGCAGCCCCCAGGACCTGAAGGATCCGACCTCCAGTGCAGGAGCGACCCCCAGGTGGCCCTCTCCCTTGCCCAGGTGGTGGCTACCCCAAGGAGGCCCCCCCCCCCCCTTGCCTTCCTGCTTCGCTGAAGAGACCCCTGGGTCTCCCGTTGAAACCTATTGCAAACCCTGTTTGCACTCTGCACCCGGCCGCCCCCGTGCCGCTGAGGGTGTACTTTTTGTGCCGACTTGTGTCCCCCCCGGTGCCCTACAAAACCCCCCTGGTCTGCCCTCAAAGACGTGGGTACTTACCTGCTGGCAGACTGGAACCGGGGCACCCCCTTCTCCATTGAAGCATGTGTGTTTTGGGCACCACTTTGACCTCTGCACCTAACCGGCCCTGAGCTGCTGGTGTAGTAACTTTGGGGTTGCCCTGAACCCCCAACGGTGGGCTACCTTGGACCCAACTTTGAACCCTGTGGGTGGTTTACTTACCTGCAAAACTAACAAACACTTACCTCCCCCAGGAACTGTTGAAAATTGCACTGTCTAGTTTTAAAATAGGTTATTGCCATTCTTGTGAAAACTGTACATGCTATTTTGCTAATTTAAAGTTCCTAAAGTACCTACGTGAAATACCTTTCATTTGAAGTATTACTTGTAAATCTTGAACCTGTGGTTCTTAAAATAAACTAAGAAAATATATTTTTCTATACAAAAACCTATTGGTCTGGAATTGAATGAGTGTGTGTTCCTCACTTATTGCCTGTGTGTGTACAACAAATGCTTAACACTACCCTCTGATAAGCCTACTGCTCGACCACACTACCACAAAATAGAGCATTAGAATGATCTCTTTTTGCCACTATCTTACCTCTAAGGGGAACCCTTGGACTCTGTGCATGCTATTTCTTACTTTGAAATAGTACATACAGAGCCAACTTCCCACAGGTGGTAATGAGGAAATCCGAGGAGGAGGACATGGGAGTGGGAGCACCAATAATGATTGTTGGATTGGGCGCAGGAGGTGCTAAAGACTGTGACAAATGGTATGTGTAAAGGTGTTTGAGTGTCTTGAAAGAACGTGCTGATTGAGGGAAGAAGTGAAGGTAAGGTGGCCTCTACTGTTGCACGTATCTCACACACACACACCAGCAATTTTGGGACTGTCTATGTAGGCTAGTGTTTTAGAGCAACAGTGTAGCCAATAGCAGAGAAGGCATCTTGATGGATGACTGCGGCTGATGTCACTCTGGTTATAGAGGACAGCTCTGACAGAGGATCAGAGACTTAGACAGCAGAGACTGAGACAGCATCTGAGGGATAGGACAATGGCGCAGACTCTGGGAGTGATTTTTCAGTTGGAGGAGTCCCGTTGGATAACTCCTTCCAGTAAACTGTGAGGGAGGTGATGAGGGCAGTCCTGTTGTCCCTTCGCAAGCACAGTCTATGCAACAGGGAAATAGTGGGTTAGCCCAACCCAGACAGCAGGTGAATGCGGGGGCAAGCACAGAGAGAGTGCTCTTTTGGGAGCTCCCCAATTTAGTTCAGCCCAGAATTCCACTGCCCAAATTGTATTGTGGAGACATCAAAATTATCTATCACAAAACAAACTGGTTTTGTAAGGCAGGCACCTGTGGTTTTGGTCCTGGGTTCGGCGGCTATATAGGGAAACATACTAAACCCAAACATTTCTGGAAACTAGACATCTGGGGGAGTCTACAGAGGTGTGACTTGTGTGGATTCCCCAAAGTTTTCTTACCCAGAATACCCTGCAAAGCTCAAATGTTGAATAAAAACTCTATTTTTCTTGCATTTCTGTCACACAAACTACAGGAATATGCTGCGATCCACAAAATTCCTACCACCCAGTGATTCCTCACCTGTCCTGATAAAAACACTACCCCACTTGAGTGCTTATACCTAGTGCCTGCATAAGGAATGGATCACCCCAGGGTCAACAGTTGCCTCATGTAAGTACCAACATTGACCGTTGTGTGATCTATTCCTGTCGCGGGCACTAGGCCTACCCACACAAGTGAGGTACCATTTTTATCGGGAGACTTGGGGGAAATGCTGGGTGGAAGGACATTTGTGGCTCCTCTAAGATTCCAGAACTTTCCGTCACCGAAATGTGAGGAAAAAGTGTTTTTGTGGCCACATTTTGAGGTTTGCAAAGGATTCTGGGCAACAGAACCTGATCAGAGCCCCCAGTTTCACCCCATCTTGGATTCCCCTAGGTGTCTAGTTTTCAAAACTGTGCAGGTTTGCTAGGTTTCCCTAGGTGCCTGCTGAGCTAGAGGCCAAAATCCACAGCTAGGCACTTTGCAAAAAACAGCTCTGTTTTCTTTGTCAAAATGTGATGTGTCCATGCTGTGTTTTGGGGCATTTCCTGTCGCGGGCACTAGGCCTACCCCTACAATTGAGGTATCATTTTTATCGGGAGACTTGGGGGAACGCTGGGTGGAATGAAATTTGTGGCTCCTCTCATATTCCAGAACTTTGTCACCGAAATGTGAGGAAAAAGTGTTTTTGTAGCCACATTTTGAGGTTTGCAAAGGATTCTGGGTAACAGAACCTGATCAGAGCCCCACAAGTCAGACCATCCTGGATTCCCTTAGGTGTCTAGTTTTAAAAAAAGTGCAGGTTTTGTAGGTTTCCCTAGGTGCCGGCTGAGCTAGAGGCCAAAATCTACAGCTAGGCACTTTGCAAAAAACACGTCAGATTTCAATGTAAAAATGTGATGTGTCCATGTTGCCTTTCCTGTCGCGTGCATTAGGCCTACCCACGCAAGTGAGAAACCATTTTTATCGGGAGACTTGGGGGAATACAGAATAGCAGAACAAGTGTTATTGCCCCCTATCTTTCTCTACGTTTTTTCCTTCCAAATTTAAGACAGTGTGTAAAAAAGACGTCTATTTGAGAAATGGCCTGTAATTCACATGTTAGTATGGGCACCCCGGAATTCAGAGATGGACAAATAACCACTGCTGCTCAATACCTTATCCTGTGCCCATTTTGGAAATACAAAGGTTTTCTTGATACCTATTTTTCACTCTTTATATTTCAGCAAATGAATTGCTGTATACCCGGTATAGAATGAAAACCCATTGCAAGGTGCAGCTCATTTATTGGCTCTGGGTACCTAGGGATCTTGATGAACCTACAAGCCATATATATCCCTGCAACCAGAAGAGTCCAGCACACGTAACGGTATATTGCTTTAAAAAAATCTGCCATTGCAGGAAAAAGTTACAGAGTAAAACGCGGAGAAAATTGGCTGTTTTTTTCAGCTCAATTTCAATATTTTTTTCAGCTGTTATTTTCTGTAGGAAAACCTTGTAGGATCTACACAAATGACCCCTTGCTGAATTCAGAATTTTGTCTACTTTTCAGAAATGCTTAGCTTTCCGGGATCCAGTA
The DNA here is from genome assembly GCF_031143425.1 of Pleurodeles waltl. Lineage (NCBI taxonomy): Eukaryota > Metazoa > Chordata > Amphibia > Caudata > Salamandridae > Pleurodeles > Pleurodeles waltl. The sequence goes on along the minus strand of NC_090449.1, from coordinate 239,723,024 downwards.
TTGGTTTCACACCCATTCCTGTCACTAACTGGAAGGAGACTGAAAGCACCAAAAATAGTAAAAATGAGGTATGTCCCAGTAAAATGCCAAAATTGTGTTGAAAAATGTGGTTTTCTGATTCAAGTCTGCCTGCTCCTGAAAGCTGGGAAGATTGTGATTTTAGCACCACAAACCTTTTGTTGATGCCATTTTCAGGGGAAAAAACACAAGCCTTCTTCGGCAGCCCTTTTTTCCCATTTGTTTGAAAAAAACAAAATGTTATGTGTATTTTGGCTAATTTCTTGGTCTCCTCCAGGGGAACCCAGAAACTCTGGTTACCTTTAGAATCCCTCTGATGTTGGAAAAAAAGGACGCAAATTTGGCGTGGATAGCTTATGTGGACAAAAGGTTATGAAGGCCTAAGCGCGAACTACCCCAAATAGCCAAAAAAGGCTCAGCACTGGGGGGGGGAGCCCAGCAGCTAAGAGGTTAAATATCCTCCTTAGTGGTCAAATCAGATTTCAAATTACAATTAAAAAAATTCCACTTTTAGAAAGATGGCATTTTGTGCCTTAACTGTTTGGTGCCTGCAGTCTGCTCCTGGGTCACATGACAAGGTGTTGCTGGAAGTTGGACAGGCGCACAATAGAGGGATTAGGTGTGTCTGGATGGGCCATCAACTGGCAGGATGGTGGGGCAGAGCTGGGCACAGGCCTACTTGCAACTGAATAGGCTGTGCCCTGTCTTCACAAAAAGGACTTGGCATCACTGCATTGTTCATGCAGACATCCTGAAAGCCAGGACAAGGGAGATGGGAAACCTCAAGGACTTCAAAAGGAATTCTCTACAAATGTCCCCTACTCTACTTCAAAGTGGGCACCAGGTATAAATATTGGACCCTCAGACCAAACTGTACCATACACTTCTGGGCCTGTGGATGCTACAGAAGGAGGACAGTTGTGCTGCCAGATGAACTACCACTCAGCTGCCCTACTTCTCAGCTGCTATCTTGCCTGCTGCTTTGGTTGATGAGAAGGACGACTGGATCAGCATCCTTCATTCCTGGTTGAAGTGACTCCAATGGTCAGAAAACTCACCTTCAGTTTTGAGCTAAAGGGGCATATGTTCCAGAGGCTCCTTGCAACTGCTGTGCCAGCCTGCTGATTGGACCTGCCTAAGCCTTGCTGGCCGCTCCAGGAGTGAGCTTGTGAACCCCAAGACGTGCCCCTCAGATCCTGGACCCTGGGGGTGGCCTCAGTTGAGTTCCTCTACAAAGAAAACAAGGAATCCAGAAGTTTTGGGCTCTTCGCTCGCGAACGGGCCCATTCATACCAAGAGCTTGCTGCTCGCCAAAGCGAACCAGACTCTTTGCACCACAGTGATTCCCAACGACTCCTGGCAATGCAAGATCTGCACTTCGTGCTACAGAATCAACAGCTCTTTGTGACCGCATGGCCTCTTCCACAGCAAATGGTACTCTTTGAGCTGGACTTCAAAGGTAACTCTTTCTCTGGACTAACCTGGTTTGTGTGTCCAGCTCATGCTCATCGTGATGAGCCTGAAAATGTGACTTTTACCCGGTCTCACACGACCAAATAACCGCAAGTGCAGCCTGGTACTTTTAGGCACTTTTATTACCTGATACCTTTTTGTTGTTTAGTCTCAAATAATTTACTAAATTTTACACTAAGTTTCAATATGGTGTGAGACATTATGTTGTGTTTTCACTTCATGAATGTTTGAAGAGCTGCATAAATACATTATACATTGCCTCTATTGTAAGCCTGACTGCTTCTGTGCCAAGCTATCAGAGGGTTAAGCACAGGCTAACTTTGGGTTTGCTTGGGACTTCACTCAAGCAGAAACTGTCGCTGTTGTTTGAGCAGGTTTCGACCCACCTCAACAAGTAACCCAAATTCCGACACCTAGGTGATGGGCCTCCATAACTAGGGCAAACTAACAATCTTTGTCCAACCTTGATTTATAACCGACTGGCCTCAGAACACATGGTCATCATCCTTTGAGCTCATTGATTTACACCACATTTTTATCACCTAATCTTAGGAAAGAATCATAATTTTAGAGACCCTGATTATACTCTCAATTCTAAACATTTTGGTGTAATTTTAATCCTTGCATTGTTCCTTTCTAACTAAATTGGTTTGGGAATTTTAACCACTTTATTTATTAAGTGTAATGTTGCTTTGGTGCTGCTGTCCATTTATCATAAGCAATATTATCAATGGAGACCCTTGATGCTGGCCAAGCAACAAAGAGCAATAGCCAGGGATTCCAGACAGAAACCTACTAGGAGTCCGATATTGCAACATTTTGGGCACTTTGCGACTGCTGTTGTCAAACGTTGAGGCTTCTCATCTCCAAAGCTTGATCTCTCAAATTTAACTGTAAGGAAAATGTTTTTTTTATACTTACTGTGTAAACAGACAAAAAAAATGCAGAACTGGTTCATGCCATGTGTACCCTGGAGCATATACCATATGCTCCAATCTATATTGCCCAAGCAGCAAAAATGATGCACATGACTTTGAGCTGATTTTTTGCACCAAGCAAGTTTCTCTAATGTCATCTCAGATATGGTTTGACATCCTGCTCCTCTTCTGATAGACTCACTGCTTACAGAAATAATCCTGCAGCTCTAAATGCATGACTATGATGGGATTGTGACTGAATTTTTCATATAACAAATATCTGTGAGCAGAATCCCTTGTAAGGCGTAGGAACTCTAAATAACAGGATTGAGAATCAGAAAAAACAGTATTTTCAGGCATGAACCATTTGGGCATATTTAGAAATGATGATTTGAATATTCTCATGTTCTGAATTTTTAAACTTAGCCACTAGGACATACCCCCTTCCTTAAACGGGATATCCTTCATAATTACCTGGGTTCATCCACTGTAGATACACTTGAAAGGCTCTCTGAGTCTTTGGACATTCCATTCCTTGTGGTCTTCAGTATGGCTGCATCTTTGGGCGGATTCAATTCAATATTAGTAGATTTCTGAATCATGCCATTCATCTTTACTGACTGCTTCAGACATTGATCCAGGTTCAGCTCAGCAACCTGAAATAAGGAAAACGTAGGAGACAAATTACGTTTGTGGATATGAGAGACAGCAGAAATCAGGATAGCCAGTTAAAGTACATCAGTGAGACACATTAGCCACATTATGTGACCCTCTGTAATGGCAATGATAGCTATTTAAACAACGTTATCTGTTGTGCACATGTTATGAGAGTGCAGCACTTCCTCCACAGTGAACTGAAAACACTCTGAAATGCTAAGTCCCCACCCTAGGAATGCAGCTGAGAGCCAGTAGCTTGCACTGCTTCCCATATCATTCTGCCATGAAGTCTACAGAATGGTCTCACTCTATTTCTCAGTAAGTGCTTAGTATTGTCTCCATATGTTGCAGCTAATGTAATTGAAGGTAGGCAGACCAAATCAAATGTAAACCTTTTTAAAACTATTCTAACTAGTTTTATACTTTTCTTAGATGTTGCTTTGTGTGCTCATTAGAAAAAAGGCAGTGTAGAACAGAGACAAATATTTTCTTTGTATATTGAATGCTGCCATTCAGACGAACTATGCTTCTTTGGTTTCATCCCTCTGTCAACCACATAGAGAGAGAATGTTTATTTTCTTAGTTAATTCAAACCATTAAAAAAATTCCTTCAACATAAAATAATTTAGCAGAACAATATTAATGCACTAAGACATATATATTACATAAAAATTATAAAACTGAAAAAAGTTAAATATATTCTACAAATTTGATTTGCTCCTACTCAATTCTGATTGCTGGAACAAGACTTCATATCGGTCTGGCTGGGTAACCCATGATGTTACCTAAGAACCTTCCTTTCTTTGATGTATTCAACCGCGGTAGATGGTTTTTGTTTCTACATATGCCTTCCCTATCACTGGCTGGTTTTGGCAGATGTAATTTTAGTGGAAAAAATGTCAATAAATCGAACCAATCTAATATTCAATATGGTGTTTCATGGATTGAATGCTTCAGTTAGTGCATGTCTACAGGATCTGATCCCTAAGCCATTTAGTTCTTTTTTCAGTAAGTCTCTCCTTTCAACAGCCAGGGCTGGGCAAATGCAGACCACTTTCCCCAATTTTCTTCTGCCAGATGACAAAGGTGGCACTCGAGGGCGCCCGCTCGTGGCCCCTTCATCCATTTTGGCATGAGGTCTAGTGTTGGAACTTCACCCAGCCGGAGCCTTAGAACGCGTTGATTGATTTTCCGTGTGTAAGGGGCAGCCATAAGTGGTGATTCTTTGAGTATTTTATATGAGTTAAGAATCAACCAGCCATGCGACCTTTTAGCCAGAGCCTCCCTGTCTTCTAGCCAGCTATGTAGTTTACTTGAGTTATTCACCACTGTTAAAAGCCGGCATGGGGAGCGACTGGTCCCATGCATCACCTAAGTTCAAAAGACTTGTACTCTTTTCCAGATACCTTTTGTAGTTGCTATTCCCTCTTTCTAAAATCATTTCCTGCCAGACTAGATTGCTTAAAAAGACCCTTTTTGAGCGCAGGTCAGTTTGTAACAGCATTTGATATATGCCACAGGACGGGCCAGCGACTGCTTAGCAAACATAAATTCTACTCTGACCTCGGCATGCCTTGGTAACCGAAAGACACGCTTCGGTGTCTTTATCAGAAGCTTATCCAGGAGAACTACCTCCATCCCCCTTATTATTTCAGCCCCACAGGAGAGAGCTGGCAGTAATTTTGCTCTCATTATGGCAGTCAATGGATCAGAAGCTTATCCTGGAGAACTACCTCCATCCCCCTCATTATTTCAGCCCCACAGGAGAGAGCTGGCAGTAATTTTGCTCTCATTATGGCATTCAATGGATTCAGGGCATGGCCACAGATTGAATTAGAGAGCTTGCAAAAGGCGTATGCAAGTGCCTGCACCTTGTTTTTTATTGCTTCTTTTTGTAGCGCATAGTTGCACCTGGCATCAACCACAACTCCTAGGTATCTGTAGGAGCTTACTTCCTCCAAAGTCTTTCCATTCAGGTACCATTTACGCTGGCTAGTGGGTCTGCGATTTAGTGTTATCATTTTAGTTTTATTATGGTTGATTTATAATTCATTCATTCTCGCAAACTATGTTTGTTTAGTAGTTTTTGCATGCCTATTCTGGTGTTACTAATTAGTAATAGGTCATCTGCATATAACATATTAGATAGTTGCCAGCCACCCAGAGAGGGGGAATGGGATGATTCATCATTTAACTTGGCCGACATATCTGCTATATACAGGTTAAAGAGTGTTGGGACCAGTATGCAGTCTTGTATAACACCAACTGTTGTTTTAACCGCCCTTGATAGGTGTGAGCCTCCCCCCAGTTTTACCTTTACCCATGTATCCAAATAAATCATTTCAATAGCATTTAAAATAGTAATTGGTAGCCCCCAAAGCTGTAGTTTGGCCCATAGTTTGCCACATGGGACACATTCGAAGGCTGATTGCTTTTGCTCTGTTGGTAATCAGTCCCAGTGCCATAAGGTTCGTTAACGTTCCTTGATGCTTGGTGAAGCTGCTTTGATTTAATGGTAGAATGTTTTTATCTGCAATCCAAGACTCTAAGTGGTTTAACACACAAGATGAGAAATACTTGAGGTCCACATCTAAGAGAGCGATAAGTCTGTAATTGCTTGGGGAAGCCGCATTCCCTCCTTTGTAGATGGGGTGAATTATTGAGCCTCTCCAGGTTGCAGGGACAATACCTGTTGTGAGCACACAGTTGAACATTGCAGCCAAGAAATTGGCCCATCTTTCGGTTTCCTGTTTAAACAGTGCCTGTGGTAAACCATTTGGTCCTGGTGCACAATCAGTTCGCAACTACCCAATGATTTTTATTAATTCTGATACTGACATCTTCAGGCTTTCTGAAGCATCCGGTTCATGGTTTTTGGTAAACCCATGCGTTAGTGGCTCTTCTTTGGTGGTCAACTCCTTTAAATGCGACTTTAAATTACACACACACGCTTCCTCTGTTATATTTGCATTATTAGCTGCCTTTGGACCCTTCCTTATCCATTGTATTAATGATTTTCCAGTATCTTTTGGGGTCAGATGTTTTGGACGCAAAGTGCAGTTTGGCCCAAAACGTCTCCTGCTGGTGTTTTTTATAGGACCATAGATAGTTCCCTTTTAAGTAAATTCCTTTGCTCTCACAAGGCGGGCAATAATGATCCATTGTCTGGGAATTTACGCATTTGCCCTAGTAGTTTACCTACAGCTGCTTTCCTTCGGCGGACTGACTGCGGTAGATGTAAATCTTTTTGATAATTCAATCATACTCCCTTTCTTGTGTTTCCTGAGAAGTCTTTGTTTATAACAGTGGCAAAGTACTCCCAGACTGGTGTCAATTTTGCCCACTCGTGGCCATTGATTCTAACCTTAGTAGAGCCCCTTCTGCTTGGCTTTCAATAGTATTGGATGACCATTTAAGTTGTTTTAGATTTTCAGTGCCAAACGCCCCTTCGAGGGCTACCGCTTTCTCTGGCTTATGTGGTGGTGAACGAATCCCAATTACCTGCGGCTTATGATCACTTTCCATGCGGTCCAAAATGCAGAGATCACTCACTAATGTATACAGGGCAGGAGTTACCAGTGTGTAGTCAAGGTGAGAGACCGTTTTCCCAGAGGATCTTGTCCACGCTGGGGGGATGTAGGACAGCTTCCGGCCATTTAGCACAAAGAGGCCTACAGCTTCACAGGTGCATATAAAACTCTCACCTAACTTGTCTTTCCTGCTTTTTATTGGTAAAGATTGGGTGGGCACCATAGCCACTGTTTGAGTATGCTCTTCACCAGGATTGTGGAATAGGTAGAGATTGAAATCACCTTAAATTAGCCAGTATGCTGATTGCACTGTACTTTTCATCTTTATCAGATGGTTTAATAACTTCTTTGCTTCAAATGTTTTGTTTTTTGGATTAATATATATATATATATATATTGACAAGGATCAGTGGTCCCTGTGTATTCTTTCCCCATCCATCAAGCCTGACTAGGTGAAAGGGTAGATATTCCTCCTTGTGCTCTGAGATCTTTGCTAGGATGCTCGTGCTAATATATATCGCTAGGCCTCCCTTCGACTGGCCAGACCTGTTGGTTTTTGTGGCTGGACTGAGATATTCTATAAATCATATTAATGGTATTGATTCCATCGCCCAGGACTCCTGTAGGATTATAATATCAAAAGCACTAAAAAAACGTTGTTACTGCTGGATCCTCCATCTTTGCCCGCAGGCCACCTATGTTCCAAGAGCAGATGTTCAATACGCCTTGTGGGGATTGTTCTTCAGGTATTCAGCTGTTGCCCATTGCTCCTGGGGATGTGCCGTCACTACCCATTCCCTTCCATGGTTGGATCTCTGACCTAAAACTAGTCTTTTCCTCCCTTTTTCGTTCCATATTTAAACTTTCAACGGAGTCTTGGGTTGCCTTCTCTCGCTAATCATTTCTTCAGTGTCTCCGCTGTGAAGAATGGCTGTGCTTGCTCCATGCAGGGCAGACTACGTGCCTTTAGGCATTTCTAGATGTTGAGATTCTAGTAGCGGGGTGGATATTGTTCGCCTTTATAGATGACCATCTCAATACCCCAGGTTTTCAAAAAGTCCCTTGTCTCCATAATGTGTTTGGGTAGCACTAGCTCTGCAAAGATAGCAAGTGTTGGGTCCGTGTGTTGGCTGCCTCTTGCTTGAATAAATTTGATTGTAGCAATGTCATCCGAAGCCACATACTGTAGGTCTGGAAGTGCTTTTATGAGTCTTAAAATAGTAGAGCGATTTGAACATCTGTGGGGGACCGTGAGGTGAATTCCGTAATCCGAAGCAGCTAGTAAATTGGTTTGTTGTTTTTTGTACCTGTTTGAGAGGACTGCTTTTGCTCTAAATGCTTGTTTTGTTCCTTGTAGCCCATTTCACCCAGCCTGGTGCCATGGTCAGTCCTCTTACTGCTTAAGTTTAACTGTGATAGTTGGCTGAATTGTCCATGCATAGTGGGTGTTGACTTTATATTCTGCTGGTCCCTTAAAGGGACTTGAACAATTGTCCGTATATTTGCCAAGTTCTGCGGGGGTCTTCAAGGGGAATTTATTGGCTGAACAGCACCTGTTGAATCAAAGGAGATCTTTACATTTACTTTTGTGTCGTACTTGCACTTGCGGGGACAGAGATGTCTCTATTGTGCCTTCCACTTGGTGCCGTGTGCTCCTGGCTTTGCTCATTTGGGATGATTTGGGTGGTTTGTAGGATGGATAGTTGGAGAGATCGTGCAGACCTTCTTCCTTTTCTTGCCCGTTTTCGTTCTCTTTTTGATAGAACCCAGGTTAAGGGTTTCTCAGAGCTCCCATGCTTGTTGGTAGCTTGTAACGGAGAATGATTTCCCATGGTTTCCATACTGAAGCTTACTGAAGCATTACTTTCTGCCAGAATTCTTTTCTCTCTCACGGTTGACGATGAGCCTATTTGAGGGGAGTGGAGCATCTTCTCTTGTTTTTGCGCAAGCGGAGCGGATGTTAGAATAGTAGCGAGGGTGTTGGTATATGTGTGTTCATCATTCTGGGCGGAGCCAATTTCTTTTAATATTCCTTCTAGGATTAGCGGCAGTTGAGATAATTTACCTACCACCCCCTTGCAAGAGCAGATAGTGAGGTCATTAGCTTGTTTAGCTTGGGCCCTTGTTATTAAAGCATTTAACTTCCAATTTGCTGTCGATTCCGGAGACAAATACCGCCATTGTATTTAACAAGTCTACTTGGATATCCATTTTATTTGAATGGAACTGCAGAGCCATAACCGTTGCTTGCATTGAATTCAGGATTGCAGCCCACATATTGTCTACCCTGATTGCTTCCGGGGGTCGTGGTTGTGATTGTGAGTTGGACTTGAGATACCCGCTTAAGGCACCTTCAATTGTTGTTGCTTTATGGGGATGATTCGGTAAGGTTGTCACTATTTCTTCCTTGGGTGATCTATTTGGAAAGACCAGCTCCGTATCCAAGAGCTCACTTTCACATCCATACATCGGAAAGGAGTGGAGTTTGAGGATTCGGCATGAGAGGCCGCCTTGCTGGGGGTCTTGTTCTAGGATTTCCATGCTTGCTACCACCTCTGAATCCAGAATCAATAGATTTACTGAGCTGGATGTCCGGTAGTGCTTGCCGGGATCTGCACTGGTGCTCCTTATGATTTTCTCTTGCCAGAGAATATGGAGAGCTCCTGTTGCAGGAGTGCGGGCAACTTGGGCTATGCACGGGGGGGTCTACTTTCAGAGGCTGCTTTCTCATGATGACTACTGTTGGTGAAAGAGGAGGGGGGCAGGTAGTTTCATTCTAGCTCTCTCGCCGAAGCTTCCTTGAGTTTGCAAATCGTAGATGGGTGATATGCCACCCCCTAAGTTTAGTTTGCTTGGTGCCGGAGATTCAGTCCTTTTTTCAGCACCATGAGTTCTTACGGCAGCGAAGTAGTCAGTTACCTTGAGTGGAGGGGTCCCAACTTTCCAAAGGTCCGGGTCTCCCCAGTTTGATTCTTCCATGCTTGAGTTTAGCTCAGCCGAGCCCCTGCCTATTGCGTTGGCTAGGTACTGTCTCCTGCACGGGGTGGGGCGACCCAAGTCACTACTTACTCTCCTTTTTGCTACTGCTCCATCCAAAGCTGGTTCTCTTTTTCTTTTCCTCTTTGTTTGATTTGTAGGTTGATTGGTGGCATTGCTTTGTGCTTTGCCTGACCTCATACTCCGTTCCCTATTGGTCTGTTTACTGGGTAGAAGGGTAATCTGCCTGAGGGGGCCTTCCGTTGGCCTTCAGTTGGGCCTGGTTGTGGGTAGGCAATGGAAATGTTCATTTGATCACTAGATCTTTTCTAGTGCTGACAAATTGCCCCAGAATACTCTCCAACTGCTAGCTTGCACAACCTGCTTTGGAGTGTGGGAGACCTACCACTTTACTCTTGCGTTGCTGAGGGTCGGGCAGGGGTAGAAACCGCTGGTCTGTGGTGATAATGTACTGTGGTTCCTGCGGTTCCTGTGCCGTTACTCACCGGAGTTAGCAGGACTGCCACTAACCGCTTTCTGTTCCTAGGTGGATTAAAATTGTGACCGTAGATCGTCTGCAGTTCGTCTATGGATTCGTCTGTGCCCTGGCTCGACGTTTCCACTGCTCGCTGCTTATGCCATCCGCTGAGCTGGCACCCTATTACACCCTGCCCTGTGGCTGCACATCCTCAAGCCTCTTCAGGTCGCTGAGGGCAGGAGTCCAGAGGTTTAGGGCCAGTGCAGTCAGAGTTGCAGCGCCTGCCCAGCACTTCACAAAGCCATGCGGGCAGCCCTAGGGGGGGTCGAGGTAGTAAACATGGTCGTAGTGATGCTCAGGTCCAGATCTGGGTCCAGGCCCAAATTGGGCGGGGCGGGGCAGGGTTGAGGTCAGGGGCAGGGGTTGTGGACAGGCAATCAGGTGATGTTTGCACCAGTAGCCAGGTGCCTGAGAGCGTCGCGACCCCTCCCCCCCTGCTGCTCACCTGCTTCTCGAGGGCGCCGGGGGTCTGCTAAAGGCTGGCCGCTTAGGGCCTAGGGCCAGCCCCTGTACCGCGTGTGTTCCTCCTAGCTACTCCCTAGCTAGACGAAAAGGAGATAGTTTCATATGCTTGCAACCTGTGCCCCTCGCCTGTTCGGGCTGAGAGACCACTTGCCTTGGTCTGTTTGCTGTTTGTTGCCCCTAGGGCTCCGGACCGCTCACATGGGGTAAGGCCTCTGCCTCGGGGCTCGATGCTCCAGAGGTTAAGTGCGGGAGCGGGTGCATCTGTGGAGTGCGGGTGGGCAGTTCCTCTGCCGCTCCTCTGGTCCGGTGCTCCAAACTCCAAATCTCCCGACAGGGAGGGAGTTGCACGCCACTGCTGCCGGGCTCTCCTGAACGGACACTCGCACATTTTTTTCCGTTCCTAAACTTTTTCTGCTTGACGGGGACCGCAGCGTTGCCGAGATTCGGCATTTTCTATTCTATGCCAACCACATAATAATAAATATATATTCATTAAATAAACATACAACACACAATTATTTAATTTGAAAATGCAAAACTATGTTGTGGCATGTACTTTCATGCATAGTTTAAGTGGCCAGGATCTGTAATAATGAAAGTGGTCCTGGGAGTGCAAGGTTTTGAGATGTTTGATAAATTCCTCCTAATGCTGAACATGAAATTCTACAACTTGATAAAAAAATAAATAAAAAAAACCCTTCAAACAATTGCTGATGTTACTGCAAACCATTTTGACAGATGCCTTCTGACCCTCACAACGGTGACCCTCTGAAACAACTGTACCAAATCAGAGATTAGCAATTAAGGAACACTGTAACAAACATTAAACTAGACAACATGGAGGAAAGAGCTTTATACCTCAGAATCCGAAAAGAGAAATGATTAATACAGCAGAGTTTTCTTGACAGTCTTAACTTTCCTCGTCAGAGGAAGCATACAAATTATCTCTGTTTATTTAAACACATCAATCGATTGTCATGGATATAGAGCAATACAATAGGCCATGAGCAAAGTCTGTGTGTTGAGGTCAGACATAGCACTAAGGCACTTCTTTCCCATGCATTTAAAGAGGTGGCAGCCGTTGGGTATTTTTCATCCTGTGTGCTAATAACCTATAATGCTGTTCAGGATTAAGTTCACAATTAAAACACTCCATCAGTGTTAGGGTCTAAAAGGTTGGAACAAATCTTCTTCTAGATTACACATGCTAATATAAAGTTCTGCAGCACAAAGAGAACAGAAAATAAGAATTGTTTAGTGGTCCTGTATTTACAGCCACTCAGCTTATGTGATTTTAGGGCATTGTTTCCCTGAATCCTGTCTTGGTCATCAACAGGGTTTCGAAATGCTTTATTTCCAATGCACTGAAGTTATCGTTTTTTGAAGATCTCCCAATGAAGCAATTGCCTTAAGAGAACGTAAGAGCTAAAGGCAGCAGTAAGGACATCCCTTATATTGGCCTTGGTGGCTAATGTCTTCACCTTGCTGAGTCCCAAGACATGGAAGAGGATGCATACGCATTTTATTCTCTTATGACAGTTACTCTTCTGGGTAGGGTAAATGGTAGTCACAAAACCTACACAAACATTCCTTAAATGATTGTACAGGCCATGGTTAAGTGGAGAAACTGCTCCATTTGTCAAACTCAATGGGTAGAGAACAATGTGGACAGACATGGAGCATTGTGATCATATATAAAACAGATAAGACCGAACGTTACAATGCAAAGCCTTTGTGTCTGAACTGCCACAAAAGCAGTAAAAAAAGGAGGAAATCAGCATACATCCTCTTTACACATTTAGTGGGCACTTAGAAAAGAAAGCAGACAGAAGGGCCAGAACGTCACTGCTTTAAGACTATGTGCACAGTCACCACAGGTAAGTAAGAGTTTATTTCACATAGCTCAACCGCTACCATCATTGACGTGGATACTCCTGATGTTAAGAACTCACTTATTAGATTTTCTTCAAGCTCACAAAATATATAATCTCTATGACACAGTCCAAGTGACCATAAAAATGAGTTATGTTGAGAAAACAAGAGAGGAAATTCAAAAAACTATGTCCAGGTAAGGTCTTATTGAGTATTGGATATTATGAGGGAAATTTTTTAAAATAATTAGCTAATTTTAAAACATACAAGATTATGACGAAATTTCAGTAAGACAGTGCAGAATTTGGACATATATAGTAAGTAAGTTAGTTAGTTTAATGTGGAAGTGTATATAGTACATGTTTATCCCTGAGAGGCCACGGTACAGTTTACACAAGAGGTGCAGGACGATATGTACTGCATACAGAGGAATGCAGAGAAAATGCTTGCGAAGTTAAGACGGTAACAGGTAGAATCTAGCTCTAAATGTACAAACAGAACAGGGGTTGGGAGTGTGGTGGAGTAAGTGAAGGGAAAAGATGTACACAGAAAGGAACGGAAGAGTAAGGCAGATATTGTGAGAAGAGGAAGGGTTGATTTTCTATTCCAAATGACAGAAGCACGAGGGTCAGGCTCAGATAAATAAACAGTTTGTTCCCAACGATGCAGGAACAGCACAAAAGAGGTGTTACCTAATTTTCCTATGATATGCCTCATTTGTATCAGGTTTGTGCTACATGTGGTGTAATTTTTCAGTGAGGAAGTTTGGTTTGCTAGTGTGGGAGGCCTTGCTAGTGCAAAGTAATTTCAATTTGATGCCTGCTGGGAGGCAGAACTGGGGACAATTTAGGGTGATAGTGTTCGTGTAGATGTACTTAACACTGGTCAAAGATGAAGCAGGAAGCTACATGGAGGACGGCATTTAAATTTGAGTAAGGATGAATTTCAGCAGGCTTGTGTGGGCTAGGAAGAATAAAGTATTTGATCCTTTGTAAGGGGCGTGCATACAGCGCCAGATTGTACTTCTATCCAGTGAATACACCTCTAATATAGTAGTGCCCCAGCATTGGGATTAAGTTCACTTGAGTACTGAAGCACATATTAATTACTCAATGTTTTCATAGTTTGGATTAGTTAGATCATGTGTGCTTTTTCAACCTTGTGGTTATTATGAAACTGAGATTGATGTGCCTGGACAGAAAGTGCGACGTGAACCACTTGTTACTCTACATTTGCAATAATCCATGTGTAGCTAGTAATTAGCATTACAAAATACTACTGGAAAACATGCAGACTGTCAGTAGCATCTAGAGAACAGAATAATTAAATATTCGTGTTTGCAAACTGTTCCTCTACCTAACAACAGCCTTGAGTGCAACTCAAGGTTATGATTCTGCACAGTTACATGAGTAGTAGGTTTTTGCACTTAGTGGGGATTATCACATTTAAGGGAAATGTGCAGTTTGTGATCAGATACAATGAGGTAACATTTCTAAAACTACCACAGAAATATGCTGCACAATAGTAATTTGCAGACTCATTAGTTTCCTCTATGCAGCTGCTCGGTTTACTCAGGATAGTCATGGGTAAATACTTTTCACAAATGTTTATTGAGTGATTTGCACGTTTGCAAAAATAGAACATGCACAGTATGCAACTGTTATTTGGACATTTGTAATGAGATGAAAAAGCAGTTCTATTAATCGCGCTCCAAATATACACAGTTTACCAACCTTTCTGGGACCATGGCAAATCATATATTGGGCTAATTCCAGTGTTGCTCTAGCATCCTCTGTTGGATCATGGCCATCCTGGTTTTCACACTGAATCGCTTGCCTAAAATATTTTGGGGAAGAAAGGTACACAACATGAAAAATACTGTGTTGTCTGACGATTGCATAGTTTCTTAGACCAATACTTAATTCTAGCACTGGAAAGGCAAACGCATCAGTTTTTTTTATTTCTAAGATTCATTTTTACAGGATGGAGCCGAGTAGATATCTTTAAAAATAACTGATGTCATTATAAGGACTCCAAAAAAAAAACCCTCAAAATAATGGTTGTCACAAATCACGAGCGACTCTTTGATATCAAAGAAGTCTCTAAAGTACTGCCCCTTATTCATTATCACATTTTGAAATTTCATTCCCTCAATTTCTGGAATTTGCTGCAGATAGGTAAGTCAACCTCAAAAAAGCTTGAGGATACACACCTACTTGTGTGTAGCCCAAAGGTTAGAGATGGCAAATTTTAGGTAAGCAACAGTCTAAATGATAAGTGTTGCACAAGGTTCCTGGTACTCGCAACAGGAGTAGAGAAATGGAATGGGATGCTTGATATGTAGGTTCTTATTGCAGTTTAATAAAAAGAAACTACAAGAATGGCCTTCCAAGTTGCTCTATACATCTCCAATCACAGTTAGGATAGCAGTTTTATGAACTTTGGGTGAATGAAGTATTGCATAGATGGTTTACTAATTTAACATACAAAGCCATCATAACTGGGACAACCCTGCCTATGTGGGTGGATCAGACTCGAGAAACTCAACATTTTTAAAAACAAGACAACAGACGGTCTCCTTCTAAGCACTGAGGATTTGGAACAATATCCATGTATACATCAGGACTGGCTTCACTCGGCTCCCAGACACTAAACAACACTGCAGTCACGGTCCTGGATCACTCTTAAAAAAACCAGTCACCCCTCCAATCTAAATGCTCACAGTGTTTTTACTTATGAAAAAGTGCAGGTCTCTGATTTCTTTTCAGGTAGGCTTTTGCGATACAAATACCACAAACATATATACATATGAAAAGCATTTCTAGAGATCAAAAGTTGTTGATTCCTGGTGCCTAGTGGCCCATTTTTCATTTCATAAGGGACAACATTTTACCCACATCACAGCGTAAGGAAACACACTAATCTAATCACACTGAAATGGATTAAATGGTAATTGTATGCCCTACAACATCAAGAAGATGAATATGTTTGAGGAACTTTGAGTTTATCCTCCAACAACTTGCTCCACTAAAAACAAAACACAAGCAGTAAGCACACTCTAGCCAATATGATCACCACCGGGAAGACAACTCAAAAAATTTGGAGACAAACATTGTGGCTCAAAAAGAGTTTGGTAAACCTCAATGAGTAAGTTGTAGCACAATATAAGATAAGACTGTTCAACAAGAGGATTAGAATGCTCAATATCATTCACATCATAATTGTCAAATTAAAACGAATACATTGACGATGCAACCATATTATTCCTATTGCTACAAATGGCACATTAATGAGCACGTAGATGTATTATATCTAAGGCACAGTTTAGCTATTAAAATGTTTTTTGTTTGTTTTTTACATATAAAATCGTTCATCCTTTCTGAACACACCATATTTCAAATATTTTCGATCTCTAACCAGTAGTAACCTAAACAATGTTACATGTGATTTTGCTTCTCCAGAGTTGGTATTCTTCACACATCCACAAGCTTGAATTCTTTCCCTCTCTATTTTCCTTGCATTGACATCAGCAAGATGTGCTGCCAAGTTTAGGCATGTAATAGGTCTTAAGAGAAAGAAAGAAAGACCACACTGGTCAACACATGGCTTAAGTAGGGAAACGTGCAGGAGCATACACAGTGCAAGACAAATACAGGTCTAAACCAGGGTACCATGTTAAAATGGAGTATTGGGGCAGAAAGGAAAACGAAGGAACAGGCCAGATGCAGGGCAAAGCAGTTGCAGCCGGTCTTCCCATACCACAGATAATTTACGAGGCCACACACACGAGAGCCTGAGCCGCTTCCTGATACGAGTGTTTGGAGGAGGGGTACATCATGGCAGACCTCAAAGGAAGACACAGGATTCTTGTGAGCGTCAAGGTTGGTAGAGGGAGGAGGACAGGCTTCAAAACTTTAGAGTATGAGAGCAGTGTAGGGAGGATAGAATTCCAAGGGTGAGATCAAAAGAAACTGTGCTTGTAAGAGGTTGCATACGTATATTATATGCACTTCACCTGCATTTTTAGTGACAAGAAGTCAGATCCTTTTTTAGAGAATTAATGCTTACGCCAAGAATGAACGTAGATAACATTATATTGAGCTACTGTGTTAATGGGAGATATGATAAGAAAGCATATCCGAATTAAGCCTATAAAAGACGCTTTTTTTAAAAACTGAGTTGAGTGCGGTTTCAGTTACAGAACTGAGATGTGCTTCCGGTTGCATTATTCTTTGATAAATACTATTTTGCTACCAAAGTTGTGTCACTTCTTTATTCCTGGGAACTAGACTTCATTTTGGCGAGCGGCAGTCAGGAGCCTCCGGAATCTTCAAGTCCCTGGACTGCGGCTGAAGGAAACATCGCCTGCGTCGCTTGAATAGAACATTGCGCGCAAATCAGGTGAGCTTACACCTGCCTATGCGAGCGGGCGGTCGGGGTTCCAGAGGTTGCTGTCCTAAAGGGTGAAGAGAGGTCGGACTTCGAACTTTATTATTTAAAGTGCATAATTCTGTGGCTGGCAATTGTAGTATGGGGAAATAAGCGCATGTGGGATTTGTGTGGGCTTTTGAAATACAATGGTGATGCAGAAATGATATGTGATTTCCCGGCCAGGCCGGAAGATTAGCTAGTAGGAATTTCCTTTTGTGAAAGAAAGGAAGTATAACGAGTAATAGTGCATTACCCAGGGGACACCTCTTGGAAGAAATAGATTATAATAGTATTACCCAGGAGACAGCTCCTGGAAGAAATAGATTGTACTCATATATTACCCAGGGGAAAGATCCTGGAAGAAATAGTTAGGTACTAGTGCATTATCCAAGAGGCAGTTCTTGGAAGGGACAGTTTGTGTCCATCAGATATCCTGGTTAGACCCAGAGAGTTAGAATAGAGAAAGAGAGGTGAATCGGGTAATGCGCACAAAGTCTGACACTGCAGGAGACGGTTACTTTACTGGCACCGGCAGGCCTCACTCTAAAAAGGTCAGACGCCTGCTTCACAAATCCTCGATTTAAGGCATGGAGAAGGTGCTTTTGAGGGAGCACAATCAAGACTGAAGCATCAGGGGGGAGTCTGACGTTGAGGTAAAAAGACGACTGAATGGTCTGCGTCAATTGACTTTACCCTGAGCATGGTCAGACCTTTGGTTGCGAACCTGAAAAAGTGCAACAGTAATGAATAAAAATAATGAGTAGTAGGGAGGATAAAAATAATACGATAGTCCACAGCCACAGCGGTCAAATTCTAGAAAAAAGGCAAGGGTTCTCACCAGTGGTTGTACAATCTGAAATAAGTGAGGAAGAGAGGGTGCAAGATCTCTGCCATATTTTTGATATCCCCGTAGAAGAACTTAAAGCGGCAGGGAAGTATTAGTGCAGATAAAACACACAAATTAAAAGTAGAAAACATCAAAACAAGTGGAAATAAATAGATAGACCTTCTGAGTGAAGTTAATGATTCCCTGTGGCGGGAAACAGAAACCCTCGATATAGTGTTAACATTTAAATGGGCTCATGTCTAACCCCCACGTGTAACACACCTCGGTTTAGCATTACAACGCAAGACCCTTTCATATTAGAAATACTTCTTGATGCGTTTTTCACAGATCTGTAGGATTCCAGGGTTTTAAATGATGGAAGGGACGCCACATCCCCAGGCATCACTACTGATAATTTGCATTCATGAGAACATTATAACGCGTATTGCGTCAGGCAACAATCTACTACGCCCCTCATAAATGCACGCACCCGACATTAGTATAGAAGAAGTGCTGCACAGGTTAGTGATCAGCATCACTGATGTTCACCAGCACGGCCTTACAGTACGATGTATGTCAAGTTAGGCAACACTCCATGAGAACACTTTCTCCACCAAGCACACTGCTATAGGTTAGCGACATTGATAAGGACATGTACATAGCAGTGAGGGAGACGAAGGGCAGAAGAGGGACATAAAGAGTGGATAATAAGAGGAAAATACAGGAAGTGTATGTCCTGGGAAAAGCCATGTATGCCCTCTGGACCATATGATAAAAATGTTCTCATCAGACAAAAAGAAAATACAGAAATATTGTATGCAATGGCATAGAGATACCAAGGACCATGCCCAGCCATGGCCAAAGGAAGGGACATTTGACGGGACATAGATGAACACGCTGATGTATATTAGATCTAAGTATCAGAAGAAGAAGAGAAAGAAGAGGGAAACTATTCTGTCATTAAAGCGAGTTTTCTGTGATAAGAAGACAAATGTAAACGTGGCGGAGCCTAACGAGGCAGCAACGCAGGAGCAAGAGAAACTCCTAGAACAGGCTTCAGAGGAGCCCCCACCATATGGTATCTATCCTACTCTGTCGAATGTGAAGTATCAGGATCCAGAAAGGATAGGACAGATGAGAAAGGGGCTGGGAGAGCGCCCAGTCCCCGCCCCAATAGCTCCTTGGGTGGATCATCAGCATAAGTGAAGAGACAGGGCAACACCTAAGTCGCGGCACAGAGAACAGACAGGAAGATCCAGGAGCCTTGACCCTCTTCGAAGGCAATGGACGTCTGGGCAGATCGTTCTAAAATTGGGAGGCACATCAGCAGAAACACAGAGAGGCAGCTGGAGAGTGGAGTGGAAGGGAGTGGGGGAACAAAGATGGAGGGATCACTGTTACGACTCGGTCGTCCCATTTCCAGGGGGCGCTGTAAGGGGACTGTCAGAAGCCTGGGAATCACCTTGAACACCTACCTAGAGTCCCTTGCTGACTCCTGTTTGTTTCACTTTTCACCATGGTACACTAGTGTAGGACTACATTTGCTTCTTGGGACTGCAAATCCCATAATGCACAGATTGGTAGTCAGGAAAACCCGGATTCTGTTTCCCATTGTTTTCAATGGGAGAAGTCCAGTTGCTCCTTTTCACTGGATCCTCTCCTCCAGGACTTGCAAGTGTCCGAAACCACACACACCTGAAACCTCTCCTGTGCAGCCCAGCTTGGAACTGCTTATAAGCAGCCATTTCCTCAAGCTCCCCGTCGTGCATCGGACTTCAATTCCTTTGTGTTACAGACCCCTTGTCGGATGGTGTTCCAGTTTTGTTCCTGTTCTGTTCCAGCCTGATCCTTTTTCCTGTTTCCTGTTTCTCTGCCCTGCTCCTGATTTTTCCAGCCAGAGTCTGCTCCCTATTTCTTAGCCTTGTACCTGTTTGTTTCTTCCAAAGCCTGCTCCCTGTTTCTCTGCCCTGCTCCTGCCTTGTTTCAGCCTGAACCTTCTCTCTGTTTCCCAGTCCTGTTTACTGCTCATTTCCTACTCCCTGTATTCCAGTCCTGTCCTTGCCTGTTCCAGCCAGAGCCTGTTCTCAGTTTCCCAGTCCTGTCTCTGTCTGTCCCAGACAGAAGTTTGCGCCCTGTTTTCAAGTCCTAGTCCCGCCTTTGCTTCAGCCTGAGCCTGTTCCTAGTTCTTGCCTCTGCCTCTTTGTTTGTTCCCTTCTGTTTCTGTTTCTTCTTGGTTCTTTGTGTCTGGTAAGTGTTCTATCAGTCTTCACCAGTGTATACGTGTCCTCCTGTGTACTGGGGTTGGCTCCTGGTTTCCAGGAGGCAATTCCAGCCCCCATCCTTGTCCAGTGTTATACGTTGTATTTTGTGCCCAACAGTGACAGTGTGCTATTGCTGTTTTATCAGGAATCGCCACTGTGTTTCCAGCTGGACCCACAAGAGCGTGTCCTGTGTATGTAAGTACTATCCTTGTTTGTGCTCTAGGGTCCAGAGACAGAATCACTTCTGCCGCCTCCTTTCTATGGGGCTGGCAGGGTGACTATCTGTAAGAGCAAACTGCACAGAGGCATTGAGATTCCCTGTCACTGTGGGAGGTTCTGCGCCTTACTCTGTGTACAACCCCAACGTGTTTGTCCACTGGTAATCCGTTTCCTGTTTGTTCACACAAGGGTTGCTCTGCTTTTACTTTCCTGTTTCCTGTGCCTATCCATAGCTGTCCTTTCCGTGTATGCCTTTAGCTGCTCCTCTGCCCCAGTGTACTACCTCTTTAGGATATTCGGTGACCTCAAGGGGTGTCCCAACCAAAGTCCTGATCAGACCTGTCCGAAACCGTGACAATCACGGTATGACGAACGTCGAGATGAGATGGAAAGGGGAGCGGGGGCAGAAGCGCAAGATGAGGAATGGGACGAAGGGTTTGAAATAAAAAAAAACAATTTTAAAAAAAGAGTACATTCAGAAGAGACAGAGGCTTGTATAATTTTCGACCGCTGCCCATACAAAGACTACAATTGATAGCACAGTAGAGACAGAGACAAGGTAAATTCTAAAAGCATCCAGAATGGGGCTGACACCTATAGAGATGATAGAACAGAAGGAGGGTAGTTATTACTGTGAGCCCTTTTTAGACGAACCGGCAATATGTGACTGAAAGAAATGGGAGGACATCGTGGCCCAGACAGGGGTCTTTCCAACCCTATGACATGGCAGAAGACTGTATTCGGCAGGGACGGGGTGCCCCAGATTGGAACTATCCATACATACAGGAATGCCTTGCAGTCTGGGAGATGTATGCCGCGGACAAACCGACTGAAGTGATATGTAGTAACAGGCCAGATCTAGAGGTTAAGCCGCAGGCTGGCAGGTCTACCGCCCATCACACAGCTGTCCCTCATTTTTAAGGGAGGCCAAGTACCAACATACGTGCCCTGGCCACAAATGAACAAAGAGAATTAAAAAAAGAGCACTGCCCACACTTTCTGAAGGTGCAGGGAAATGGATAGGATGTTTTGAAAAACTTGGCCGGAGTCAACCTCGCCTTGGGTGATGTTAAAAGTTTGCAAAGTTCTCTAGTTGGAGATGAGGTAACCGCCATATTTACGAGAGCAGGGCTCCCTCAAGTCACATTGGTAAACACACAGTTTGAAGGGTCCTCTTTCAACAATGTCTGCCAACACGTTTGGAATGCGCTTCGGCAGACATATACAGACAAACTAGGTATTGGAGCACTAATGGCAAAGAGTATTAAGCCAACTGAAGACATTGCAGAGTTCATCACAAGAATAAAAGAACAATGGGTACAGGAGTTCGGATGTAATTAGGAAAATACGGGAGGAAATGCATTTTTATTTTACAATGTGCTGAAGAAAGGTCTTCCCACGAAATACAGTCAAATTTGGATGGGGTAGTGGGAATTGAGGCTAAACCATGGCCAGAAACACAGGTCCACATAATACATTATTTTAAACGGAAACAAGAAAAAGTTAAGAAAGAACAGAACAGGCAGAGAGGGCCACCGCTAAGTTGGTGCAACAGAAATTCAAGAAACTGAGCACAGAAGGGGCAGTTGTTACAGCAGCAACTATTGCAATGCCAGGGCAAGGGCAGACATCTGGAGGGCAAATAGCAAGTGATATGGGGAGGAGACAAGGAAGTCCGTCAGGAGAGCCAGGAATAATGCAGGGGAGAAGGCAAGGAGGATACTGAGTGGGACAGCAGTGTTATTATTGCGTCAAGGTGGATCATTTTGCAAGAGAATGCAGGGCTAAGAGGTCAGATGAACGCATACTAGAGTGGCCTACTTCACAAAGACAGGCAAACTAGACGACACGCAGATGCAATGGGGACCACAACAATATGGTACAGGAGTACTCTCAGACCCCTCAAGCTTAGTGGGCGCCACCACAGGGGCTACCGCCGCAAAATGGGCCCCCAGGGGGCAGCAACACCATGGGAGGGCAAGTTCAGGTAGGAGGAGTGATGGTGCAAGGAGGTAACCCCTTGAACGGACCACCCCAAGCATTCAGTGGGACATTGACACCTAACTATGTCGGATGACAAAGCCCACAGTTAACAACTATGTGTCCAATACTATCGGAAATCCACAGGTCAGAAGAGGCACTCGCTGGGACAGTAGCCATAGAAGGGCGACCTATCAGTTTTTAATTGACACTGGGGCCACCAAATCTTGCATAAAGGAAGGAACACTACAACTTTCATGCAACTCAATGGACACGCAAGGGTTTTCTGTGGCTGTCAGGTGGGTTCCTTTTACGAGATCAGTAAACATGACTGTGGGCAATGCAGAAATTGATGGACCATTGTTGTATTCCCCAGAGTCACTCGTCAACCTTCTTGGAAGAGAGCTAATGAGCAACTTGAATATGACAATTTCGTTCCTGGAAGATGGATCGATGGTGTGTTCTACACCCAGTGTCATGCCAGGCAGAATTCTGTCCCTCACAGCTCAGGAGGAATCAGAGCAGCAGGTTAGAGCAGTACCAGTTGATACAGAGGCTTTCATGCGTGGCATATACACTCTGATAGCGCACACACCAGCACTGCAAGGGAAGACAGTGCAGTTACCAAAAGAGCTGGTGTTCAGACCTTGCGAACCCATAACGCAATAACAGAACGAGAGATGTTACTGGACATATTAGTTCTCAAAATAAGACCAACATATGCGGTGCTCATCGCATTTGTTGCACGAGCTGAACAGCAAGGGCCATCTGAGAATTTACAGATAGTGAGTCACATACCACTACCCTCTCATTTTTCAGCACAAGTTGCATAACTAGTAGCTATTATCAAGGCTCTACAGCAGGCCGAAGGACTAGAAGTCACCATATATTCATATTCAGCATATGTTACCACCACTGTACATTCTAGCATTCACAAGTGGGAAAGGAGGTTTTTTTTTTTGGTTTTTTTTTATCTGATGGGTCCACCGTGATGCACAAAGATTTACTGGCAAAATTGATACAGGCTTGCTCTACCATCCAAGGTAGCAGTGATAAAATGTGCAGCGCACACAAAGAAGCAAGATCTTGCCTCCAGGGGTAATGCTTTGGCAGACTGAACAGCCAAAGAAGCAGCCAAAACATCTCCCAATTACACTGAATTAGAAGAGCACACATTAGAAATGATGATGAGTAGGCAACAGAATGATACTGAATTACCATCCCCTTCCACAGATACTGCACAATTACATCTACATGAGTTGCAAGAGCAGGCACAACCACATGACAGGGAATTATGGGAACCGTGAGGGTGCATACAATCACCAACAGATTTCATTTCTAGGAAGGAAGGTACCGGGAAATCTGTAATGCCACAAGCCCTGTTGTATACTGCACTAGAGCAACTACATCTCCCCGCGCACACGGCCAAAGAATATCTTCGTGCCACATTACAGGCAGATTGTTTTATCCCACAACTATCTGAAATGATTACTATGTATATTGCCAAATGTGCAGTATGTCAACAATATAGCCCAAGACCCACACTAAAGGTCATTACGCCAACAATTCCCCGTTCCACAGGCCCTGCTTAAAAATTTACATTTAGATTTTGTTGACAGGATTGACAGATGCAACAACTAGAGGTATCTAATTGTAGTTGTTTGTCCTTTTTCAAGGTGGATTGAGGCAGGACCCTGTGTACATAATCATGCCAAGGCAACAGCTAACTTTTTGATACAAGAAGTAATAACTAGGTGGGGAATGGATAACGGAACACACTTTGTAAACACCATTTTTCAAAACATCTGCACCTCCCTGGGGATCAAACATAAATTGACATCTGTCTATCACCCCCACAACAATGGTATAGTAGAGTGCCTTAATGGCCTGTTGAAAAACAAAATAAGCAAACTATGCGCTACTCTGCATAATATCTGGCTCCACTGCCTTCCAGTAGCCCTGTATGCCCTCAGAAATCAACGAGGAAGTGATAATCATTTGACCCCACACCATATAGTGACAGGATGTCCTATGCCAACACCCTTAACTATAGCAAGACAAAAGACAGACGTTCATAAAACAGCTGAGGTTTTGGGGAATGAAGTGAGCTGTTATTTGGCTCAGTTGCTTAAGTCTGCTAAGTTCTTCACTAAACTGGTGACACAACAGCAGCAGTGCACCACCGCGGCCCAGCAGATCAGTCCAATTCATGTGGGTCAACAAGTGTACGTTCCCAATTTTGTAAGACAATGGAAGGACAGCAAGTTCAAGGGCCTTATCTAGTCACCTAGAGCACCCACACCGCAGTGAAAGGGGAGGACAGGAAAACGAGGATACACATATCGGACATTCGATTGGCTCCTGTTCTGTGTCAAACATCGCCATTGTTGCAGGAACAATTACAGGAGAACAAAGAGAAAGAGGAGTAACCCGATTGTCTTTTAAAGAGCAAGCGAAGAACCCGATTGACTCTGCCAGCATACATTTATGGATTACTGTTTTGTTTTCTTGCTTATGTTTTATCATATTTGTAGCTATATTGCAATGGTATCTTAATTCATGTACAGTATCATGCCCAAATATAGTGTGCTTGCAAAGAGAAGCATATGAGTGTAAGAATGTATCTCACAATATTCATGCTAGCTTATTAGATAATATGCGGTATCAACATATGACAGAAGTAGGCATGCAAAGCATTAATGAGTCTTGCCTGGTATGCTCCTTAATTCCACATGCCAGTGATTCGGATTGCATTCATCTAAAGAAGTACCTCCTAATGTTACACAGTGTCTTTTGCATCTTTTCCTGTGTAGTATGAGAGCATGGATGCACACCTCACAGGTACAAAAGGGAACATTTTTAGTAAACACCACACAGTATAAAGAGGAGTTAGCGGACATAATGGCTATCTTGACCGATCGCAAAGAAATAGAAGTGAAGCTAGACACAATAGCTGAGGGGTTCTAAGGTACAAAGGAGATAGGTGGAAGGCTAAAATATTAGAGCAGGGATTCACGACCTACTCTTTTATGTAAGGATTACTCTGCCACACCTAGGGCCTATGATTGTCAGGTAACCCTATATCTCAAGGTAAATGGTTCAGTATACGTCCATGGTCAATGGCACCATGGCGCAACATTTGTGTGCAGAGCTCTCTCCTTATGGAGAGGGAGTAAAAACAACACTTACCCACAAACATAACTGTCAGGCTATATGGGATGAGAATATACAGAGTTTAACCTGGGTAGAAGCACCTACAACTCTGAGTGGGCCGAACACCCATTGTCTTTTCCTTATGTTTAAATAGAAACAGAACGGTCTTGGTAGGAAAGAACATCAATTGCACCACCACAAGGTACAACGCTGACATGCAATGCGGTACCTCCAGTCTGGTGGACTATTATTGGCAGTGTGGAGAATGGCTATATACACGACTTCCTGCTTGATGGTGGAGAATGATTCAAGCATGTTTATCTATGAAAAATCCAATGACTGAGAAGCTGCCATAGTTTCCAAGAAATACTCTGATATCCACATATTCTGCCATCCTCAGTGTTAGTTCCTTATTTTCAAAGATTGTGGTAGTTCGGAAAGGATTTGATCACAATCCAGAGATTAGAGATCCTGGACATCCAATACAGAGGGGCCTGGTTTAGATACTGCCTGGCAGGTACTCCATCACAATGGTGATGGATATTTCATCTGCCGAAATCTAAATCCCATAGGACATAATGGGATCTAGATTTTGGTGTAGAGGATATCTGTCACTGTTGTGACAGAGTAGCCTGTCTGCCAATACCTAAAGTAGGTCCAGAGACTTGTCATTGGCACCACATTGCTGCATAATGCAGGAGACCAAGAAGGCAAAGGACGGTACTTCAAGATAAGTGATGTATAATGAATAGCCTTCATTACTGAATTCATCTCTCTCCTCTGGTAAGACATTTCTTTGTAAAAACAAGCCAATAAATGTTAGTCGTGTTTGATTTGGGGGCTCAACCAATATCTCCCCTTGCTTACCTAACATTTCAAACCCAGTAGTGCTAGGAAAATGATTTGAAAGCACTGACTTGGTATTTCCTCTGTAGGAATTGTGATGTACCACTCGTCCACATATGTGGTGAAGAGTTACTGCTGCCACGAAGCTCTCACATGACTTCTTGACCCACAATACAAACCTCAGGAACATCTTGGGAGCAGGCAATGTGAAGACATGCATTTCTGAGGTTGAGGCCAATTGACTACCTCTCCCTTTTTCAAAGTGAGGGAAATTGGGGTTAAAACTTCTTTGAAACCTAGAACAGTCTTCAAACTTGGCTTTCTTAATGGATCCAGAAAATGAAAAAAAATGTTTAAGAAAGACAGAGACCCAATTCTGCAATTTCTCACATTTTTTCAATAACTTTCTGTTTTAAGGGTTCAGTCCGTGCTCAATAAGTGCATGCTAATGAGTAGCAAATGTATATGTAGTCTTTGATAATATCTGTTAGGACAGTGGTTCCCAACCTTTTGACTTTTATGAACCCCCCCTTTATCATTACTGCAACCCGGGGACCCCCACTGAATCATTATTGTAATCCAGGAATCCCCCACTGAGTCATTACTGGAAGCTGGGGACTCCAGACTCCAGCCTAAACATTGTTGATGATTTGAAAAGCAAAACAATACACAAAAAATACAGAAACAAGCATTCAAACACATACAAAAATGACAAAACATTGTTTTCAATTTACACACAAATATAAATAAATAAATAATTTTAATAGTGAGGTTGGAGCTTTTCTAAAGTTGAATTAAAGCCACATATTATCCATAGTATATTGTGTTTTATGGACCTGCACTTCTCCCATGAATCAATCTGATACCAATTTAATTTCTAGCCTCTGATTTCGAATTCCTTGACAGAACGCTTACAATTTTTCAGTTGTACATTTTTCCACTTTATTTATATACACTTTATTAATCTGTTAATATTATTTAATTTTGTAAGCAGTCACAGACCCCCATGAGGAGGCTTTGTGGACCCCCAAGGGTCCCCAGACCACAGATTGGGAACCAATGTTTTAGAAGATTTGTGTACAGAAAGGCTCATTACGTCACTCAGTTGTATCACTTTGGAAAAGCTGAGGGTTAATACGCTTGCCCTAGAGCAATCAGTAACTATTTAAAGGCAATGCTAAGCCACACACACAGTCTCTTCCTTCTATCAGTAAATCAGAAACAGTTGTATGCTACAAAATGTATAGCAACCCAGTAAAATACATTTTTGAACCAACAACATTAGAGTAATCATTTTGACTTCTTTCTGAAGGAGGCCTACATATAAAATTATGGTAAATCCAAAATGGCATAGAAAATTGCATAAGCAGGCCAGCGATCTGTGTGTGTTTTTTTGTGACGGACACAAAAGCATTTTTTTTTTATGGAATCTGTCAGACTGTGTGTGTCTGTAATGGTCTGTGTGCGTAGTAAAGATGAATGAAGAAGGTTCTTAATTATCTCTGTTTACACTGTGAACACAGCCCAGAATGTGCCTGTTAATCAAAATCTTAATTTTCTTTATGAAACATCAATATTGAAATTATTCTAGTTATTACATTTCTGCAACACAACTTGGAGTTGGTACTGTACTACAAGTCTCATTCCAATTATACTAACATTTTGAGGCTGTTTGCATGTTGGTATTTTGGTCAGAATGTTTTTGGGTAAAGATTTTTAATGGGTTGGACATGTGGTCACAACGTACCTCCAAACTTTTGTTGCTTTCCACAGGATTATCATTTTTAAGAGGAGTCTTTATACTTCTGTATAATTACAAATGGGTACACTCCACAGAAACTGTAGACCCATTTCAAGCGTCAGATGGCTGGGAGAAATCAGACGACACAGTGGGCCTGTGTGTCGAACGGCTCTCGGCCGTTCTCGCACTCACCCTCTGGGGAAGTGCTGGCGCTCTTACGTGGGTCATCCTTGTGCACCCCCAAGCAAGAATGGCAGCAGAAGCGCTTCAGCTGCCACCCCTGGCCCCCCTCATCCACGGCATCCGATGAAGTCGGCGTGCCATATGTTGCCGCAACTCGCAGGAAGCCATTTGCTTCCACTGCATCGCAGGAGAAACAAGCAAGTTTGTCTGGGGTGTCACAATAGTGCAGCAGGAATGCCCAGTAGACACCAGGGATTTTGTGTTGGAGGGTGTCTTTGTACTGTAGGGGAGCGGCCTCTTGGCAAGGGTTGCTTCCCTTTGGGGCACATTTGTTTTGGCCATTTCAGCCCCTCTTGGGGGCAGATACCACTAGACACCAGGGATTTCTTTATGATAAATATTTGCGCATTTGGGGAGCGGCCCCATGGGCAAGGGTTTCTCCCTATTTGGGGACATTTATTTTGGGTATGTTTGTGTTGGGCCTATAAAGCCAGATGTACCCAAGTAAAAGCTTCTGAGCTAATAATTTGTCTTTGCAGGGACCAATGCTTGTTTGCAGAGACCAATGCTGGTTAGAAACCAATGCTTGTTTGAGAACACATGTTGTACATGATTCTAGCATCCCTATGACTCAGACCGGGTGTGGCCAGATGCAGCACGTATTTAAACCACACCCGGCTTGAGTGAATTGCTTATTGTGAAGGTCACTGGCTGCAGAGAAGGAGTCTCTGCTCCTCCGCTTTCGATCTTCACATTCTGTTCTGTCCAGTATCTTGGAGGCCGCTCCTGGAAGAAGAGACTGTGGGAATTAACCCTTAAAAAGGCAGAAACACGCGGCATGCGATTTAAGGACATTTATTTGTTAAAACTTGATACTTGCTCACTTGAAACTTGATAATCGAGTACTCTAAAATGTGATGCGCCTAAAAAGGCACATCTTTGGTTTTTAAGGTCATTGAAATGTTTGCTGCTTGTCATAAAATAACCTTTATGCAGTTGCTTGCATTATATCACAAAAAGGAGTTTCTATTAAAAAAATATTATGTAAACAATGTACGGTGAATGAGTTTATTATTCTTGAGTTCCATGTAGAATTACTATAATTGTTAGCGATACAATGTACTGTGAATACGTTTACTATCACTGTGTTCAAGGTGGCATTTGCATTATTCCAAATTGTTGCTAGTGATATGAAGCATTCTGTGTTTGGAGCTTAAACGAAGTTGAAGCTTATCTTAGACATGCTCAAACTTACACTATGATGTGACAGTGATAAAGACGGTCGCCCATGAAGTTGAATGCTATTGATTAATCCCGTGTTTTCATGGTGATACAACTTGAACCATAATCTTTGATATTAACCCTCTGTTTTCAGTGTGATTAAAACACTTAATTGTGTTTCTTGCAATACTAGCACAGTACAATTGTTAACCATGAATATCTGAATAATCTAATTCCCTGAGAATCTATTGTTATTACTGTTGCCTATGTAAATGTCTGAGTCCAGTGAGTCAGCATCTTGGGAAATCTCATCAAGGTGAAACATGCAAGATATTCACTGAACATCAAGGAACATCTAGGTAGGCTTAATTGAGGTGACATGGGACTAATCTGGGAATCACAGTGGGAGTAGTTATAGTATAGGAGGTTCAAGGCTCTTATTAAGGGCAATCCACATAGTTTCCTAAAATTCCTAGAGAGAGAGCGAGACATCAAAAGCAGGAAAGGGTACCCCAACAGGTACATCTAGCTTACACATCATAGTTTAACAGCAGTGTATACATGGGTAGCGAGATATATTAGTTTTTTGACTGATGTGTATTTTATCATAGGAGAGACTGGCTCTTCAAGAACCTTCACTAGGTGGCCAGATCCGGCCTTGCGAATCCATTGTCTCTCTCTTTCTCTCATCCATCCCCTTTCCCCAGGATTTTGTGGTGCGAATCAGGTGTTTTTAAGTAGGAGACATGCAACATTTAGGTGAAATTGGGAACAAGCATCTTGGTCAACATTGTGTTTCCATTGGACAAACAGGTTAGTGCTTGACAGTCTGTCCCCCTTGGGGGTAGATATTCCTCTTTATTTTAGGCCCATCTGCCCTGAAAGATAATTGTGTGTTTGGTGAGCGGCCCCTCAGGCAAGGGTCGCTCCCCTTTGAGGGACATTTATTTTGGCAGTTTCTGCCCCTCTTGGGGGCAGATTGGCCTCTTTATTTTAGGCCCATCTGAAACCACTAGACACCAGGGATTTCTTTAAGATAATTATTTGTGTGTTTTTGTGTCAATGAAGTGCCTGTTTTAGAGTAGCACACTGATGTGCCAATACTAAAGCAAAAGGCATCTGGACTCCAGTCTGGAGCTAAAAGGCTTCCAACTGGCAGAGCTGAACTCTGGGTTTCCCCAAACATGGCACAGCCGGCACTGCCTGCCTTCACTGGTGTCGGTGGGTGTAGAGTGAATACTGAATACATTTCTTTCAATTGTTTATGGACAATGTTTTTTGAGTGAGATTGTTGAGCAGATTAATTTCTATGCAGAACAGTACTTAAGAGACAGTAGTGCCAAACCTAAGCCCCGCTCTGGAGCCTCCCATCGGACTCCGACAAATGTGGAACAGCTGAAGAAGTTATTGGGTTTAACTTTTTTGATGTGGTTAATAAGGAAGCGGCCGCTGTCTTCGATTTGGTCTACCAGTCCCTTGATGGCAATGGCCATATTTCCTGCAATCATGAGTCATGACTGGTATTTGCTTCTGCTTTGGATCCTTTTTTTTATTGATAATGCTTTAGCGTTGCCACAAGAGCACCCTGATTGTGACCGTCTTTCTAAGATTAGGCCTGTCCTTGTTCACTTTGTAGATCGATTTTCAGAGATTCGTGTTCCAGGGAAAGAAACAGCTGTGGATAAGTCTTTGGTCCCGTTCAAGGACCGTTTGGTTTTAGACAGTACATTCCTAGCAAGCGGGCACATTATTGAATTAAGATCTATATGCTATCAAAGTAGTACAGGGTATGTCTACAATGGTAAAGACTCCGCAATTGAACCCCCTGGTTGTACATCCACATTTGGAGTTAGTGAAATGATACAAAAGATACTTAACTTGTGTTGGTGCCCAAAGCAGAGTCAGTCTAAAAACGTATTAAGAAAATAGAAACTGCACTTATAAGTGCTCTTTGGTGTCCCCTCAATCTCTTTGGGTTTTTGGCCCTTCCCTGTCCAAGTACTTGTCCCATCCATGCAACTAAGGTATCATTTTTATCGGGAGACCAAGGGGAAAGCTGAGTGATAGGAAATATGTGGTTCCCCTCAGATTCAAGAACATTCCATCACCAGAAATGTGAGTAAAATGTGTTTTTAGACAAATGTTGAGGATTGCAAGGGATTCATGGTGACAGAACCTGGCGAGAGCCACACAAGTCACCCCATCCTGGATTCCACCGGGTGTCAAGTTGAAATTTTTTTACAGGTTTGCTAATTTTCTCTAAATGCCGGCTGAGCTGGGGCCCAAAATCCACAGCTAGGCACAAAGAAAAAAACGTCATGTTCAGCCAAGTCTCAAAATGTTAACGAAACCTGCAAAATAATGTGCTGAATCCCAATAGATAAACCTTACAGCAATCATCTAGGACCTTAAAAAATAATGTCAGAGCTCACAAACACCAAATAGGGGAAAAAAAAAAAAAACACGAACAAGGCAAAAATTAGAGACGTCCCTCAATAGGCTTTGCAGCACACACTGAAGAAACTGGACCACTGAAAAGAACAGATCATCCAGTGAATGTTATAGAAACAGAGCACAGTTGGCCTTTTGGACAGCATATGTTGATACTTTGACAAATATGTGCATTAAAAAAACTAAAAAGGAACAATCAATTGGAAAAATCTGCTGTGTGATGGAAAATGGCAGATACATGGTCTCTTTATCCTATCTAAACAACAAATAATGGTAAAGTTACTTTAAACACACTTCTGTTACTCCTAATCTGTCTGTAGGCTCTTTCCCATTACCAAGACAAGGATTAGCAGTAATATAGGCACAATAAATAGACCTGTCCTGCTGCTAATGTCCTGCTTTTTTGTGTTCCCAATGTGTGGGCATATGCTACATCACTAAGTGCCAGGAAACTCATGTTAAAAAAAAACAGGTTTCAAAGACTTCACAGGTCAAACACAACAAAACCTGCAATAGTTGGCTCAGACTGTGGCAAATAGCTCATAGCACCAGCATTGGAAACTCGTCTCAAACAGGAAGCTAGAACTGATCTGACAAGGCAAGTGACACCATATTCCCTGTGCCTTTAACAATCAGATCTGGTTGAACAGACTGGTGGTAGTAAATTAACAATGGCTGGATGATCTGGTGTTTTCACTCTTCCCAAGAGGACATTTACAGCTATGGTGGAGTCAGACATTACATAGAACGTGTAGTTTATGTTTCTAGTACCAAATCTGCCAAACCCTCGTTCTGTATGGTTTTACAATTTCACGTTTACCACACATCAGGCAACAAGGACGCAGGGGGAGGGGGCAGGAGTTCGGTACAGTCAAAAGGTTTTTACGATAAACACTTCTGAGGAGTGCACAAGACAAATTAAATTATAACCTACAGACTTTTTTGAGGTTTGGTGTGATTGCTTTCAGTATTTTGGGTGATATTAATACTAAATCATCCGTTTACACTTAAACAAAAAGTAAGTCATCCAGCCACTGCGCAAAATTACAAAATAATTTATTACACACTATAGTGAAAATGGTGATATGTACAACAAAAGTGTAAAAAGGGTCATCATTCTGGCATAAACCACTACCTACTTTTATACATATTCATACTGTTATGATACGCCATCATTTGTCAGCCACAAATTTCACATTAATGACTCTGAACATTTGATGGTCATTCGCAATACGTGAATCTGCAAACCTAGACCCTGGACCCATTGGAGTATAACTCTGTGAGAGCATCTGAGATTTTCATTTGCACTGGCATGGATCTGCAGCATGACTATAATGCTGCCATGAAAAAAAGTGTTGTCCCAGGGTCTGCAAATCCATATGCATATGAATCTGGGGAAATTAGGGCAGAAATTACTTACATTACTCTCAAAAACGTGCAAATGGGATGCATTGATGTCAACCAATAATATTTCCAATGGTCACATCTTGTGACAGCTTGGTGACCATAATCATATATATATATATATATCTGGTGTGCATTTTGGGTCGGTCTAGTAATCCTAGTCAATATACCTTTATGAACAACGAACAAAGTGATTTTCAACAGATCACAATATATCTGGTATCAGCTGTAGTAGATAGACATTCTGGTGGCTACTTGAATTTTATACGACTTCCTTTGAATGCCACATAGTAGCAGCATCTAAAGATCAAGCAGTAACTTGTTGCTAGTAGCACTAGAATTTCCATGTACTCCTACCACCGAAGAACTGAAACCAAATTGGGTAACATATAAAAAGAAATGCAATATTTTTCCAGAAATTGAAATAGCAATATTGTCTTCTTGTGGAAATTTGAAGACAGTAATTGTAACTTTCCAAGCAATGAGCTCCTTCTAATTCCCAATGATAAAGTCAGTTAAATGGCATTTATTAAGGATACTAACAAGATTAGGCATGGAATCAAAACAGCTAAAAGTGGTGACTTAACAACCAACTTACAAAGGCATTACCAAATAAACTACAAAGCGAAAACATACCCTAGAACAGCATCTGCCAAGAACTTTAGCCTGTATCTCCCACCACAATCTCTTGGATAAAGCAAAGATGTGTCAATAACATTGAGATGTATCATCTGTAAAAAAAATATAAAAAATAGGGAGCCACTCAGCTTAAACCCACATTTAAAGAAGCCACAAATTCTTAATGCAACATGTGTTAAAGATAGCATGGCTTCTGAATCTTCGGGCAGAAACATCTTTCCAAAAAGACACTTACCTCCAGAGCCCGGAGATCATTGTTTAATGAGTGACCCACTAGTACAGCATCAGGTGGTAGGAGATCTTTAATCCTGACCTGGATATCTTTAAGTCTAGTTCTCACTGGAAGGAGGATTTTTCTTGTGATTCCTGAGAACCTTAACAAAGAGAAGAGTATAAACAAACAGTGTTTTGCTCACCCTGACAACTATCTGCAGTCAGCTCATCATAAAAAGATAACTTTAACAGTCCCACAATGCACCAAGCAAGAGTAGCCATCTCCTTCGGTTGTTAGGTGGACAGAAGTGTAGTTTTGCCTAGCTTGAGTATTACCCGAAGATCCCTATCCTTGAATCTATTTCACTCCACTAAGTCATGCAGAAGGGCACTGCACCAACTGAGTTTTTTGCTTTCCACCCAAAATAAAAGAAGCCAGAATTTAAAGCACAGAGAACTAACTTTACTAAACACATACCTTCTCTCCCATGATATATCCTCTATGGATTCATATTTTTCAGCTGAATGCCAAAAAGGCCCAAGTGCAGAAGACATACATAGAAAACCTACTCATAGGTTACATTAGCTCAGTAACACAGCCACTTCCACCTGGGCTGTATCACTAGGGAAGGTGTCAAGACAAAAATACATAAAGTGTGCAGGTAAGTTAAGGATGAAGCATAACTAATCTTTGCAAGATGTACATTGCCAAAAGTGTCAGATTATAGCATTGAACATTACAAATCAGGCTACAGAAGTAATAGAGCCCATGAAGCTGAGCTATCACTTTAATATTCAAAAAGGCATAAGCATTCCTTTCAATCCAAGTTCATGAACAGCAACAGCAAATAACACCTTTAACTGTGGCGAACAAAAGATGTAGAATATTTCATCTACAAGATCTGAATTTTCCAGGGTTGAATTGTGTTTCCTCTAGACCTACCTTCAACATAGGATCACAATCAACAAGTTCTGTGGGTAATGTTAGTTTGTTGGAAGTGACTCTTTGCCTTTATATTTGTATTTATTTTTGCAGTTTTATATAGCATGAACTTAGCCCAAAGGCATCAGGGCACTTTGCAACAGAATCAGTTTATGTTAATATTTTTTGAGGTATGGGGAGATTATGCAATTTGTCAGAATTACAGGATTTTAAGTCAAGGCTGGATTCGAACCTGGTTCCACTTTTCCAAAGTCTGCAGCTCTAGCCACAATGCCATATCTCCTTCCTTGGAAGGTAAGACTTGTTGTCCTTTAAGGGAAGCGCCTCAGTCCCTTTAAAAAAACAAAAAGAGGAATTGCTGAGTTTTAAGGAGTAGAGGACACTGCTAATCTGGTCTTCTTAACCACTAGATGAGAGTGGTTACCTTTAGTGGGTGGTCCTAACATGAAATATAGGTCTGGAATAGGCCATTTGCTTTTGCAGCCTGAGGCAAACAGTCTACATGTCAGACTGAGCAGCTTTATTGGACTTTACATGAATAACTTGTGCAAAGTATTCAGTGTCCGGAGACCATTCTCCCTCTTCTCGAGGCTCCCAATGTGTCCACCCCTACATTCTGGAAACCCTGAAGCTCTGAGAAAGATGTTAAAAGCAAAAATTGCAAAATTAACTCCTCAGCCTAGATTATCTGCTCTGTACACTGTTGGTACATAATTACACCTCAGATGATGTCACAGGCAATTATCCTGCATAACTACAGTCAACACAAAGACAAAAAAGCACATTCATGTCAATAATGTGGTCTGTTATGCCTTCTATTGACCGTGTGGGGGAGAAACGTAGAGCAACAGAATTGCTTACAACTGCATTCATCAATTTTGTCTTTGTATATAATGTTATGTGTATACATGAACCAACTACTAATATTTTGGATGAACTGCCTAAGAAAATGGCAATAACATCAGACAGTGTTAGGTTATAAGTGTTTTTCGTAAGCCGGTACCTCAAATGTTGCTCAAGCATGTTCGATGCAAAGTGAGTTTGTATACAGCAAAAGTGGCCAAGTAGAGATTAAATATGTGAAATGTATAAGCATACACACAACCCCCCCGACCAATTGGTAACAATTTGAGTTACTGCAATTCATCATTAACTTGTGAGGTAGTTTAGGATTCGCTTCCATAGCACAAAGAACAATGATAAGTCAGAAGGTGACGGCAACGTCGTTTCCTTCACACAACTACACACTTGCATATAAAGGAGCACACAAGTAAAACCAAAAAAGACTTATTGAAAGATTACACACGCACCAACACTCACAGAAAAACTTGGTTCAGTACCTGGTGAGGTAGTTTAGGATTCGATTATTCGGCTTCACAAGCTCATCCATAATACAGCACCCATTCGCACTCACCAGTGATACTCGAGTGAGTTCTTTTCCTTTCTCTGTAAGGCACTAATAAAACAAAGTAGAGCAATTCATTTAGAACTAGAAAATAACAGAATAATGCATTGGGCATTCTGTGTAGACATAGCAGAGAAAATTCAGACTGTCCAGTCTATCTGGGCTTGTGGTTGTCTCAAACTCAAGGAAGCATTCCAGTTCTGGAGATGTACGTTTGCTGAAAAAAAGCAGAATTGCTATAAAACCTTCCTAAAGGCAATATATTACTTACCCTGTAGACATCGATTTGTTGCGTGTAGTGCTGTAGATTCATATGATTAGCACACTTCTACCATCTATTTTGCGGCTCGTATGAGTGCAAGTTGTTTTTCTTCAAAGATGTCTTTCGAGTCACAAGCTATTGTGACACCTCCTATAGTCTGTACTGTGGATGGTCACCCGCTCCTTTGTTAGATTGTTTTTGGCTCATCAGGTGAGCTTAGGATAGGAGCAGTAGAGTGTCAGAAAGGATGAACGTGCAGATATAGTTAAGAGAAGGTTAGGTGTTTGAGGAGAAAGGTGTGTACATCAGCAATTAGTTTCCAGGAGGAGGATGGGCGTATATGAATCTAAGCCACTACACACTACAAATACATGCCTACAGTGTAAGCAAAATATTCCATTCATAGCATGTTGGCAATAGATACACAGGCTTAGCATCATATTATTCATAGCATGTTGGCGATAGATACATAGGCTTGGCATCATATGTAAAATAGTGCTCTCCAAAACTGGTAGCTAGCTAGTGGCTGATGTAGATGTTTGTAAAAGTGTTCGCAACACAGCTTGAGCCACCCTAGCTTGTTGATTAGCTAAGTTACCCACACATTAGTGTTTTGTGAATGGAGGTGGGCTGTTCCGGGTGGCTGCTTTGCAGATGTCTTTTAATGGAAAAGCCATAGAAGCTCCTTTCTTACATCATTCAGTCAAAATTTCGTTCATTAGTTAATTAAAACCATAAACATTGCACAATATGCATGAGTATGCTACCAATAAAATCAAATAAGAATTATACCTTTAACGATTATTAAAAAAGTAACATTTAATAAATTATTAACTATCCCCCATTAAGTCATTTATATCCATGGCTTTACATGGTGCACCTAAACGCGCCATCAACAAATATAGAAGCACAATTAAAAAGGTACCTAAACAAAGTGCCAATCTCATAAATTCCATAAACGCAGAGACCTGTAACATTCAACAGCAAGACAAATGGCCGCATAAGGTGCTAAAGTACACGCGTGATGTATAAAGTGCAAACTGTGCCTGTCTGGCAAAAATCACGGATTTGCTGAATGTCCCAGAAGCGAAGCGATGGGGTGGAGGCTGAATGTGGGTCACGGCCCTGTAGCTACCAGCCTTATCTATGGGTCCTGATTTTAACTTACTGGCCCTAAAGCAGGGGGTCTGGTGGGGGCTAGGTTGGACTCACCCTCCATAATAAACCAATCGTTTTGTGACCTCTTCGAAGTCCCAGACTTAACCGGAAGGCTTCTCTGTTAACTGGGAAGCAGGATCCCCTTTAACAAGGTCCTTAAAGAGGTCAAGCAATTGCACAAATCGGTTATTAAGTGTTACATTCGCTGGGTTAAGCAATTCCATTACAGCTGATCTGCACGTATAAACCCCAGTGACAAAGTCTTTCCTTAACAAGGTTTTCCATGGGAGATCTAATGGGGGCAAATACATAAGATGTACCGCAGCAACTTATTTGACACAAACGCCATTCCATATCCCCCTTAAAATCCTTTTCTTGCCATTTTGGTAAGAAATCTAATGTGGGGGATCCCTCCCAGCTTCAATGACAGAAATTTCAGCTCAACTCTCAGACAGAGTGGAGGCTTTTTGATCGTTATATGCATTTTTAACTCCAGCCACCCATGTAAGCGTTGGGCGACTACTATTATCCTCTATCCAACTTTGCAACTTTGTGATTCTATTTACCATTCTTTTAAAAAACTGGGGAGCTGTTTCCAAACACCATGATTCACCCAGCCCTAGATTCTTTATGCATTCATGAAGATAATTTTTTTTAGACATTTCCTTTTCGGAGGTTAATTTCAGACTAGGTAGGCCAGCGTATGGCAACATTTCACAAATGCTCCAGAACTGGCCAGGTCCTGTTTGATCAATGAGAACTCCAACCTAACCTGGGCGGGTGACAATGATCTCGGCAGCCGAAGTACAGCTTTATATGTTTTTAATTATAATTTTGTCTCATAAATGGGCATCCATGTCTGCCATCGTTTCACCACCATATAAAAGCATTGGTATCAGTCTGCCTTCATGACTGTCGCCAGCAGTTGAAGATTGCGAACCTAAAGGGGGAAAAACGAAACCCTGGAATCTATTTTGGCGCCTAAATATGTATATGACGATGTCTCATCTATTATATCTCCATTAATATACCATTTATGTAGATTTAGGATGCAGTGGTTTAATGAGATATATATATATATATATATTTTTTTTTTTCAAGGTTAATCACTAGGGCGTTATTAGCGGCATGTTTTGCCAGACGATTGATTGATCTCTGCAAACCCACCCTAGTGTTGCTGAGTAAAAGCAAATTATTCACAAACAGGATGTTCGACAGCGCAATGGCACCAAGGCACAGGGCATGTGATACAAAAGCATCCAAGGCCAGGGAGAGGTTAGAAGATGTACAGGTTGAATAGGATGGGCGTGAGAATGCACCCCTGCTTTAAGCCAAGAGATGGTCTTACAGCTCTTGATAAGTGGGTACCATCGCCGACCTTCGCTTTAACCCAAAAAAACGTATATAGCAACTTATTAGCCTTTCACAGGTTAAGCGAAATCCCCCACTGCTAGAGCTTAGCCCATAGATTATTACAGGGATGCTGTCAAACACTGCCTTGACATTTACAAAACACATATCTAGAGGCAAACCAGTGGCCATTGCCCAGTTGAGGATTAATCCTACTGCCATTAGATTAGTTAGTGTACCTTCCTGGCTCACAAACCCAGTCTGGGTCAGTGGTGATCTATGTGTGGTTGTTGCCCATAGATCTCGATCCTGTAGCAGTAGTGTTTCAAAGTAATTCAGGTCTGCATCCAGTAGTGCTATTAGGCGATAGATGCTTGGAGAGGTTGCGGCTCCTCTTTTAAAGATGGGATGAATAATTGAGCCTTTCCAGCTTCCCAGGATGTATCTCTCTGCCAAAATGGTATTATACAAACCGG